>NW_008710662.1:1348914-1528520 GCF_000327385.1 Lottia gigantea
AATTTAGCTCTTAAATGGTCTTGATAGCTGTAAAATGTATTAATATACAATGTAGTCGCAATCACATAATTTTCAATTTATAACTTGCCCACTATACCTAAGAGATGTTAAAAATACTTTTCATGAATTCATCTGATGAATCTAGTTGTTATGGGGATGATAGTGACCAAGATAAAGACTACGATCCAAAAGTGGATTACTGAGAACGTTTTTGAGCAACAATGGTCTCTTAGTGGGATAACTTCCATACACCTTGGTGAACCAAAATCTGCAAAATCCAAGCCCCTCACACAAGTCAAAATTCAAGACATTAAAGCGATGTTAAAATTCATGCCCCCCTCTGATAGAGCCTACATGTCTTTACAATGTTAGGCCTTATTGCAGTATTTAGTTCAGATTGTTGAAAAGTTATTGTTAATATTATTTAGTCTGTTATGTTTTATATTTTCCGAATGTCAGAATAGTTACAAAGTTGCAAAGGTAAATGCAAAATGTTTTAATTTATGATAGAGTTCTTAAAATAAAATAATTGATGTGTTTGACTATCTGTGTTGTTTTCTCGTGATCTTAAACGGTCAATTATTGGTCAGAATGAGTTATTTCTCTTATATAACAACCCCTATATGTCTGATTCTATTTCTTGAATAAATTTGGGCAGATAAATTCCAAGCCTTTTACCCATTTCCTAAACAATTATGCAAATATATCCATCTAAACATGCAGATACACCAATATGGCTTTGAAATTATTCATATTTGAAAGTCACAAAGGTGTATCTGCAAAATCTCTTCATGAATTGTTCATATTCCAGTGACATTCTGCACTTGAAATTTGGTATGGGAATCAGTATTGAATCATATTAATACCATAAAAAGTCTCAAATGATAATCTTTATTTTTAACAGAATTATGAAGTTCTGAAACTTGAACCTCAATTTCCTCAGAACAGAGGAAATGTTAGATGGAACTAGTTAATTCTCGGTCGACGATGTGATTATTGTTCATATCATTAGGTCTGCCTATTTCTTTAAGTGTGTTATAACTTCTTCGGACAACATGAACTAATTCGCAAAAATGTGCATCTTCACCATCTCTTAGTGGACGGAAACGTGTTAAATCTTGGGTAATACAATCAGCAATAAATCTTGGATCTCCATACATTGAGTCTAGATATTCAAAGGCAGCATCATAATCAGAACCCATACCACTTATCAATTCTAATGGCTTATTTACCAAACAGGAACGCAGTAAAGTTATAGCATCTCGTTTACTATATCTCGATGAAACCATATGCAAAAAGTCTGACTTAAAAGTATAATATTCACGAACATCTCCACTAAACTTTGGCATCTTCGGTTTCTCCATTTTAAATTGACAAACATCGGTAGATTGTGTAGGGTTTCCACTGACAGAATTACTATTCAGGCTAGTTGAAGCAGTAAGACCATTCATATTCTCGGTACTCAGATTATCAGCATCAAAATTATTCGGATTGACAGCGTAGAATTTCTCGGATTAACAGCAATAGAATTTCTCAGATTAGCAGCAGCAGAATCTCTCGGATTAACAACAGCAGAAGTACTTGGATTCGGATTATCATCAGCAGAAGTACTCGGATTGACAGCAGAGTTACTCGGATTATCGTCTATACTGTGGTTGTCAGGATCAACAATATTATTTACATCAGAATTACTCTGGATATCAGTAGGTAATGAGTTATCATTAGGGGATGAAGAGGGTGACAGGTTTATTTGATCAGGGCTCTGGGGAATTTCAACATTCTGGGTTTTTGCTTGGAACTCATCATCTAAGTGTTTAACATAATCTTTGGAATACATTTTTAATGTTGTGACCTGGTTTTGCACATCATCCAACCAAATTTCTGCAGTTTCAAATTCATCCTCATCATCTATCATTTGAGTATATACAGTATGTGTTTCCACCAGATTATCAAATGCAGTGTCTATTTTCAAAACTATTTCTTGGATTTCTTCTATTCCCCTTTTTTCATTAATCAGTCTATCTAGTACTTTCCCTAGTCTGGTAATAGCAGCTTTTCAGTTTCTTCTTTTCTTCTTGGCTTCTAAGAGCAAGGTTTTCAGTTCCTCTGGTGGCATGTTTAATTTTCAAAAATTCAATCAGTCAAAATTTCACAGGATATGTGACAGATAAACAAAAGTTCAGTAAATGTGACCAGTTTCACAGCAAATACACAATACGTGCCAGTTCTGACTGAATTTTCTCAAATTTCACCAGGATACAGATTAGCAAATATCATACAGTTTACCAGTCATTAAACACAGTAGATTAACATCCAAATTTCTTCAGCATTTCTCCAATCCCGTGGTTAGCAAAGTTCAGGTTCACTTCTGTCAGAATTCAAATTTTTGTGGATCGTGAGGGTGCATGAAGCCGTCCGGTCTAAGCCCCTGGTAATTGGCCAATTCTATAGAGTTAATAAAACAGATTGATAATACAGTTGGTTCTTTTCTTAGTTTAAATTACAGAGCATCTAATTCACTAATTCACAAATTTACTATTTGAATTCATGACAACACTGGAGGCCATGACCGGAAGCATGGTTATTACAAAAAGTACGGATCAGATTAAACTTATAAAAATATAAGGAAACATTTTGGAACATGGACAGTCAATTCAATAGTTTTTTGCATGGTCGACCCCCTTGATCACTATGCCATACATAATTTGGCTATAGTGAATAACTTCATAACGCCTTGAAACCTCGTATACGCCACATTTGGTCATTTTGACTTTTTGGTACCGTTCGAAAGCTCCTAAAAACGCGGATCTTGTGGTCAAATCCTCGTATTCTTAGCTTGATTGTAAATAACTCAAAAAGCACTAATTGAATAACACGTATATATACAGTCAGATTTAAAACCTCGTAAAATATATTATTATACGACGTTCAATGTTCCTTTTCTGCGGATAAAAATGAAAAACCTCGTATACTGTATTATTATACGAGTTTTTGGTTCAATAGGCCGGAGATTTCAAATTGTTATACGAGGTAAAAAAAATAATCCAAAAGTTTTTAACAAAATACGCGTACAAATAGTTTTTTGCGTTTTTCTCGGAAAGTAATTCCGCGTCATATATCGTTATACGAGGTTTCAAGCGGTCACCCACGAAAGCGAATAGTTTTGGTCGCCGAGGCGATTTTGAGTAAATTGTTACGTATGCCCGCGCTCCCAAGACATTATTATCTAGTTGCCGGTAGAATTTTGAAATTCAACCCAGGTGGATATTTGTCTGATTTTTTCCTTGTTGGCGATTGTTTTCTTCGTGTGACGGCACTAACGACGTGACGAGACTCCACAAAGCGTCATCATCCAGTTGGATGCATTTTCAATTGTATGATTATCACGTGAATATCGACATAAGGAAACGACCGACTGAAGATTTTCTGTCTCCTAGTGTGCCTACTGCCGGTCGGTGAGTCTCTTTACAAGACTATAGTCTGCAAAAAAACCGTTTGTGTGCCCAAGCAAAAAATTACCTTACTGTGTCTTGAGAAGTTTATACCTTCAAGATTTACAGATCATATAGTGGCAAACAGAACCACGATCGAAAACATCTCCACAGGCAGTTGGTATAATCACCCTTGTTATGATCGGTAAGATTTAGGCAATGGCCTAATCTGTTCTTGGGAGAAAGATTGGCTAGCTTAAATAATTAAAGGCAATTGTACTGTAAGTGTAACAAGAAATATGACGCGTACCATTTTACTCTCGAGTTTTATGTATATTGGCTGTTAGGTATCTCATCCGATTTAATTGAATAGATTCTTTCACCATTTGAACGACTGATAAACTCAATTAAGAGACCAATTGTTTATTAAGCTTATAATTTAACCGGAAGGGATGGACAACGTGTCTGGAATAGGTATGTTAGTTCAAATAAGACGACGGTAGTATAACTAACCATATTAGCGAATTCGATCATCTTTTTCATTTTCCTGTTAACGAGACGAGGATGAGATAACTTCACTAGAAAATAATTTACTGATGACATTATGGTTACGGTAGTGATGGACTTTCCATTTAAAAGCCCAAGGGTACAAAGTTTCATTCATTTGTGTAAGGTTTTCTAATAACTAACAAGAACATAAACTCGTTAAGTGATTATTATTCCTTTACTATGATATTGAGTTGTCTTATGATGTTAAGTCTTTTAGAAATGCCATTAGATCATTCTCAATATCAATTCCACATGCATTCAATATGATTAGAGACATGCTCCTGTGAAATGGCAAATTACGTCGACAGTATTGGTCTTAATTAGTTTTGGTTTTTGCACCGGTTTAAACCAGCTATTTGAAATTACTTAAACGCAAGAAGGAAATTTCTATCCTACTACCATAAATGAGTTCCGTGAAATGCAGTGTTGACATTTAGTCTTGCTTCTATCAAGTGTCTTGATATATCTAAATCTGAAATATCGAAGACAAATTTAAATGTCAAAAATCTGCTTCAACATTGAATATCCCTATCAAAATGAAGATTTAAAATAGCAATCCTTTAAGCCGTCTATATTGGTCTTCATACATGAAAAATTTTGTGATGTAAGGGAACTGTCTGTCACATGTAGTTGATAATGCGACAAGAGATTATGCACATAATATTTAACCGTAATGTGTGACTTTGTATATTCATACAAAATTGCACTTCAAAAGGCCTTTTCATGACGTACCCCCGTGTATTGGAAACAACACGTTAAAGTACGCTTCCAACAAAAGCTGATATGACATGTGACTATGTAGTTCGTATCCGTGGTTTGATTGTTGAAAATCTTCAGATTTGGTTGGGTTGAATGACATGGCAGTGAAACATGGACCTTGGTAGTGTGACGGAAGTTATTACTATCTTCGTACCTATACCTTGACTGCAATAGTCTGGTAAAAACTACGATTAACTTCTATATTCTGGTAATAACTGCGATAATCTTCTATATTCTGATAAAAACTACCATAATCTTCTATATTCTGGTAACAAGTAGTTGTCTAGCAGGATACGCCCACTTTCCTGATACATTTTCAGTATATCAAGGGCAGTCAAATCATATCAAAAATCTAAGTTGTGCAAGATATTGTTGATTTAAACAAACACATTATTTAATAAAATTCTGACATAAACTGTCACCCTATCGCCAACAAATTTTGATGCATATTTACTAAGTCATGGGCAATAACTAAAATTCCGTTGGTCAAAAAATTGTCAAATTTAATCTTGACTAATATCTCATCATTATAAATGATCATACCAAATTTCATTTAAATCAGATGAAAACTGTACTCTCCATTGTGTTCAGAAACAAATTTTGGCGCGTTTTTCATAAATCACGGGCAATAACTCAAAAACCGTTCATCGAAAGATAGCTAAATTCGAACTTGTCCAGGATCTCATCATTATAAATATTCACAACAAATTTCATTGAAATTGGATGAAAACTGTAGTCTCTATTGTGTTCACAACCAAAGTCAAGGGCAATAACTCTAAAACCGTTCATCGAAAGTTCGTCAAATTTGAACTTGTTCAAGATCTCATGAATATAAATGATCATACCAAATGATCATTCAAATCAGATAAAAACTGTTGTCTCTATTGCGTTCACCAGCCAATTGTGGACGGACGGACCGACGGATTGACAGGGGCGACGACAATATACGACAACATTATAATGTGGGCGTATAAAACCACGATTAGCTTCTATATTCTGGTAAAAACTGCGATAATCTTCTATATTCTGGTGAAAACTACGATTAACATCTATATTCTGTTGAAAACTACGATAATCTTCTATATTATGGAAAAAACTACGATAATCTTCTATATTCTGGTAAAAACTGCGATAATCTTCTTTATTCTGGTAAAGATTAACTTCTATATTCTGGTAAACACTACCTTCTATATTCTGGTAAACACTTCCTTCTATATTCTGGGAAACACTACAATTAACTAAACTGTGTTATACTTCTATATTCTGGTAAAAACTGCGATAAGCTTCTATATTCTGGTAAAAACTGCGATAAGCTTCTATATTATGGTAAAAACTACGATAACCTTCTATATTCCGGTAAAAACTACGATAACCTTCTATATTCTGGTAAAAACTGCGATAATCTTCTTTATTCTGGTAAAGATTAACTTCTATATTCTGGTAAACACTACCTTCTATATTCTGGTAAACACTTCCTTCTATATTCTGGGAAACACTACTATTAACTTCTTGGTAAAAACTGTGTTATACTTCTATATTCTGGTAAAAACTGCGATAAGCTTCTATATTATGGTAAAAACTACGATAACCTTCTATATTCTGGTAAAAACTACGATAACCTTCTATATTCTGGTAAAAACTGCGATAATCTTCTTTATTCTGGTAAAGATTAACTTCTATATTCTGGTAAACACTACCTTCTATATTCTGGTAAACACTTCCTTCTATATTCTGGGAAACACTACTATTAACTTCTTGGTAAAAACTGTGTTATACTTCTATATTCTGGTAAAAACTGCGATAAGCTTCTATATTCTGTTAAAAACTGCGATAAGCTTCTATGGTAAAAACTACGATAACCTCTATATTCTGGTAAAAACTGCGATAAGCTTCTATATTCTGGTAAAAACTACGATAATCTTCTATATTCTGGTAAAAACTGCTATAATCTTCTTAATTCTGGTAAATATTAACTTCTATATTCTGGTAAACACTACCTTCTATATTCTGGTTAAGACTTCCTTCTATATTCTGGGAAACACTACAATTAACTTCTTGGTAAAAACTGTGTTATACTTCTATATTCTGGTAAAAAATGCGATAATCTTCTTTATTATGGTAAAGATTAACTTCTATATTCTGGTAAACACTACCTTCTATATTCTGGTAAACACTTCCTTCTATATTCTGGGAAACACTACAATTAACTTCTTGGTAAAAACTGTGTTATACTTCTATATTCTGGTAAAAACTGCGATAAGCTTCTATATTCTGGTAAAAACTGCGATAAGCTTCAATATTCTGGTAAAAACTGCGATTAGCTTCTATATTCTACCTAATAAGCTTCTATATTCTGGTAAACACTGCGATAAGCTTCTATATTCTGGTAAAAACTGCGATAAGCTTCTATATTCCGGTAAAAACTGCGATTAGCTTCTATATTCTACCTAATAAGCTTCTATATTCTGGTAAACACTGCGATAAGCTTCTATATTCTGGTAAAAACTGCGATAAGCTTCTATATTCTACCTAATAAGCTTCTATATTCTGGTAAACACTGCGATAAGCTTCTATATTCTGGTAAAAACTGCGATAAGCTTCTATATTCCGGTAAAAACTGCGATTAGCTTCTATATTCTGGTAAAAACTGCGATTAGCTTCTATATTCTGGTAAAGACTACTATCTATATTCTGCTGTATTGATAATTCCATGTCGTACCCCGTCTATAAGTATCTTAAAACATGAGGGAATTTTACTAAGTCGTGTAAAGGCAAAGACGCAATTTCTTACGAAATTCAATGTTTGTAACACCTAAAAGCTTTAAGAAGGGTAGCAAAATTCCCTGTAAGTAGCTTAATACCCACGTTACAAAGGATTACTGTATATTTTTATTAAGAAAATGTTAAATAATTATTTATAGAGCATATTTCTACGACATCCCACTTGATATTTAAAATTGGCATTTCTCCTTAAGTAATCATAGTTATTCCATAAATATTTATATGAACTATTGGTTAAGGCATTTAACCCCTTTGAAGTCAAATCTGTGTTTGACAAAGACAGTACATGAGAATATTTGTAAATGGCTTATGGCTATTTTTGGTGGATATTGAAAGAAAATCAAGGAAATTCACATTAACTATACACTAATCGGATTGTGTTGATATTATCTTGCACTATGACTAAGACGTTTGGTCCTGAATATTCCCTACTTAAGATCTTGTAAGTCTTTGCTAGCCTGGGAAATTACTGTGTACTGTAGCCTGTCCCTTATTTACACCATTTTTAAGTTTTGTTATCCGGAAGCCACTCAGGTACATCTAGTGAGAACTAGTATGTTTCTGATAGAATCAGGACTTATGCACATGTGAAAAATATCCAAGTAGTATGAACTGTTATGAAAAAAGTTATAAAATTTTTTAAACTCATCTAATCTATAATATAACAAGATTAGCAACACTTATATCTGAGAAATATAGCGAGGTGTGCAATACTCAAATTTGAGAAAATGAGAAGACAATTACACAATTATCTGAGAAAATGATTTGCAACACTCATGTTTGAGAAAATTAAAACAGCAAAATTTGCAACACTCATGTCAAAGATAAGTTTGCTACTCATTTGTAAGAAAACAAAACAAGTCCGAAGCTCATATCTTAGTTTGAAAGTGATATCTAAGAATAAATAGCAAGTTTGCAACTCATTTCTATAAAAAAAAATAGCGAAATTTGCAACACTCAAATCTTAAAAAATATTCTGAACAAATTGTTTTCATGAGCCAAATTAGGTGCAGAAGAGATGGACGTACAACTCCATTCATTTCATTTGAAAAATATTTTTTATTTCTTTAAGTATTTAACGTGGCGTATTCATCAAGGGTCTTGAGAGAATTAGAGACATATGAAGATCTCAACTTGTTCATTATCAATCTTCATAATTATCAATTATTCATTATATGTCAACTGAATGAGAAGATCATTATATCTAATACACTGAACAAATAAACAATTAGTTCTTCTACTAAATCAGACCATTCAGCTTCTTAAATCTCGGTCGTTATTTTTTTCTTTCTTAGGTTTAATGGTATAAGAAGCAATTCAACAATATTCATTGAAATGCAAAAAAAAAACAATATGCTTATACTATATTGAAGACCATAAATTGAAGCAAAGAGCAATATCGTCACCTCACAAATATGCAAGATCAAATTCGGAAACTGTCAGTTGCAATATCGTCACCTCACAAATATGCAACATCAAATTCGGAAACTATCAATTGCCAACTGATAGTTTCCGAATTTGATGTTGCATATTTGTGAGGTGACGATATTGCTCTTTGCTTCAATTTATGGTCTTCAATATAGTATTAGCATATTGTTTTTATCTTGGTATGAACTTTATTGGGTATAGTTTATGTAATTTAATCTTAATTCGAGTGAAATTTGTCCTTGAATGCTTTCACTCATAAAACAAATCATCAAGAGAATAACACGAAAGACATTTTATGTTTGAAGCCACACAACTACCAAATATTCCTTCAGGATATAATATATTTTATCAACAGATAAAAGAACAAAAAACCCTGTAAAGTGTTAGCGCGAGAGTAATATACTAGGGAAAACATATTATGCATGTTTTATGCACAATTTCTCGACCCTTCATGGTCACAGAAAATGAATGTAATTAAAAATGATATGAAGTTTTATAACCTATTGTTTTTTGCCACGGATTTGGCAAGGATGGCAGACATGCCATGATTGCCATGAGCATATTGCTAAGTCTAGTTAAGTGGCATTAGCCCACCTTTTCTTTGATTGCCATCATTGTATTGTCTCATATGAACGACTAAAGAACTATACCCATATTATACTATTTAAGACAGCCATTCGACAAATAGATGGAAATGTTAACTATATATAAAAAAAATTCATTGACGAAATACACGACTCATTGATAAATTACAAAGGAACCTTTTGAGAAAATTAACTAAAGATAAGTTAAACTTGTAGATGACAAGACAAATTCCTACAATAAAGCTTTAGTAATGGAACTTATACATCACTTTCTTCCTGCCATTTTGCAAATATTGTCTAACTGATCATGATTAACAGATTTTTATTGACAATACTGCGACCGATTTCCTGTTATTTTAAATATCTTATTGGCACGAATCTTACGACTAACATTTGTTTTTCACGCCGATTTTACATCAATCAGGAATATAAATTAGCTTTAATTTGTCTTGTACAGAGCAATATCTCCATTCGGCACAGTATAAGTAGGGATATTGAATTGATACTGGATTCTGTTTGTAGAATTCGTGTAACATTTTCTGTGACAAATTGGGATACACATACCAACTGACTACAATCTGGCCTTATGTTAAGGCAAGCGCTACACCTCATGACAAATTGTTAATGAACATAATTCTCATTACAACAAGCTGCATTTAGGCTACTTAAAGAGAGGCGACTACATGTATATATCGCCATATTTTTAATTAACATTAAGTGATAGTTCACACAAATTAACATTGCATATTTTAAAGTGTGTTTAGTTTTAAAATAGTCCTAATTAACTAAATGTTATAAGAAAAAGTAGATGAAAACGAATTTCCACAAAGAGAGGATTAGGCTTACTCCCTCTAAGTACAAAAATGATAAAAGCAAGATTCATTGTACAGTATGAACATGATAAATCATTTTTAAAGGAACACTATTTTGAAGCGCATACCACCTTATAATATGTTTTCTGTAGAATATTTTTTTGTCTGCCACTACCGCATGAACTAAATATTGATACACTTCTGTGATCGCCTAACGGTCAGTGTGATGGTTCCTCGTCAATTACAATATTGGGTCAATTATGTCAAATAACTAAAAGTATCCTGATGGCTGTGAAGATTTGATCTGTGAAACAATATTGATCCCAAAATATCGAAATGGTCTATTGAATAGCCTGCAAAATTTAATTTATCTTAATGACTGAAACCAACCTGTACTTTACTAGATTATCCTCTAGGTTACAAACTATCGATGAGAACTACTGACGTATTAACATATTCTGTTTCATAGAACAATATCAATCTTAAGAATCAAGTAGAGATAAAGATTATTACTTGAATTGTGAGGATAAGGGTGAGTGTTACCTTTGACCTTTTTTTAAAATGGAAGGACGGCTGGAATAACGTCAATTGTTTGGTCGTTCACGTAGTTGAGTTGTATTCCACTATTGATTGATTGTATACAACACCCTTCCATACTAAGAAATGAAACAAAACTTATAAGAAACGTAAGAAACATTTTTGTGAATTTTTGCTCAGCAAGGCAGATTCTAATATATTTATGTTTTTTCTGTATCGCTTATATACTTTTTACCATTTATCCATAATTAAAAAATATTGTTTACAAAAAACGTATACCTCTGAGCTTGCTTATTCTCACCATTTTATACGAGTGTACATAATAAATGAATGTACAAATAAATCGTTCTATACGAGTGTATATAATAAATGAATGTACAAATAATTCATTTTATACGAGTGTACATAATAAATGAATGTACAAATAAATCGTTCTATACGAGTGTACATAACAAATGAATGTACAAATAATTCATTTTATACGAGTGTATATAATAAATGAATGTACAAATAAATCGTTCTATACGAGTGTACATAATAAATGAATGTACAAATAAATCGTTCTATACGAGTGTACATAACAAATGAATGTACAAATAATTTATTGTATACGAGTGTACATAATAAATGAATGTACAAATTAATCGTTCTATACGAGTGTACATAACAAATGAATGTACAAATAATTCATTTTATACTAGTGTACATAATAAATGAATGTACAAATAAATCATGCTATACCAGTGTACATAACAAATGAATGTACAAAAAAATCATTCTATACGATTGTACATGATAAATGAATGTACAAAGAAATTGTACTCTACGCGTATACATACAGCTCTGAGCCAATCTTTACCCATTGTCGGTAACAAGAATGAACATTGGTTTATCTTAAAATTATTAACAATATTTAAATCATACTCATCAATAAAATTTATTTAAATTTAATGATCACGTTTAACAAATACCCATCTGTGTTATAAAAGAATTACTTCATGGATAATATTAATATAACTGTTCATCATCGTTTATCATTCATTTCAAATCTCTAGTCAACTAAACTCAAAGTGGATCGATCGTTTCACTCCAATATTGGAATGAGCCTTAGTTTTACTTGTAGTTTACAAGAGTTGCGGTAAGAAGACAAATTGTCACTTAGATTTGTTAGTGTTTTTATGTAGTTTGTAAAGAGTGGCTAAATTGTTAAGTGGTTTAACACGGAAGAGGTTGAAACTGAAAGATACCGAATCACGTTTGATCATCATTTGGGATAAAGTTTATCATTATGGTAAGACTAATTTTCAATGATTTTAAATTTAAGTTCGGTGGATTAGATTATTTTTAATGTTATTTCGTATAGATATGAGGTATGTTCTCGTAATTTTGAAAATTAAAAATGTAGCTTTCAGTCGTAGTTAGTAAAGAGGCTAGTAAGTATGATCTTACGGATTTGTCAAGTCAATCTGTGTTACATGTTACAGGTCCAGATAGAACTTTGAAATATTTCAATTTCCCATTGTCAGTGATACAGTTCAGAAGGTTCCTTATTGTGTGACGCTGCGTACCTCCAGTAGCCCAATCAGTTGCAAAACGTGGGATGTTGAACTCCATTTCATTTCATTTTATTAATAAAGAGAAAGAAAAAATGAATTAATGCACTCAAACGATCGGATATTTCGTCTGAAAAATGTTATAAAGTAAAATATAACTAACCAATATCGAAGTGCCAAAATGGGTGTACAGACATATACAAATGTCGGTTTCTATGATGGTATACGGGTGTGTGGCTGCGGGTTAGTGGTGAGCGACAATTACGTTGTCTTGATTGAAGGTGTACAGAACCAACGGTTGTTACGTGATCATTCCAAGTACAACACGACATTTCATCAACAGAACAAACTATCTTTTATTTGTTTTTTTAACGAGAGAACGTGGTCTCTTTCTCTGTGTATGTAAGTTTACTTATCTCAAAGTAAACATCACCTTTCAAATAATCCTTATCTCTACTTTGATTCTTAAAATTCAAATCGGATTAAGCTTTCAAGCACTATTTTTAAGGTGACGGTATCAATATGGTTTGAGATGAAAATCACTTAGTATGTGCAGGATTAGAGGAATAGAATTGAAGATAGCGATACGTCTTTAATTTGGACGGAAGTGACAAGAAATAAACAATAAATTCTACATAGAGATGGTTAATAAAACGATATTCTAGATGGTTTAGTCTACCCACGTTGTATAGACATTAATTATACTTGATTTTCAGAGAGTAAACAGGAGAATCTTTTGTAACAGTAAAAGAAAACCCAAAGCATTATACCCTCATCCCACCGGACTGTTATACATGCTTATTCGGACTTAAACACGTCCTGAACCAATTTCTAGTCGCCGTAGCTGCGTAGTATGGACGACACGATGGTCGAGAGAAAACGATGTCTATTGTACATGTGCATAAGGTTCAAATTGCCATCTCTTCGAAAAAGGGAATCTAGTCGCCGTAGCTGCGTAGTATGGACGCCTTTTCTGTGTGGTGGGGGTATTAGAAATGCAGACTTTTTCGAAGAGATGGCAATTTGAACCTTATGAACATGTACAATAGATATCGTTGTCTCGATCAGACACTTCATCAAATAGACGTAATGTCTTATTAAAAGTGTAAGGCGAATGGACTTTTAATGACTTTTTCAAGCGAGATGTAATTTTATTGTAATATACATGTATAAAGCGCACATATGAAACTCTCGGTCTGACACTTCCTCCAAATTTTAACATTGTTAAATTGTAAGGAGAACGATCTTTCAAATGCCTTTTTCAAGACATTGTCATGAAAGATGTAATTTTTAATGTTAGCCAGACATCTCATTTCAACGCTTTAATTATCAGAGAATGTCGTTTGTAAATGACTTCGGGCTTGCAGATTCGTGACAATAACCTTTAATTAATGAAAACTCGTGTCTGGTGTTACTCTGTTATTGTCTTTGTAGTTTACTATTAGCGGGGAAATATTGTTTCTTGTGTAATTTGGTTCCGGCTCTAGCAGGTCAATTTGGGGTCTGTCGTTAAATGTCAATTGTTATGTCGACTCAACCTCAGTTGTATTATTCCTTTCGGTATTATCACTTAAAGCTAAATGCAGCACAGCAAAATATCTCTCTTGGTAGCTCTCTGTGTCTGGATAATGTTAGAATCAAACAAATCCCCACAACATTGTGCTATTAATATAGTAATCAGAATGTTATGATTCTTCAAATGAGACGCACAGTAGATACCGAAATATCAACTAGGGTTCTAAGATAATACCGGATATTATGCCATGTAGGTAGAAAAAAAAACATACCAGCCAGACAATTCCGTTAATCAAAATTTCGTCCAAAGTATATGACAGAAGTTGATTAGTAGTGGACTCCTCCAAAGAGTGTTTCGGGTGTTTCGAAAAGAAAAATCATGGTCTGTTTCGTGACACCCGCCACTACTATTTAGGTCAACATCACGAGATACAATCAGATCAATTTATGCCAGACCAAACAAATCAGTCAGGATGCAAGAACCATAATTTGTAATATTTGTCCAGAAGTTCGATATTACGACCATAAATTTTCCTAAATGAAGTTTGAAGAGTATGTGTCCAGTAACTCTACTTTGGCAATTTCAAAGTCAAAACTCGACCTCTGACCAAGAAAGTCTTCACAAATAGACCACCCTTGGCATTGACATAGCGAATGACTTAGTCGTCTTTACTTTGTTAGTAGAGAAAGTAACATTTCACCATTTACCTCATGGTATATGAGCTTTGTTTCCTGTGGTGTTTACATGATAAGTTCAAAACCAAAACGTAAATAACAAGCGGTAACACTAGTTTTGGAATTGTATTTCAGAGAAGAGTATATCTTCTTTCGAAGCGGGTATTATGATAGTGGAATATTATAGAAAAGCGTCCATCGTAGAAGTCCCAATATTAATTGCAATAATTCATTTATACCTTATCAACTCATTCAAGTTACAGTTGGTAATTCTCATTTAATCTGTCATAACCTTTTATGTTTTAAATGTCGATTGTTGTACTAAATCTACATTTAGATACGCCTATGTATTGTAAATATTGTAATCAGTTATTATTTAACAGTTTCAAGTTCTTTTCTTAGTTTTGGTGTAATTCCTCAATACTTTAGTTTGGTGGAGATCCTATAAGATTCCGGTAGCAGAATACAGTTATGGAGAGCGTCATTCCCAGAAATTCATTGGATATTTTAGAGCTTTGGGAATACAGAAGTCTCTGATTAACTGGTCGATAGAAGAAAAGAACTACCTTTTCGCACTTATAATGACATCGAACCGAATTTCGTATAGCTTTCCTTCGACTAATAGAGCACAGATCAAATCAGAAAACCGACTGAAACGAGACAGAATGAGGTATCAACAGAGAAAAGAGAGCATATATCCAATCGAGTACCGCACCCACTTCAGAATTAGATACCAGAAACAGGCGATGTTTCAATTCAAACAGCAGAAATAACCACCTACCAGTGAAATTGGCAGTCAAACTCCTAATATAATTCAGCACGATAAAGATATAACTGCAACACCAATGACCAGCACAGTATCTTCTCAGACAGATGAAGCTTTAATAAAACGGTCGGTCACAATTTTTGCTGCTAAGTCAACCGAGAAAGTAGACGAGAGGGTTGTGAGGCGAAAACCCAAAAAGTAGGGAAAATGGAATACCTTGTGAAATGGAAGAACCTCCCTTCAACTAGGAATACGTGGGTAATCGACGATGACTTAGATAAAAACGCGTCTGGGTACATTCGTAAATATTCTACAAGAATACCTATATATAATTCTATATGCATAAGATTATCAGGAGTACAAATATTCATGCAAGAATTTTATCATTTCACATTTATTTTATTATCGTAAGCATATTCCTAGGACTGCACACGAGGAACTCTTTACTCGAATCACTGTTCTTCAAAAGTCTTGATATGTGTATCTCCATTGTTATTGCATGGCGCCATTTGTTTTGCCGTAGCTAAGATGTCATTGCTTTACAGTTATTTTACCACTACCTATTACCATTAAACACTGTGAATAAAATATCATCTATATTGACATTCTGTCTTGATGGTTTTTGGGTGTGTGTCGCTAGTTGGGATTATCGCCAATTTCCATCGGCAAAACAGAACAACGCTGAATATTTCGTAAAATGGACTGGTCTGCCATGTACTATGAACTCATGGGTTCTGGAACAGAATTTTGACGATAACGCTTGGAATTATTTAGATATGTATGACTAAAATCGAGAGTCAAGAGTGTAGTGGTGATGCATATTATGAGAATAGAGTTAAGCGTTATTAATCACGTGTGCTGATTTTTCACGGAAGGGGCGTATATAATAGTGGAATATTATAGAAAAGCATCCATCGTAGAAGTCCCAATATTAATTGCAATAATTCATTTATACCTTATCAACTCAGTCAAGTGTCACAGTTGGTAATTCTCATTTAATCTGTTATAGCCTTTTATGTTTTAATTGTCGATTGTTGTACTAAATCTATATTGGAATCTGTCGTATGTTTCCATGGTCGATGTATTGTAAATATTGTAACCAGTTATTGTTTAACAGTTTCAAGTTATTTTTTTAGTATTGGTGTAATTCCTCACTACCACAGTATAATAAAGAAAATAATCACGTCCAAAGATTTAAAACAGTAACCACGAGCATTTGTCCTGTCTGGGCTCACAATCCAGTCTGTAGCAACATCTCAAACCAACAATGCATCATGACACCCATAATATCATCAAAAGTGTAAATGATATCCTAGTGTCGATTGGTACATATATGTTTGTCCTATTGTATCTTTATTAATTCCAATCCATATGAAACAAGCTTATTGGATATCAAATTTAGCTTCAAGGACGAATATAATTTGCTACAACCAAAGGAATAACAATTGCGACTAATAAAAGATGGTATTTTCAGATTTAATTAATGGAAATAGCACCACTGCGGAAACCATCTTAAGGTAAAAAGTAAAAGGTTATAAATGTTATGAGATTTCTTGGATGTCGAGTAATGAATCAATTCTCAGTATACTACATTATTTTATAGTGGTTCAGTTTGAATGTGTCTTTTGAAAACATCTCATTGGATCCGTTGCAGTCGACATAAGGGATACACCCGTGTCTAGAATCTAGAAAATGACCCACAAATAGCAACTGCAATAGGCTGGACTTTGAACAGATCTAATTTTGTAAGAAAGAGGAACAAGAAAACATACCGATGGCAACAGCTGCCAGCGATCGTCCAAAGTTCGGTTGTTCTCAGATTTTTTAATAATAAACTGTATTTTAACATACGACCGAATTTCCATTTGCAGAAGATGAAGCTCGCTTGGTTTTTGTCATTGGCGAAATTCTAATCAAAATAATGTAGATTTTAGAGTAATATTATTTTGATCAAGTAAGGCATAAGACCTTATAAAATGAAATCTCTTAGAAATAATACTTGTGTATTTCTTTTCTTTATGATTTTAATGATCAGGAAACAACATTCGGGAAATTAAGATAACAGAGTTACTAACTAGCTTGAACAATAGAGTACACAATGCGCAAAAGCAACCAACTAGTTTTCTTTCAAGGTACTACCAATTAAAACCATATGTTGTATGAGATCTATTGACAAGTAAAATTGGAAAAGAACTTGAAAGAATAATGGCCAGATAAGCAGGCCGATATTCTTGTAAATTAGGACAAATAATCCCTTTCCTGGGTCAATATCAGATAGTAATGAGATGTTAAGTAAGAAAGGAAGTCATTGCCACCTAAAATAACCAAAGAGATGAGTACCGCTAACAATATTTTTTAGATGATATTCGACATGGTTTGGATATTGATGAGCTCTTGAGTCCATGATATTTAGTTTATTCCAGTATGATAATGATAAATCTTACTGAGTTTTCAGAATCCGTTTAACTATGGTGCCAAGCGAAAAGCTACTTTCAATTCATATATGTCTAGTATGAATAATCCACAAAAAGATGACAGCCGAGAGGTTTGTCCGAGGGAAAGATGGCAAAAGGGACCCTTGTGCTGATCTTCATTTTACCCTTTTTATCATTCGTGATACGAAATAAGCAATTATTGCCTAGGTCGTCTCAAAATTATTTTCGTCGTTGAAGCTAAATCTAAATCTAACCAATTAATTTATTTTATATCGTTAGCCGTTAGTAAAAAATACCAATAAGACAAACACATAATCTCCAATCTCAACAAGTAGATCATTTGTGATGGCATTATGGGTGTCACGTTCCAATGTTAGGTCGGCTACAGATTATAAACTTTTAAACGCGAACAGGACAATAAAGCACTCATGAATTAAGCAAAGATATTTCTATCGGTACCTAAAACATTTTAAACTACTCGTGTTTACCAGTTCGAATCGATCCTGGATGTGCACCAATATATTTGCTTTGTACTGAAGAAAGTTCACATCATCCACCTATCTTAGTATGGTCTTACTTTGCTCATTAAGATGGGTTCAACCTTGCGATATGCAGAATCTGATTTTCAACGACCGTAAGTAACTGGACTATCTGATTGCTCATTGTATTTATTTGGACTACAAAAAACGCAATTCCATGGATGGAACAGGATGCTTTGAGTCAGTCGGCATGAACCCAAATTTCAATCAAATTTTGGAATGTAACCCCCATTTTACGGTATATAGAATGAAATTGTCGTAATTCATTAACTACTCCCTTTACGAAACACCTGATCGTACTTCTCGTTTGATGAGTCCACTACTATAAAATTATTGTTCTCGATTTTGTCATACTAAGGACTATATTTTTGGTCTATGTTTACTCTGCCTTCGGTATGTTTTCTAATAAGTCCATTAATTTAATGCCACTATTGAATAAGACCCCTGAGAGAAAATAGCTTTAATTAACCTACATAAAAAACGAAAAAAAATGTAATGGACAATGTATTGTGTGTTATTGTTAGGGGCCTCTATTAAAAAGTGTTTTTTTCTGCTTTTGGCAATGCATTGTGTGTCATTACTGGGGGACCTCCATTAAGTAGCTGTTTTTCTGATATTTTTATTACATGTAAGTTAACCTTTACACGCTTCTAAAATCATCCTAAAGAAATCTTATTATACTTTATATTAGACGAACTATCTGTTATAAATACCAAACCATATCCGTTGTATCCCCCGTAATCCAATCCTATTCCATAGTAAGCTGAAGGTCAGTCGGCTATAGCATTGTCTAATAAACGTCTTCCGGAGACCAGTAAGACGTGTGGTATACTTTATCAATAGGACTTAAAATTTCAGCTTTTCAAGCTATAAAATTGGTACAGACAGGACAAATATATTTTACTAATTTGTCTGGTGACAAATCAACACTCCTATTTGATATAGTCTGTGAAAATGATGAATAAGTATGAGAACCATAGGTGTTAACCATAGTTGTGTGTAATAAAAAAAAAATGAATTACTAGTGATTTTGTTAGACTCTCTGGAAGCTGTTCCTATCAAATGTTAGGAAAATCAATGCCAATAATACATAGAAGTAAATATAAGTGGCTGTTATATTCATCTCGGTGCGAACGATATAGTTTTTTTTTTAAATTATAAGAATATGAGAAAGTATGTTGTTGGAAGTGACAACAGGTAGTGTCATGTCAGGTGACAATTCTAATTACTACTCATCTTACTTCCTGTATAACCGAACATCCAAGTGCCAGCTGTAAACAGCCAAAGGATGTCAGACCTCATCAGACTGTGATAAGCAAGCGTGCCACGGTTGTTCATTAATTTCAGACCTGACAGGTGTAGCCAACGGAAATATCATGTAAGCCTTACGATTACTCAGATTTAGTACTTATGTCATCGTTGTTGGGAAACTTATACTTCCCGAAGCTTTAAACCATTCATGTTAATGCATTTTGAATCCCCTTCATTATTTATAGTCTCTTCTTTCCAATAGTTTACACTCTTACACTCCATTCAGATATACACCATTTTCTATGTTGAATTCTCCTGTGTCTGCTTAATCAGACCTTATCCGCTGTTATTCTAGGATTATTTTTGTTTATGTGTCTTAATCCAGCATTTGACTTGACAAGTGACATAAGTTGATCAAGGAAGATAAACACAAATAAAAGTTGTTATATTCTTCAGGGTGATAACATTGTTTGGCAGCACTGCCTGGGGAAGCTGTTCACTTGTCTGACTGAAAGATATATTTATACTTAATGAAGTAAAGGCTATTTTGCCTGAAGACGTGTTTACTCTCAATTTGATGCCGATGGTTCGATTAGTCTATTAGACATGCCACACGTGAGTAAGTTCGTCTTGAAATAGCCCATCGTAGAGCAAATTTTCACTTTGACTGAAATTGGTTTCACACCTACGCTGTTGTTTATAAGCGTTTGGTGTCAAAGCTACCAATACTCAGTTCCTGGTTTCAATGCGGAAGTTGTCTATAGAAGTGATTAAAGTGTTAAATGTTTTGATGTATCCACTTTTTATATTATAGTCTTTATCTTTTGCTTGACGGTTTTAATATCCGTAAGTATATCTGAACATTTCCGCGTTGGTAGGAGATAATGGCCGGTTTAAACATAGTTCAGAAGAAAAAAATCATTTTAAACTTTTAATATATTCGGTTGAGCCAGATGCCATTTCCAATGTGTCATTTCCACTCTGAATCTTTTTGTTTTAGCTGCATCCAGATCTTGCAGCAAAAGTATATAAATTTGGAAAGTGACCATGTAGATAAAAATTTGAAAACTAACGCATGGTAGTCTTACAAGGTTGAGCTTTAAACTGTTCAGCCAGTCTTCATTTTTAATTAAAAATTTTGTTCACAAATCATCTCAACACTCATCTGGGGTTTTAAAGTTATTGTGACAGTTGTCAGCAAGAGTTAGATACAAGATATTTATCGAATTTGACTTGCCGAAACTGTATTGAACTCCATAACTGATAAATTGATAAAACAAATACATGTACATTTATTAAAAGATGCCAACCGATCCCGTATTCCATTAACAATAGTAAATTTGCATTGTTTGACTCTTTTCTTTTTGCATTGCAATATCTCTATTACAATACTTAATCAACACAAATATCAGATTGTAACTTTTCCAGTTTTGAAGTCGGTGAGAAAACGTTCTTTTCCCCGCTGGTTTAGCCTCAACATAAATAGAATCGTAATGGCAAGAAAGTAATAAAGAGTAAATACAATATCAGATATTTCTGGTAGCCAATTCATTCCGTCAAGGTTGGTAATGAATTGAGAATTAAATTGGGACGGTCGTTAACTACCAATTCTGTATCTGATATGTGATAATTTCACTCCAATGTTCATTTGACCGACGACACAACAACACCTCTTTAACGACCATATTTATTAATGGCAAATTAAGTGGCAGTAAGAAGGAAGAACTATCACAAAGAAACGATTGAACATAGTATTGGGATGTGAATAAAAATTTTTAACCTACTTCTACTGCTTCTTTTGTCTGATCTGATGATTAGATGCATTAAGATCGACCTCGCAACTTGCAGAATCTGAGAGTAAGTGTATTTTTGTAATGACGACTAGCAATTGGTAGATTCTGTTCAATTGCTGGATTGAGTTGACCTGAGTGCAACGACGACTGTTACAGTCAGTTGCCATCAGTTGCTCATGTTCTACTTACTAACAAAAAATCGGAATTTACTGTCATCCACTTAACTGCAGTAGTAGTCGGTCAGTTAATTTCTCAATATGAGCGCAAGTCGATCTCGGTCTACCTTTAGTATATCTTAAAATGATTTATACATTTTATATCATTATCTGTGTGTGTGGATTTCAAAAAATAATAATTTATCACAAGAATGTGCCGATGAACGGATATCATGCGACACAGAACAAGTTGTTTCCTTTTAAGCTTTCCCAAATAGAAATAATGATATGAATCACTATTCTCAATCATGACGTCAAATTCAACAGGTTGCAATGTAGATTACATTGATTCGTGTGTATAAATATACACCCGTGGAAATCTGGCCCTACTCTACCATACTGAAGAAAAATAACACAAAATGTGTTTGGCATATCATTTTATTGTTTTAAGCATGTAGTAATTGTAAGCCTGTTAGGTTTAGTATCAGATCGATAACTAATCTTAATAACATTTCAACTATTAACCCGAGTCAATATGATTTATTAGCTGTTAATAGCGTTTATTTCATTGGTTTCAGGATAAGGCTTCATATTGTGTTATATTTCCTGCTAAGTTGATTAGTAGGTTTTGTATTTCGAGCACGTTTTACTTTTCATCAAAAGTGTTCCTCGTGGAACTGAATTATAGTACCGGTTTGCTGTTTTTGAACAGTTTTTGAATATGATTGATTTTAGAGCTCGATTCCCTTTAGAGATTTCTAAGCGACGATGAATATTTTGAGGCTGTACGTGTGTTTTTGTAGTAAGAATCAACTATTTGACGATTGTTAAAACTCAATGATGTTCATGTGTGAACTTTTTTCGTTGCAAACAATTATTGGCTCAGAGCCCATATTTATGATACTTTTAATAAAACTATACAAAAAAGTAAAATAAATTCAAGCCTAGAAAAAAATGAGCGAAAATTTTGTAAGGAATAATTCATTTTGATAAATGGTGTCAATACTATAATCAATATATCATCACCTCTCTAGTCTCAGACTATGTCAAAGGTTCAATTCGATACAGACATAAGTCTGGACATATTTCATGGTTAATATAATGCCATTTTACCCTGTCAGTATAACAGATAGGAGAAGCTATCGTGTGCCCTTGGGACATAAAATCCAAGGACTCTTATTGAAAAATTTAAAGCAAGTAAATTTGTGCTACTTTTGTGACAAAGTTTTCTAATTTGCACGCACGCATAGTAAGAGATCTTGGAATTTTTCACGATAGTTTTCGTATCAGCTGTGATTCGATATCTATTGTGAAAGCTTGCATATCAGATGTATTTCGTGATCCATGACGAAAGTTTGTGTATCAGCTATATTTCGAGATCCATGACATTAGCTTGTATATCAGTTGTATATCGTGATCCATGACGATACCTTGTATATTAGATGTATGTCGTGATCCATTACGAAAGTTTGTGTATCAGCTATTTTTCGAGATCCATGACATTAGCTTGCATATCAGCTATATTTCGTGATCCATCACGCTAGCTTGTATATCGGTTGTATATCGTGATCCATGACGATAGCTTGTATATCAGATGTATGTCGTGATCCATGACGAAAGTTTGTGTATCAGCTATATTTCGTGATCCATGACGATAGTTTGCATATCAGCTATATTTCGTGATCCATGACGATAGCTTGTATATCAGATGTATGTCGTGATCCATGACGATAGCATGCATATCAGCTATATTTCGTGATCCATGACGATAGCTTGTATATCAGTTGTATATCGTGATCAATGACGATAGCTTGCATATCAGTTGTATTTCGTTATCCATGACAATAGTTTGCGTATCAGCTATATTTCGTGATCCATGACGTTAGTTTGTGGATCAGTTGTATTTCGTGATAATAGTCTTCAGCTGATCTTGTCTAAGTTCTTAATGATTTTAACTCACTTTACATTCCTAAGTGACAAACAAGCTCGATATAAATTTTAAGAATCAGGACATTTTGAAATCAGACAATAAACATCGATCACTTTAAAATACCACGACCCATTGAGTGACAGCATGAGGCTATTTCCTCCTGTGTATTGTGTCTAGATTCTAATAAAAATGTCAATTAATCTTTTGAAGGTTGGTAAAGCCACCATTTAACGTCTTTATCTTATAGATTAGAGAACTTAATAACTTGGTAAGGTATACTGGCCTATATATTATGGTAAATTTTAATTGGCACCACTTTTATCTGTATCGAGTCGTATCTCGCGATTCAGACAACGTTTTATATCTGGAGGAAGAATTACAGTTTTTGACCACGCCTCCAATTTATTTTATTTTAACTACTTTCGTTTGTGAACATGACTCAATCTGGATTTGTGGTGATATATGCCTGATTTAGCACTTTGTTCGTTTTTTGTGTACTAAAGGATTGATAAGATTATGGACTATTTTAAAGGTTAATGTTAAAATATATTCTATATTATTGTTTTATTACTGAAATTTATCTGAACTGTCTGCTTGTATATAGGAGTATTAACAAGGACTCCAACCATTAAGAATTTGATTAAAATGCTGTGCTATCATTGGTATTTTACATTTGATATTTAGAATTTGAAATTAAATATTTCTTATATTATTTTTGGGAATATTTTCTAGACTTTATACTAGTTTGCTAGAACAGAAAAGAATAAATATTGATTAGAAATGGTGAGATCAAAAGTGTACTCATATTATAGAAATAATTACAGAATGTACATGGATGGATGTTTTATGAATTATATATGAAAGTATGTTGAAATAGGCTAACACAAATCAAGACTGATTTACCAAACTACTCTATTTCGTATACCATTTGACATCGGAATTGGAAAGTCTTTCAAACCCATTCTTCATTGGTTAAATGATTCTCGCCGTGCCGACAAGTTGTTACCTATTTGTGAGTGTAATCTAGCAGATAATTTCATTTTTTAAATTGTGGATATCATTTATTTGTTTTCTTGTTAAGTTCAATGTTTAAAAAAAAAATATTCCGCTTAAAAGATGGAAAACTAAATGTCAAATCACGCCTTAAACGTTTTCCTTGTCCATGATCTATCTTTAGATACAAGGTTTTAATGTGCACTTATTTATCGTCAGGCATTTATTGCGAAATGGATGTAGCATCTCCAAACTAGAAAATATTCGATTTTAAAGCTTCAGTACTGCGTCAAGGAAAGGGCGACTAACTTCGCTTTAGGGTAGTTTCGCTAAAACCTATCGGGGGTTTCGTTTGAGAAATATTGATGTATTAATATGTTACTGTCAGTTCAGTACTGGCAGTTTTCAAGACAGTTTGGCGTGAACTGCTATCCGTTCTATTAAATTATTTATGAAAAACAGGAATTATTCTCACTAGATGGCTGTAATTCCAGCTGTCTTGTTCCATATTAAGTTTGTATGAACTGTACAACGAGGTAACTTATTTAACTTTCAGTGTCGTTGAAAATTTATGTTATTTGTTCTGATTTTATTTTGTCATTTTTCAGGAAGACAGATGTCAAACCAACTTTTAGTACTTTTAACAGTACTAATATAGCCACAGACACTTCAGGAAGTCGAACATTGCTGGCAGCTATAATAAAGTATTGTTCAAATACAGCTTAATTTCATCGCCTGATACTCGCAGTGACTAACTGGTTTCGTGTCTATAGAAAAGCCATCACAATTATTAATAATAATGTATTTAGAAGTGGTGAAGTGTGCATAACATGGAGCTTTGAAAGTGGTACCCATGGAGAGACTATTAGTTTTGAACACTGTCTGAAAATTTCTAAGTATCGGTTTAACATTCGCTTCACACAATTCAATTAATAAATAGTGGACTAATGCATTTATACTAAGTGATATATTTTAATAGCTTCCGATTGTAGTTTCACGTGGAAAACTACACAAGAAATTACACTAAACTCCGTAGTTACCTGAAGAAGTGAAAGCTTAGCAAGGCTGCAGGTGTATTTTTATATGGTGTATCTGAGAGGGTATCAGGAACAAGATTGTTAAAAAGATTGTGTCTAAGTGCCATCAGATTAGAAATGTGCTTAAAATGTGTGAAGGGATTTATTGTTCATGAATGGTAATGTATGATAGTAGTTACAATCTTACGATTTCGCCTTCTGAGTCTTTGTATACGAACATTGTATAGTTCTACCCCATTTAAAATGTCTTCAATTTGTATTAGAGCAAATGATGGTATTTTACAGTTTAATTAAGAAATACAAAAAGTTTTCAGATTGAATGAAATACTGTCTAGACCTGGTGAATAACTACATGAACTAAACTTGATAAGATGAGACATTTTTATCCAATGTGAAAATCATTTGTGAGTTTTTTAGACTAGTACATGATGGCAGAATTACTCTTTCCTAACATGGGAAATTTAAGCTCTATTGAAAGCTACAACTTTTCAAGACCTCGGATGCCGCCAAGACCTCCTCGATTTTACCGACCGTCACAATTTGCATTGACTTTGCACAACATTAACTATTATAGCTACCCTATAATAGTGGTGCTTGGCTCCATTGGAAACATACTGGCCTATCTTATTTTCACCAAAACGCGACTGAAACAAGTGTCTTCTGCTCGATTTTTAGCCGCTATAGCCGTCACAGACACAGGATTTCTTTGGACGTTCTTTCTTACAGTATTACAGATGTATTATCGACAAAATCTACTGACTTATGTTGGTGTTTGTCAGCTTGTCATGTTTCTGAATTGTGGATTTACATTTTTAAGCATTTGGTATATGGTGGCTTTAGTTGTGGACCGATTCATAGCCTTATATTTTCCAATTTTAAAACCTTCAATGTGCACTGTGTTCAGAGCTAAACTGGTGATCGTGGGCATGGGAGCTTTAGCGGTTGTCTGTTATTCTTACATTACTTACTTTTACGGAGTTACTAAATATGGTAGAACGAAGATTTGTGGCCCGTTTAATGAATTTGAAAAGCATTACATGAACCTCGATAAACTGGATATAATTGTGGTTGCTGTTATACCTTACATTGTTATTGCAATATTAGTGTTCTTAATTTTAATCAAAAGATGCGATAAACACAAAAAACATCATGTAAACGACTTATCCCCCCTCTCTGAAGTAGGTCGTCGATCAGTGCGACATAACATCCGTTCATCAACAAGGATATCGCGTGTTATATGCCCGGTTATCATAATAACATTACTGTTTAACCCACCTCAGAATATAATAAGGGCAATTATGAGATTTGGAAACATCAGAGACCAAGGAATGAATCAATGGCTTAGCTTTTGTCGTGTTTTCTATGTACTAAATTTTGCCTTAAAGGGTTTCCTCTACTTTACATTTTCATGTGGCTTCCGTAAACATCTTAAAGAGTTCATCTCTGAAGTGCGGATTAAGTTGAAACACTCTTGTATTCGAGAACAGGCAGCGGACCCACAGGTGATACAGTTAGCTGACGATAAAAAAGTAAAAAATGGAAAAACAGAACTACTTCAGACTGCACTGTAGTTTTAAGGGATGAATCCTATACGGTGCCGCACTGTAGTTTTAAGGGATGAATCCTATACAATTTTTTCAAATGATAAACATGTAATAAAAAATCAGAATGTTAATATACTTAATGAATAACGTATTTAAATCAAAAGGGAAAGTTATCTCTGCATTCGTTCAAATAAAATATTGTCAAATTTTACGAGTTTGATTGAATTTCTGCTCGAATATTTATTGAAAATAAGAATAAGACTTCGATGAGACGAAAAGGAGAATTGCTACAGACTGTGTACGGCACAACAACCACCAAAAAAGTAGGCAAATTATGTCTGAAGAATTTGTTCTTATCTCAAATGTATAATGTGTTACCAATCACATCAATATTTCTAAAATTTTTTACCACAGTGCTATACTGTGTACACAGTGGCAGTTTCGTGACAATTCAGTTTCGGTCATGTTACTTTTTGTGTAAACTAGATACAGATAATGCATAAAAGGTTTTAAATTAATGATGATCAGAAATATACTTGGTATAACTAAATGCTTGGATTAATCATACTCCAATCCAAGTCATTCCAATAATTATAGGCATGATTTGCTGGACCAATGAATTAATTTTTGGATTGGCCCGATTGTACGCCTTTCGGGGTTGATTGCCTCTCGACCATGGAAGAAGGACTAATCACGGGCGGTTCTCGTCCGATCGATCCGTTATAGGACCCTCAGTTACACGGCAAAGGGCTCAAGAGAGCGATCTTCCTGTTCGACCTGTTGAGGGAGTTAAATGCTAGAATGGGCGATCCTGGATTTCTTGTCGGAATGGCAGAATGTAGGCGTATTTTGACACAGGAAGCCGAAAGTAGACTATCTTTGGGCGTTCATCGACCGACTAAATTTGCCTAGAAGAGCCTGGTCCATAACTATAAATCGGGATTATCGCTTTCTGATCAGCCAATTCGACCACGGGCCAACGGCTTTTGATCGGCTATGGAAGCATTATTTTTCTAATATAGTCCGATCCGTTTACCAAAAAATCGTATGATTTTCAAAAATACTTTTTATACTTAAAATTCAACGATATATAGGCGTAGATGGCTCGATGATATATCATCTCAAAACATTGATGATAACAGATGTATTTAGTGTAAATCATGCATCTTACAAAATATTTTTTTATGATTAACATGACGATATAAATGGTCAAATGGAGATTTATAAAAAAAGATTCTTTCTCAAGGAATTGACGATGCCAATAAAATAAAAATTAGCATTCTTCTTTTACTTCTTGAAATCGTTCAGTCATACTGTTCTCTATTACAAGGAATAAACAACGGGAAAATTGTGGTAATATAGTATATGGCAACTATACTATGTCGATTTTCTCTATTGTATAAATCAAATCAATACTATGTTTTTGCACTAGCTGCAACCATCATTTAACTTGTCAAGAACAAATCTAATCTGATATCATGTCAACAGTATCACTGAGGGAGATGTATATAATAGCACTAGAACGAAACGACATTTTTGTGCAATGAAAACAACTAAGGTTCACGATGATCCTTTCTAACATCTGGTACTGGGCAAAACCTCTTTGCATTGATCTTTACCGGATTTACAGTTGTATTGACTGGAATAATGAGGAAATATGACTCATCGAAGGTGATCCAACTCACACACCGACCGAGATAAGAACCCACGACCATTATTCAAACGCTCTGACTATTATGCTCCTTTTCACATTTAATTCAAAATGTTTCCTAGCAATGAAAATGTTATCGAGTACAATTATCGCTTTTATTTACACCATGTATGTGATTTTAGTAATTCCAGACACAATCATTCAGATTACAAGTACAAGTAGTCCTTAGTATTTTCAAGTTTCTTGAATTGGAGGAAGAACAGAGGCCGTGCGAGAAATCGGAGTGTTGTCAATCAAAGCTATAAGAGTTCACAATGTACTTCCAGAGGTCTGTTAAGCTACTGAATAAAAAACCGCCAGAGAGTCCTCAAACACAGATACATTCTCACATGGTTTCCTATTTAGGAGATGATGCCCCTACCCTCCTCGCTGTTAATAGGTAGGCTGAAAAGTTCAGAGAGAGAGCCTTGACGATGACACCCGTCTGGGGAGTCCTTCAACATAAACCAGTCCGGAAACATTACCAGGATGCATGACATTGTTGTTGGCATTCGGTGAAGTTGCGAATGATAACCGTTCCGTCTGCCAAAGCCCCGTGATCAAAAACGTATCAGGAGTTTCTGACGTCCCATGACAATTTATGCCGCCCGAAAGTAGAGCCAGTAGTTTTGTAATCATGGATAAGACCAGTTTCCCAAAATGAAAAAGGAGCTGACCAGTCATAGTAATAATTATGACGTGATTTCCGCTGTAAATGGTTTTTATACGCCCACATTATAATATGATCGTAAATTGTTGTCGCCCCTGTCCGTCGGTTTGCCCGTCCACAATTGGCTTGTGAACGCAATAGAGACAACAGTTTTATCTGATTTGAATGGAATTTGGTGTGATCATTTACAATAATGATATCTTGGACAAGTTCGAATTTAACGATCTTTCGATGAACGGTTTTGAGTTATTGCGCTTGCTTTATGAAAAACGCGTCAAAATTTGGGTGTGAACACAACAGAGACTACAGTTTTCTTCCAATTTAAATGAAATTTGGTGTGATTATTTATAATGACGAGATCTTAGAGAAGTTTAAATTTGGCTATTTTTCGATGAATGTTTTTTGAGTTATTGCCCTTGACTTATCAAAATTTGTTTGTGAACACAATAGAGACTACAGTTTTCATCTGATTTAAATGAAATTTGGTATGATCATTTATAATGATTGAATTTGACGATTTTTCGATCAACGGAATTTGGGTTATTTCCCTTGACTTAATAAAACGCATCAAAATTTGTTGGCTGTTAACGCGATAGAGGTGACAGTTAATGTCAGAATTTTATTAAATAATGTGTATTTGTTTAAATGAACAATATCTTGTACAAATTAGGTTTTTGGTTCGACTTGATATACTGAAAATGTATCAGGAAAATGGGCATATCTTGCTGGACAACCACCTGTTCAAGGTGTCTAAGAAATGTTTTTTGTCTTGACCTTCGTCGATGCCTTGTAGCATCCCTGCCAAAAAAGTGTTAACCTGGGAGGTAACGACGAAAGAAATTAGTTAAACCTACAGTCTACTTTAAAGTGTACTCCGTTAACGTAGGTACATAAGGTTTATGACCCAATTGTGAACTTCACGTAAAGAACAAGATAATCAGTCTCAAATCCATTCATGTCAACATCTACTGGCTGGACTAGTAGTAAATTAAATGAAATCCATCGCAGCCCTCGTATTTATTAAGCACGTGTAATGATAATGTACTGAAGCAAATCTTGAGGCTTATTCTATAGAGAATAATTAAACAGGTCTTATAGTAAGATTCACCAAATCATGTCGGAATTAAGGGGTAAAATTTGTAGCGTCCAGTGAAATTCGCCGTTAAACCTTCTTATTATATTATGCCCTAAGTGGTAACCTTTCATTTTGACAATGCAAAAAGGCTTTTTCATCGACTATAGCATCTACGATCAACAGTATGACGGGGATTCAAACTACTCGGATCAACCACAAGATCCAATTTGAACCAGAAAGTACAGCAACTAACGGCAGCTGTATCTGACGTCGGTGCGCTCAGGTCGACTATATCCAGTGATTGATCAAGATTCCCACTTGCCGTCAGTTTTACTATTTCTTTAATTGGATATCATCTTCAAAACAGTCCTGATAGTGTCAGAATGGTGAAATTACAATTTATAATTAAAAAGGGTTTTTAGAGACCTTATGATTAAGTTAATATAAAATTTGTCATTTGAAACCCCTGTCAAATGATTTGACACTGCTCTCAGATTTGCATACTATCAAGACAGCTTATTAAATTTACATCTATCTTTCTTGAGATGAACGTTAGAGACAATCTAAAGATGGTCAATAATAAATACATGAATATAGACCTTATCCTTGAAAACAATTTTAGCACTAGTAAAACTATGTTAATAGTAATTATAGGTATGAAATATGTCACATCACATTGTACCTCCTTTACAATTACTCTGTTGTGGTCATGTACAGATGCAGGTATTGCGAGCAATTCATTGGTGCTCATCTGAAACACCCGATACCAATATGCAACTGGTTTTGTCAATTCAACATCACTCTAAGATAGAGAGGCATATTGTTTCTTTCACATGAGGTGGCATATTTATCAGTGATTAAAACTTATAACATCACACTGTAAAAAAGTAAAATCGCCGGAAACGTAACTGAGGTTTTTATCGCGTGCGTTTCCGCATCAGCGGTAGACAAATATAAATATTTTCAATCAAAATGTCTTCATGGGCTTCCAACATTTTAACAACGTAGAAATCAGAGACACAAACCTTTAGCATTCAAAATAATAAGGGATGAATTAATTCATTTCAGTGAAAGGTTTCGTGGTGTTTTTAATTAGCATCGGATTAATGCTGTGCTTCCATGTATCTACCAATCAATTAAAACAACTCTCAGAAAAAACATTTTCTCACGATTGTGTTAAATGAATGAACTGAAATATCCTTAGTAACATATTGGGGCTACATGTTGTGCATAATATACACCAAAATAATTAATGGATGCTTACAATTGGATTTCTAACCACATTTGCATACGGGACCCCATTCATATCTGAATTTTAAGGATACTTGATTACAGTATAATTTATTGAAATTATGAAGTAATATCGCAAATACTGTTACATTTAAGCTAAATGTTTGCATGTGACAGTGAAGTCGTAATGACAGAGTTTAAGTTCTATTAATTTTAAAATTTTAAGTGCAGAGCCTCAATAATTGTTCTACTAGAATTTCTTTTGATTTTTCTTGAAACATTTTTTCAAAATGTTGGCATCCTTCCGTACTTATATAGATAATAAAAGATAGTAATTGCCTGCTGTCGAAACTTAAGTAAAACTCATTGACTCTGCTGACTGTGTAAATGTTTTTCTCGAATTATTCCTCGTTAAGCTTTGACAGTGTTATTAAGTTTTCTTCTTTTTTGTCACATGAGTTACAGTGGTTGAGACGTGTTAGTGCGTTAATATCTCTGAACTTCCTCGTAGATGTCTATCAAACTAGAATATAATCTTCCCAAGTCAATGGGCAAAGACTGACCTGAATCATATCTTTAAAAGCTTTTAAAACGGGAAGCTATCTGAAAGCATATTACCCAAATTATTGTTCTAGTTGATCTATCAAACCTTTATCAATAGGTCGAAACCTGAAGATACATACGAAGCACAAGAGTGTTTTTTTTTTCCACACCATAGTAACATGATCCTAATTAATTATCTCATCGAAAGAAAATGTGACTAGAATTGTCACAGCTGGTTATTATTTCCATGTGGTTTGGAACATTAATAAATGCCGAAACACACCCAAATATTATGGTTTTACTATGTCCTGGCAAGAAAAAAGAAAAAGGCAGTTTAACAAATTATTTTATATTATTTGATTTAAGGCTCAGTATGCTTTTTTCTGAAAGAAAGGTATTTCTACATTCTACATTTTATTTTTGTCTTTTTGATAAATATGCTTGCATTATTTGTTTGGTCCAAGCTGGAAAGCAACCGCTCCCAGGTGAGACTCACAGACACACTGGATGCTGTGATATTGAAAGTAGGCGGAACTTGGTAGGGGCATCTTATACAATGACGAGATCTTTAATGAGTTATATGATTTGACGAGTTTTGTTTTTTCAGAAATCTAAGAAAAGGTTCAAATAAAAAATCCGTACCGATTCGGCTAATCAACACACTATATGATTGAGCTTGGTGGTTTATTCTGGGCAATATCACTCGGATCACAGAATCACTTGGTTCCTTTTAGTAAATTAATGCTTTTTTCGAACCACGAAACGTTATTATTTCTCATCTGCTGCCATTGGAGTAAACCATGTATAACAGTAGAATACATTAAATAATTTCATGCAGCATTATATGCAATAAGAAATAAGCAAGTCAAAGATGTTACTTTATTTGAGTATCTCCATGACATGACCTATTCTGAGAGAAGACATCTTTCAATTAAAAAATCGAAGATTTCTTTTTCACCATCCTCTTTAGCAGTGAAAATCGATGAAAAAACTGACATTGTAAAGCAGTACAGATATATGTTCCTTAATATTATTAAACTTCGATTAAAGATTCTGTTGAAATTTTTTAAACTACAACATTGTAACATGACTGTTCATAAGATTGATGAATACGACTGCAATAGTACATGCTCATAGCCCCGTCACACAGGAAAGGTGTTCTTACTATAAGCTGTTACGTCGACGGAATATTAGCAAGGAGCGTGCCAATGTCGTCATTAGCGCAGTATTTACGCGAAGAAAGCGTTGGATATCGCACGGTGGGCGCTATTGTCGCCGTTGATATAGCCTCGAAATCGAGAATGTCTTCAAACAGGCGTCGTAACAACTCCTTGAACGAAATAATAGTGAAATGCACCAAGCTCATAGATTTGTATTAGAGACGTGCCTTTGAACCCAATATGGTCTCATATGAAGATTTTTTTTTAATTTTATGGGACTTTTTCTCTCGTTTTCCGGTAGTATATTTGTGGTCGCCGTAAGATCGCAATTGCCACAGTCCGGTGTGGTAGGGCTATAAGTCGTGTAACCGTGTTTATAATCTGCGCATTTACAAAGATAGTAATCCTCTTGTACATTTGTTACTTTTGTCATTCGAAACAACTTGGGCAAAACTTAATGTTATTTTACATGTTAAAATCGAATTGCCTGTAATTTGTTCAGTTTATTTCGTAGATTTACAGACTAATAACTACTTGTGTAACACCAATGTAATTCAAATTCTGCCTCAAGCTCACTATCGATTACTTAATTCTCTAACCTTGATGTAAAGAAAAAATATTAAGTCACAAAACCATCTCTAAGAAAACACCCACACGACAAAAATGACCCGAGCTAATAATATGAGGTATGGGCTTTATTATAGCACCATTCAATATCTTATCTAACAATAGGCAACGTAGGTGTCCGTGGATGTAATATAGCATAAATATAGCATATGGAAGCGACTGTCATGGTTGTCAAACTGAAGAAAGGATCTAACATATTATTTATTAACATTGGCAGTCTTGTGTGATAAAACTGTATGGGGTTTGTCAACTCTCTTACAACAATGAATTAGTTATTACTAGAAAATGAGTATCTGTCTAGAATAATTATAAGAATAAAGTTAGAAACAATATGAGTAAACTATTATCGGCAGTGCTTTAACCGCTATTAATTCATAATGCATATTGAATCTATTTTAGGATTGTATAAAATCACAAATGGGGTATACCATTACTCACAATGGTATTAATCTATGAAATGTACTTAAATTGTGATCTGAAAAATTATAGAATCGAATAAAATAACTCAGCCATTTTTTTTTTTTGAAGGGGCATAACTCTTTAGGTAGACGCTTGCTCCTCAATACGTGGGTTTGAGGTTAGATCTCTGCTACGAAATAAAATGTATGCAGTTTCACGTCCTACTTTTCTGAATCTTATAGGCTACGCCTTTCAGTGAGGAAAATTTTGTCAGGACAGCGACATAACCCTACTTCTTTCGATTTCACACGGGGCTTGGTTTAACGTTCCATCCGAGCGACTGGACGCTTTATCAGTCCCTACGACCTGCACCATTGTTACATGTACATGTTCTTACAACTTATTATCATGCGTGATAGCACAATACAAAAAAAAAAAAACTATATGACAGTATTATCTTCCAAGCTCAAAATAACCTTATCCATTCAAATTAGAAAAAAATCCGCACGTAATTGAATGATATCATATTAACTATTGATATGGCAACGAACGATTCCCCGCGATCATCACAATTCCCTGTCTACATTCATATATCAATGTCAACGATAAATTAATAAATAATTCAACAACTGAAATTTTACACTGATTATTCAAACAATAACTTGTAACTCGCCATCCATACAAATTTAAATATTTGTCATTTCGAAAATATTCCTGTGTTAAACAAATATTAGAAACGGGAATTGTGTTTACATTACCAATGTTAATAATATCTTAATCAGCCTATTCTTATTAAAATGTAATATTCACCTGTGATATCCTCTCTAGGGAGAGTTCTCATATGCGTTTGTAGTTTACAACCGTAAAGAGGAGCAGAAGAATATATATAATATAACTATTATTTCATCATTATATTTGAGTTCAAATATAAAGGGCACGGACTTAGTTTGGAGCTTATTAAACGGGAAACTCTCACATATCAGGGCAGGAACGTATTGAGGATTGGTCAAGGTCCGGATAATCCTGTGAGAAACGGTCGTATAAGCGAACATAAAACTTCCGTCCTCATGATCTATTGTTCGGGTATCAATCGGATCAAAAAGAAGGAAACGATTGGAGTCGATTCACGACGACAATCGGAAGATACAAAACGTTACATTGGGAACAATCTGGTCAAATAAATTTGCGAAAAAAAAATTCTTGGTGAAATGGAGGTATTATATACGGACATTGTAGAGAACGTTTTATATCGGGACTGTGTCACGTCTTGATGTGGCACGAACAAGTAATCGTGGGAGTGGTGGTTTAAATCTGGGTACGTGGCTGGAACGTGACTAGATCGGGACTTTAGGTGATCAGTTATGGTCTAGTATCGAAGAGAACAGTAATAAGAACGGGAAAGTCTAATTTATAAAACCGAAATTCGGATACTTTTTAACAATATTATTTCGATTTAAGCCAATTTTCCATCTTTATCTCGGCCTTGGTCTGTTAAGGTGCAGCGTCTGATATAGGAAATCAATATTGAGTTCATTCTCTCCTGAAAAGTTGGTGATGACTCTGTGGCTACCCACTCCCTTCTATGTGCGTCGATTCTCTGCGTTTTCTCATTTTCTTCCGCTTTGGTGCATTCTTACTTACGTTGTCGTGGCCACAGGGAAAATAATGTTTTTTTTAAGTCTCGAGTAGTAATATCAATGTATAGAATATAATTGTACTACTTAATACCAATTTAAGATGTAACATTGTGATGTTGGTAATGTAAGTGTAGGTTCAATATCAGAAATACCTTTTATGTACAAATTATCATCTAAACACGTTCCACAATTTTTATCATAATTATGAGGATTCTGTAGTTTCATAACTAGTACATCGAATCAATATCGATGGATAAACAATGTAGGTCTATTGACGCTTTTAAAAACTCAATTCAGATGTTTAAAAATGACTGTATTTTCATCTATTTAAGAATTTCGAAATACAAGTTATACCGTAAATCGTTTATAAGAAATGATAAAATCTCTACTGATTTAGACATTTGTAATTGTCAAATAATTTCCTTTTCGTCTAGAAATTTGATTTACATTCAGACTTAAGATTATAACCATTGTAAATAGTACAAAATAGTGAGTAAGCCTATCTTCACTAGCTGAACACATCGAGAAGGGTCATCTTGATTAGCAAACTTTAATGTAGCCTTGCTTGGGCGATCATAGGGTAAATGCAACAATCAGTCTCGGAATGGATTCGATTGTTTCCGTTATAATTTATTTCATCATACATCTACATAATTCAAGTGTATATCAAACCTTATTAAATTTCATTCAAAAATATTAAATATCAGAATGTAAATTACTGTCTACCGAGACTCAAATGTTTACTTTAAATCTTCTTTCTATCAATTAACTGATCTTGTTCAACCATCTTTATCATTAAATCAATGGTCTACATGTGTAATTATTGTTTTCCCTCTAAATAACGATAGGAAACAGTGTGTCATATGAGAGGTACTTTAAGAAATGGTGAATATACGTCTTACTTTTTCCTCCAGATTGGGTTTGGTAGAAGGACAATGCAAAGAGGAGATATTCAACTATTCCAACTTTCAACTCTTGACTGTGTACAAGCACGACTTCAGTGTGTGAAAAATTATTAAATACTACGACGAATCCAAAGAACTCTTAGTAAAATACTTCAAGATTATAGGGGTCCAGCGGAGGATGAACGTGATAATCTAAGTTTGTATAACTACCACAGGAATTGTCTCTCACTTACTGACCAACTCCAGTAAAACATTTTATGCTAATGATTGTATACGAATGTTGTCCGTGCTATTTTTAGAAATCCTTGTCCGTGCTATTTTTTGAAATCCTCTTTCTCCCTCCCTTTTGAGGCATTTTGCATGACTATTTTTGGCTAGATTTGGAATTTGATGTCTGAAATTGCATTTTCTTCAGATTTTGTGAGATGAGAGATATTCATGCGGAAGGTTTAATTCTTAAAATACTCGTTTTGTGTGCAGGCTTTAATGGTCATGATATATTTGACCAGAAACCAAGCATTGGCCAGGCTTTCATGTGACATATTGGAAAAAGTCATAGAAGGTTGAATTTCGAGATTTAACATGAAAACAGATGGCAAATGAATTATATGTACTGGAGTCGGTCCTACTGTGTAATGACTTATAAACAGTGTGTAGTGGAAAGGTTGAAATACACTGTGTTCCGGTAACTTTTAATCAAAAACACACCAAGCAAGTTCTATGGTCCACCAGACCACTTCAAATACATGGTTAGAAATAGGTTTTTAGTATGACCCGCGTTTGATGGAATACGTCGAAACTTTACAAATATATAATAATTTCCTCTTACTACGACACTTACAACGTGTTCTTTTTAGCCTATACTTATCTTACGTATTTGACGAACGGCAGCGTATTCGACAAATATTTCAAACGCTTGGTATACACATGCTTAATCGTCCCCTGTGACAGGGGCCATTAGATAGATACAAACTAAATAATTGAGATTGACGTTATTACATGTTTTATACTGTAAAGCTTCACATATTTTAAGCCTGTTTATGAGTTTGTTTGCCACATCTCCATATTGATGATGACAAGCTAAGTCTTTAATCTGGCATTTAGCAATTGTAAGTAAAATATATTGACACAGTTTAATGGAACAAGTTTACTTAATCTGTAAATGTGTTTATCGGATTCAGGAAGGATTGAATAAAACTTATTTTACAAAAGTAGTGACCTCCCTGCAGATCTTTTTTATTTCAAATGCTGCCATCGAGCCGTTAGTACTCGACCCAATCCTTTTAGAATCCTTTTATAATAGTTTTACATTATCTTCATTGTGCCCTTCGTGCACATCTAGTCTGGGCACACGTTTTCTTAGGTAATTCTCCCCCGAAAAGTTGCTGATGACTGTTAGGGCCACCCTTGTATGTGGTATGTGCGTCCCACCAGCCTCTTCAACCAAGGCAATTGTAGTATTGGCATTTGCCTGATTAGATGCGTTGCCTTACTTCCATCCAGTTTTGTCGATGGTGACCTAATCAATGGCTGTCGTGCCCCAGGGAAAATAGTGTTTTTAAGTCTCGAATGCAGTATAGTACAGTGTATACAGTGTATTATATTGTGAGATTGGTAATGTTAATGTAGGCTCGTTATCAGGAATAATAGTATGTCCCAAGTTACCATTATTTAGTTTCATAACTAGGACCTCGAAACTTTATTCATCAATATCGATCAATAAACAATGTCTATTGACGCTTTTAAAAACTCAAATGTTTAAAAATGACTGTATTTTCTTCTTTTTAGAATTTCGAAATACAAGTTATAACGTTAATCGTTTAAAGAAAATGATTAAATCTCAACTAAATTTTAATAAAACAATAGATATGTGTAATTGTAAGATAATTTCCTTTAGTCTAGAAATTTTATTTACATTCAGACTTGGGTCATAGAAATAGAAAATAATAGTGAGTATGCCTATCTTCATTAGAGGGGTCATCTTGATCCATTCTTCGAATCATTCTCCTACCATTCAACACAGACGTACCTCACTAGGTTAGACCATGCCACGTACAGTTATTAGAGGTATCATGGCATAAGTTATGAATAGTCGATATTGACTGACAGAACAAATGTCAACAACTATATTTCGTGATGGCAGTACCTACTTGATAATGGATTAGTTTTACATGGAGTACCACAAACACCGAAGTTTATTGCTGAAGGTGCTAAGGTTCTACCTGTGTTTTTGATATGTTTATAGATAAATTTTAAGGTATACAGCAAATAAGCAGTAGTCCTTTTTTCTGCACCCACTCACAAACGGTTTGGTAGTAGTAAGTAAGAATGAGAAACCGCACGGAAATCACAATAAATTAGGAAGTCGAGGAAAAAAAATAAAAGGATTTATAACGTTCCAAAGATATTTGTCTCTTCTTATTCAATTTCCATCTGAATAGGCATCTTTAACGTGTCTAACCTGGTGGCTCTGTTTACTCTTTTTTTACGCCTTAACGCTCCAAGACAATCCTATGATCTGCACCACTCTCGGGGAACGGGTTGAATTTATAATCGACAAGTTCTAGTAAGACAGGATTGTTCACCTTTGTTCTTTCTATTACCCCCTTCTCCTTATAAATCCTGACTATTTCGCAATGTACTCTTACATTTTCCCTGCAATCTTCTTCGTATAACTGAGAATAAGGTCTGACTTAATAGATCGGTTTATATTATAATTGTCCAAATTTTTTTTTTATTTCAAAATTACAACCTTAAAGATAATTACCTCCCTGTACTGTAACGCATAATCTTACATAAGTGCTGCCTTATTATTCTTTGAATCCTTAAGTCATCTCATGAAATAACTTTAAATTCAGCAAAATTTTCAAAACATAAACAAAACTTTTGAGTAGACAAATGCAGCCTTGGGCGATTATGGCGTAAATGTGACATTCTGTTTTCGATTGTTTCTATCAATAAGACATTGAAACGTGAAACAATTAATTTATTTATTCCACAGAAAATAACATATATTATTTCATCATACACTACATAATTCAAGTGTATATCAAACCTTATTAGATTCCATTCAACAATATTAAATATCAGAATGTAAATTACTGTCTACCGAAACTCAAATGTTTACTTTAAATCTTCTTTCTATCAATTAACTGATCTTGTTCAACCATATTTATCATTAAATCAATGGTCTACATGTGTAATTATTGCTTTCCCTCTAAATAACAGTAAGAAACAGTGTGTCATAAGAAAAGTACTCAAAGAAATGGTGAAAAGTTCACTGATATAATTACTTTTTCCTCCCGATAGGTTTGAGAAGAATGACAATGCCATGCAATGTGCAGGGAGAAGATTTTTTATATTCTAACTTCCAACTATTTGTCTGAAGGTAGTCATCTTGACTGTGTACAAGCACGACTTCAGTGTGTGAAATATTATTGAATACTACAACGATTCCAAAGAACTACAAAATTTCTTTCAAGATCATAGGGATGAACGTGGTCATCTAAGTTAGTATTAAAAACGTTATACTTTTATGGTTTACCTATTTCAAACGCATATTGATGTACATGTAAATGTGTTTGTCGTGTTTCGGACGACCACAGAACGTGTCTCTCACTTACAGATACTGTTAAAATGGCTTCTAGACAATGTGTAGTAAATCAAAAACACACTAAGTAAGTTCTGGTCATCCAGAATACGTCAAATACGCGGTTTCAAACGCTTCGTAAAACACATGCTTAATCGTCTCCTGTGACAGGAGCCATTAGATACATACAAACTAAATAATTAAGATTGACATCCAGGAAAAAAGAACTATTTTTTCATAATTGTGCAAGGTCGTTTCAAAGTGTGAACAATTTACCAAGTATAATATTTTAATGATCATTTGTTTGAAACTAAAGAAAACAAAACGATTTAAATGTTTTCATCAAATCTCAATCTAAATCTTAATATTCCTTCTGGAAAACCAGACGTCGGCTAATTCTGAGTTCCGTGCTTATTTCATCTCATACTGAAACTTTAGAAGTGTTATTATGATGGAGAACTATAGTCACTATATAATTATCTGTGTAAGGAAATGTAATAAAATGTGTATGAATGATAATATTTGGAATAGAAAATTTAATTTATAACCACAAAACAATCAGGAAAATAAATTTCTTCAGGGAATTAATAATTATTCCAAAACTTCCAAATGATTCACTACTGATGAACCCTGTTAACAGGAGAAAGACTTGTTGTCCTAAGAAAATGATTAGAAGTCTTAAGTTCCTGGATAGGAGTTTTGATCATCATGGGACTAAGGAAGCAAAGTAAAAGGCATTCTAAATGACTTGGTTGACCTGGCGAGATTAAGGGCTATCTCATTTACCTAGTGATTCATCTTCCAGATTTTCATGGTGGAAGGATCTGACGCGGAAAAGGTTTCCTTCTTCTGAGCTAACAAATTGAGCTGTAAACTGTGCACGTTTAAGATTCCCCGGTAGTTCAAAATAAAAAGGTATCGGCAAATGCCGCAATCCTGGAAAAATTTCTCCCATTGGACTTGGTAATCTGGCCCCGTCTTCATTAGTCACGGTGCAATCAGAGGCCCAGTATGTAATCGCATCACGATCTCTTTAAAAGTCTATAAGGAAGTTTTTTGCTCTTGGTAATACTTTTATTTAAATGACATATACAATACTATGTCTGGGGCCATTGTTAAGGTACAGAAACTATGTTGGTTGTAATGAGTCACATTGGGCTTTATTACTTTAATTAGCATCTGACTGGAACTCAGTGGTGATAAATATCCAACATAAATGTGAATATCTGACACTTAATTTCACCTTGTGGCAAATATTTGCCTGATACTGGTCATATTTATTCAAATTGCTCGAATACATCTGAAAGGTAATTTAGATTGGATTTTGTCTATTTTACATTGGTCAGATTTTGTGAAATGTACAATATGAAATTATGTAATCATGGCTTTCACTTAGATATTCATTGGCAATTGTGAATATTTCACAAAATATACCTACTTGTTGGCATTGGTGAAGATTTTCAGCGATAATATCTATCGATTGCAATTTCGTGGTCAATGCCAATTTTTCTTTGATACTTAATACAGATTGGAGCCAGTAGATCGGAAACTTTAAATTTTCAAGACCAAAACAATGATCTTTGAGTATATATATCGGATATTATCCGTGAATCGTGCTTCTATCACTGTCAGCAAGTTTCATTCTATATTCTCCAGTGGAGAGACCACCTCCATAATTGGCTGTAACATGTAAGCTGGTGAGAAGACATGTGAAGAATAATTACAATGAGTCGGATATTTAAAATGACAGCGGTAAATAATCTAGGGTATGTGGGGTATTCTTCTATGAAATGATTTATTCAATTTCCCTTTTGGTAACATTAAAACTAAAAATAGAATTTCAAATTGGTGCCGTGACACATTATTATTATTTCGTATATTATTATATCGTATCTCCATAATTACCTTCTGCTGTTTCTTAATAATATCATTTCAGAGTCACTATGGTGCCTGAGTTAAATTATGAACAGTTAATTTGAGTTACAGAAGACGCAATGAGGGCAAAATGTAGATTATCTTTCATGACTGAAAGAAATATTGGGCCATTTTCCGTGTTTCAGTCATTAGTCGTGGCAAAATATTGAAATTTGTCAGAACACCTGAAGTCACCAATATATAAATCGATTTCTTTCTGAAGTCACCAATTTAAAGATACGCTTCTTCGTTGAATTCACCAATTTATAGATCGATTTCTTGCTGAAGGTACCAATTTAAAGATACGCTTCTTCGTTGAATTCACCAATTTATAGATCTATTTCTTGCTGAAGGTACCAATTTAAAGATACGCTTCTTCGTTGAATTCACCAATTTATAGATCGATTTCTTGCTGAAGGTACCAATTTAAAGATACGCTTCTTCGTTGAATTCACCAATTTATAGATCGATTTCTTGCTGAAGGTACCAATTTAAAGATACGCTTCTTCGTTGAATTCACCAATTTATAGATCGATTTCTTGCTGAAGGTACCAATTTAAAGATAGGCTTCTTCGTTGAAGTCACCAATTTATAGATCGGTTTCTTGCTAAAGTCATCAGTCTACTTTATTGATTGGACGATAACTTTATGGTATACATTATTTTATAACTTTAACTTAGCCAAATTTTGTAACATCAAATATGAAAATATATTTTTGTATATTGCAGTTGTCATCAGTTCCGAAATAACTACAACTATTTACTGAACAAGTTCAGAGACATTTAGGCTTGTTCATAAAAACAGGAAACGGAGGATGGTAGCCCAGACATTTTATGACAAAGACTTAATTGTTAAAACAAATTCTAAAGAGCTGCATCTTATTGTCAGAAAAAATTAAGACGACAGAAATATTGAGAAATAGCACATCCCAAGATGATTGTTAGGAAAGATTGGTCTATAGGATGTATGTATAATGGTTGTCTCAAGCGGGAGTCTAATGTTAAGACTGAACAAGTCACAGCACCGACTTCTCTCTTCAGTTTGATTGACAACAAAATGGATTGTTACAGATGTGGCGTAATAATATGTTCACCAATCCAGTTGTTACAAATTCTATGGGTCAATCAGTCAAAAATCAGCTATAGTTATCAGGCGATATAAATGACCCCGTTATGCTTACATATCACAAGCTTATCCCAGAGGTTTTACATCCTCTCCGACGTAAATATTTATTTCACAATTTCAAAAGTAGTGTTAAATATAATAAAAGGTCTGACTATGTTTATTTTAGAATACATTCTGAATTTCGAGATAGTTAGGTTATCGTGTCTTTTGCTTTGTAATGATACATGAATTTGAAAAATAATTAAATGAATGAGTTTTACGTCGTACTTTTCTGCACCTAGTGGGCTAATGAAACAAGTCACGCTGTAAAATTTGCAATGAGGAAAATTTTTTCAGAACAGTGGCATTTGACTTCTCATTATTTTTTCAACTGTCGAGTGATCGTAGCACACGGAGCATCGGTTTATTGTCCCATCCAAAGGATTAAACGATTTTTCCTTGTCAGCCCCTCCATCCTGCATCAAGGTATTATCTTGACCTCTGCTGGTAACGAACCTTGGACCTTGTGGTTACCGAGCTAACTCACTGAGCCACATTCATAAATTTCAACCGACAACTTACATTTTTCTGAAAAAATCAAAGTCTTGTCGCAGGTCTTGTAGATATATTCAGTAAAAAGTGTCAATTCTTATATTATGTGAAAAAGCAATGTTCAATCTCGTTGAATCTATTTCAACAACACAAATGATAATAATTGTAAGAATAGAATTGGTGTTTATCCCTTTAAAGAACTGATATTAACAAAATCCGAATAAGACCTCGCATCAAAAAATTTAATATGGGTAAGAATTTGCATCAATAATCTCAACAAAATTGTTTCTTTTTATAGTATATATATTAACAATATATCTCCGGGCGGTTGCTTGCTTGATTATTTTGATCCCAATGCTTTCTCTCTCTCTGTCTTTTTTTTTTTAGGTTACTACACTTTTGCTCATTGTGGGTGCGATCAGTTTAGCTTGTGACGTACAGTTATATTCCGTTTTGTATTGTCACCGTGACCATATGTGCAGAATTTTTATCTTATCAAAAGAGTGTTCCAAACGGCAATTGGTCGCTCAAGATTAATTAACTCTGTAATATATCGATATCAAGATAAACGGAAGTGTTTGTAAAGAATGTCTCTAAGCCAAGTTTGTTAGACCATTGCAACGTAAAATAAATGAAGTGAAGAAATTATTTTGATTCATTTGGTTTAATAATTTTTGGCTGACAATAATGCCTTAACATGAAATATAACAGTTACCAGTAATTTGTTATATAAAAATGATGAACGAAATGAGTGTGTTCAAGCATTTGATTTCGTTATGAAATGTAATATTATCTTCAACGTTTTTCACTCTGCTTTTACATAAAAATGACAGAAAATCTCATATTACATGTAAAATTGAATTAATGTAAAATTGGTTTCTGTTGAATAAATTTCCTAAAATGTGAAACATATTGAATTCCAGTCTACATATTATATCTGTATCCTGAATGTCTATCTTGAACACCAAGTTAAGATGGAATTAATTAAATGTCAGGAAAAAAAGTGTTTAACTTCGAAGAAAATTTATTTTGATTTTTAGAATCGAAATTTCATTTAAAAGGATATAATCGTCAAAGTATTCGCTGTATATTACTAATATCTATCTTTCAAACTTTACGTTCACGTCTGGTTCCATGCACATGACGTCAACATATCATTTAGAATTGAGAAAGTCATTAACTGGAAGTAAACTTTTGTGCGATTCTTTGCGTTGGTCCCTTAGGCTGCGTTTCCACCAAGTTTCACGTGACACGTAACACGTGTCATGTGTCATGCATGACACGTGATACGTGACAATAGGGGTTTCCACTGGATTTCACATCGAACATGTCACATGTCATGGCATTCGTCCTGTGTTCGCCATGGGCGACGGTTCCGACTCGTCTGACGAGGAAATTCTTGCTCTATGTTGTACCGGCGAGCTAGGAAGAGAAACTGCAGCAGGAGCTCAATATGGTGCAGGGACCATTACTTATTGCGTCCAGAAAGGGGCGAATTTACCAGAACGTTTCGCTATCTCATGGACAATCCAGACAGAGAATTATTCTTCAATCCAAGTTCATACATCTGTTTCTTGATTTATGTTGGATTAAATTAAATTAGTGTTTATTTGTAAGTTTATGATAAATAAATGTGGACATTTCATATACCTTCTTGTGGTGGTTGTAGCTTTTCATCAATCTTCACCCACACCTGTCTTCTTTTGTCTTGGTTTTTATAGTCTTTATTTCTGGGGTCCCACAGAAGTGGGGTCTTCTGCACAAGGCATATCAGATTGTGCTTATAGTCATTCATGTTTAGGACAAGCGTAAATAACTAATTTTAGACGATCAAAACACAAGCTCTTTTTGAATTCGATACGAACACGTGGAGTTAACAAAAGGGAAAGTAAAAGCAGGGGAAAACCCAATGGAAACCCCAGATCGGTCAGACGTGAAACATGACACGGGTAAAAAGAATGAACATGTTGATTCTTCAAAAAAACGTGAAAAGTGACATTGATGGAAACGGTTCCTACCAACATCATATGTTTCTATTCTTGTCACGTGACACATGACATGTCACGTGAAACTTCGTGGAAACGCAGCCTAACAGGATGTCATTTGCATTAATCATGTTATGTATACGGATAATCCGGAAAGATCAATGACAATCGGTTTGACCAAGAATAAGCTGGTAGAAAGGGTCTGTGAACCTAAGTTGTTATTCATATAACCCATAGACAAAGTTGTTTCTGTCTGATAAGGTAGTGTGGTCGTCTTCGGCAAAGTTCCCTTAATGTTCACTTGGATATCCATCTTAATATGCTTATTTATATACTGGAACGATGATATAAGCACAGTATAATAACACAGATCCTACGTTTACTAGTTATAATAATAACTAAATTGTGGCCATCTCGTGGAGAAGTGTTGTTAATAATTATAATCTGCCCTGAAGGGTTTTTTTTTCTTTGATGTACCTATTTTTATCTGAAATTCATTTCTGCTACGTAAACGATACTATTGTATACTCTTTATTACAAAATGTCAATGTCATAAAGAATCAGTTTGCTTAGATTTTACTGGAAACCAACTACCGACACAGTCGATTCTACATTTGATGAATTTGAAGCCTTGTGTTTTTGAGTTTGAGAAGGGTTGTATTATTACTGTCAATTGTGTGGCTTGTATGGTTCAACATCTTACCATTACCTTGACATACTAATTATAAAGCAAAGATTGCCTGAAATCTGTTTCAATGAGACATTTTGCTATGGCTTTTCAGATTTAATAAAAGCCTGAACGTGGACAATAATTTACCTGAAGGTGACTGGAGTTGAAGATCAGAAAGTAAATCACGAGCTGTAAGTTACAAATTTAAGCAAAGTTATACATACCTCAACTATTATGAAATGATATATTGCAGCTCGACCAAGTCGAATCGAAAATAGCTAATAAGAAGAGACACCCACTGCATCTGATTTTTTCAGTGAACAAGAGCAACTTTTAATCATATGGACCTCAAAGAATTCAGACCTTTTCTTATACATTCTATTTGTCGTTTTAGCATGTCTAGACAAGGATTTTGATGTCTGAAATGGTTTTGGTGAAACTATTCCTTTCAAGTAATGGCGGATGTTTATATCTTACGTCGGACTAATACCGAACTCAATATTCTTATGATTATATTTATGTAGGAAAAAAATTATCGAAGGTTTTCTAGGGCTATCATAATATATTAATATTTTGATCAGATACTAAGAATTGATCATGACTTCGTGGGATACACAGAAAAGTTTTCAATGAGACTTTTGGAAAAATTTGTATATTAACATGATCCTATTTGAATTAGTTGACAGTGTCCATATATCGTGTGCTGTCACTCTGTTCTAGTGAACTATATTACGTTTATGACGAAACCAATATTCCGTTGTGGCGTGATATTTTTTTTAAGGTTAATTTGGCTTGAAATAGCTGGAAGGGGAGCCAATTTGATTTCGACAAGATAAAACAATGTAAAATGAGAGTTTTTATATAGTAAATTACGTTACCGGAAATTGATATTTTATTTATTAAATGTGAAAAAGATATGGCTATTCTACGTCGTAATATGAAGCTTTATTTTAAATTTAGTCCGAAAGGTTAGGACGCACCTCTCTATTTTATTTTAGTCATATCCATAAAAGTAGGTTTGTAAACTATAATTTTAACCATGAAAACAGGCTAGAAACCGGCTAAAGAAATAGTCCACCTTTCAATTGTCTTACCCAGTGGTTTTCTAGTACTGACCAATATACAATGTCGGTTACAACTTAGAGATCTTTTTTCGACCCCGATTTCCACTTCAATTTCTCAACAACAAAAAACACCAAAAGACTTGATTAACAATATAAAACATCGAGTTTCTAGTTAGAGGTATGTTTGAAGGTATAACAAGATTTTCGTACTTCTGAAGACTATATACATTTTAAGGCCCCGTAAATACTCTAGACGACACATTTCTCTTTATTACCCTTTTGGGGATTCTGACGTAATAAGAGGATGAAAAATACAAAGAAAAATCATAATCGGAACATAACAATTTACAATACAATTGAGAAAAATATATCACAGGTTTATTTTCCGTTTAGACGATATTTTTAATTATCATTTAAGAGCCCGAGCGAATACCGAAAAAGTTTTCAAGAAATGTATGATTAAAGGTTTAATAATTCATACCGGTGATGAATGCAATTCTGGTAAATGATCTGACTTAAACAAAGCTGCTTGTGAGCGTATACAAATCCGTACATGCAAGGCAATTCCATTAATCAAAATCATGAGTAAACATATAGTAGTGGACCCCTCCAAAGAGAAGTACCCCTTTTTAGTCTCCGGCTTCTACATGATATTAATACAGATATGTACGAGTGTACGTAACATTGAGATAGACATCAGAAAAAGCCATTTTAAACAATAAAAATTTACTTGTCATAGGTTCATATTATATTCCGTTTCAATACTGAAAAACATTTTACCAAGGAAAACGGAACTCGCTGCTTCAAAAAATTTCACTTCCTACTTTTCTGTACCTGCTAATGGGGGGTGGCCGGGGCCATGACATGCAGTGTGCAATAAGGACATTTTCCAACAGTCGGGGGATCTTTAATGTGTAAAGCCTGTTGCAGACTGGTCTTCGAATTATTGGAACTTCAGGTTACCAAGACCTCTATTGATTAAAGTATATTGAGTTTCAGTTCATATTGTAGACCATGGTTCACAATTTATCTTGGGTCAAAAGATCAGTTCACCGCCGAGTATTCATGAACCCACGAGCTATTCAGATCACAAACTCTTTTTTTTTTCATTTTCAGTTTCAAAAAATTAATAGACAAACTAATCAAGAACCTCGTACGATTTGAGTAATGACAACCAAGTAGATTTCGCTTTTTTCGAGTGCAAAAATGCATTTAAATATAAAAGTAACCGTTTCCTTAAGGCTTCACAATATTTAATTTCGTATGACGTATGTTGAAGTTTCCTTGGCGAAATAATGACAATAAATGAACGCCTTTGCCATGGTTTTGCCAATTAAGCTGACAAAGCAAATCAATGAAAACACACTATGATCGCCTCTTATTCAGTTGCAGGCTGTAGAAAGTCGAAAGAACACATGCACTTTGAGGCGTTTGTGCTCCAGAATGCTATTATCAGGTGAATGAACTATCGTTTGAAGGCTATGATGACATTCTGGACCGAATGAGTAAAAATTAGTAGGTTTTACAACGACTGGAAAAACTTTGAAGGAAGAGAAACAATTTAACAGTTTCTAAAAATTTAACGCAGAATAAAGTGACATTGCCATTGGTATTTATTGGCTGTCGAATTTCTTTAAATGAATGTCTACCCGCTTATCGGGAATAAAAAGAAAATAAAGGATAAAAATAATTTTTAAGGCTAGCATATACCTATATTAATAGTGACCTCGTAAGAGTTGGGACTTTCTTAAAAGTCCTTTTTTCCACATTGATCTCTATACCAGCATTACATTCGTAGAGTGGTATTCCTCACTACTATAACGGTTACAGTTGTAAAATAAAACGGCAGTATCTAATGGCTACGTCATCAGGGATCCCATACTTCCTCTCGTTAGACGAATTCCTTAAGTATTTTTTGCCAGTGGTATTTTTTTTTTTTTTTTTTTTTTTTTTTGAAATACACAAAATATTCTATGTATAATAAGTTATGACTTCCAAATCATATTAAAATGTTAAATCTACCCTGCGCTCCAACATGAGAGCTGCGGTCCTCTTGACCCTCAGCTAATGGTTTTATTGTTGTTTTTCATTACTGTCATCCTTGCGTCATTCATTTAGTGGTCTGAATAGATCCTTTACAAAAGCAAAGTCAAAGGAGAGAAATCGCAATTAATCTTTGTAGGAAACAGATCAAGGGACACAACTACTCATTAATATTACTAGTATTCTATTAATTTCTATCACAGTTGGTATAATCTTTAGTTAAGATTTATCATGAACATAGTCCACTCGAAGATATGTTCACAATACCCAACCAGTAAATTTAAGGCTTTAAGAAGCCAGAAATTTAATTTGTATATCTGAATTAGACAAATAATATATTTTCGAAAATCAGTTGTCTACTTTTAAAGTAAACTATGAAAAACGTAAATTACCTGTTATATTTCTCGACTGCATCGTTCATTAGAGAAACAAGAAAGAAAGAATACGTTTTGATTGAAAACTGGCTACATGTATACATGTCTTAAACTGGAAATATGTTCAAATCGTTGGTAGTGTGAATAATTGGAGATAGTATATTTGGATGGTTGTGTCTTCAATGTGCAAATAAATTGAAGTAATTATATCTGATCGGCCATAGCTTACTTTGTTTTATTTCAATTGTTTACTAGTGGATTTATTCCCTTTGCTAAAGGTGTATTAGGGATGAAACAGTTTGCATACACACATTGTTCTGTTCTCTGCATCACCTGAAGCAGACCTTCATGAGGACACAATCCAGCACACAAATTACTGAAGGTGCAAGAATGACATGATGGCAACCACTTTTGTAGAAATGCCTCACGTGGACAGGCGTATTGCTTTCGGTTGTTCTCAATTTTAGTCAAAAACAATTCTGTCCTGCGTTGAGTGATATGTCATGGCTCGTATAGTAGTTAACATCAAAACGCTTTGTACGTTTGTTCAACGAAATGGTTGCAAACTACTTTACCTTCAAGTCAAACTCGAATAATTTTTGTTACTGCACCAATGATTAACGCTGGTTTTAAACCACATAATACCGATTAAATAAGGGTTAGAACTCATTTTACCTTATCAATACTTATAAACTTGTCATCATATAATTTAAGTATTATGATTAGTACCGTACCGATTTACCTAGAGAAAATGGCTTACAAATAGATTATATTGATGTAAAACACGATAAATCATGGTTACCAAAGAATAATACTGATAGCTCCGTCTTACGCCGACATATCATCTAATGCTAGTTTTCATACGCCCAAATTCTAATCTGGACGTACATTGCCATCAGACTCTCGGTTCGTTCGTCTACATTTAGTTTGTGAACGCGATAGAGGCCAGAGTTTTTGTCCGATTTTTATAACATTCGCTGTGTGAGTTTATATCCACAAGATCGAATTTTGGTGCGATTCGTCAAAAATATAGAGGCAACAGGTTATGTCCGAATTTTATAAAATTCTCTGTGAAATTTTATATCCAAAATATATTGGACAAATTTGAATTTGTGTATGATACGACAAAAAATACTTAATACATTGAAATTGCGTTAAAAATGGTTTGTAGACGCAACAAATAAGTTTTTGGTATGATTTGACACATATTGACGACTGATTTACTGAAAATGTATTGGGTAAGTGGGCATATCTTGCTATTCAACCACCTGTTACTTAAATATTATTTTCTAGGAGAGCTGAAGAGATATTCTGCTCAATTTGTTCATTTAACTTTTGTAGTTTGACATGTGAATTGACATTCTTACGTAAAAGTAAATCAGACAACATAGCGTGACAAAAGTTGTCTTCACTTGAAAAGACAGACCATTTAAAAATCAAACAATATTATCAATTCCAGAATCATTTTTTCAATGGTCTCCTTCTTTAGGTTTTTCATGGTCACGCACTCCTATCTACTTCTTCGGGATATTTTTCTTTAACAATTACCTTGCTTTCAAATTAACCGATAAACCATTTTCACATTTATCAAGAACACATCTTTCCTACAGCTTCATCGGAAACTTTCCAGTTCAGTTTTGGACAGACTGAAATTATGCTACACTAATGAATAAGGAATGTAAAATATCAACTGGTGATGGTGGGATATTTTCTTAAATTCAGAGTATAAGGATATAACGTAATTAATTCAAGTGTTCATGCGAAAACACAATCAATGCAGTACAAACGAAACGAGACCAGTAGTTATTCTTGACCATTCACGATGAATATATATGACTATTTCTAGTCTTTATCTAGTTCCAACTTTAGAGATAATATTGTGCTAAAAATATTTCTGACGGATTGACTGTATCCTTAAATGTTATTTCTTTCACGAAGTATCATGACTTATATTTAAAATTCTAGAATAAATTCGAGTCTCTTAACGATTTGTTCAGAAAAATTCTGAAACACAATTCCATTGCCAGTATTTCTCCTACGTTTATGCTAACCTGAATTCTTGCTGTGTCTTCATAAAAAAAACTTGATAACAAGGTCCATTGTCTAATTGAATAATTCTCTTGAGAGTCATATTTCTGGCCCGTTTCCCATGATACCAACAATTCAACTACCAGCTTATAAAATCAATTTAATTACATTAAAAGTGAAAACCAAAGCCACATGTATATTTAATTAGGTAATTGACTACTTTTTAAACAAATCAATGTGAAAATAAAATAATCATTCTGTTGAAAGTAAAAACAAAACAAATTTAAACGCTAATTGGATCTGGCACGAACTGATAAAATTGATTTCTATAGATGTCTTAAGGATCGATTCTATTTCTAAAAATATATTATACTTTTACAATAATTACACTTGCATGCTGATTTTCGATTTCCTAAAGTGATAATGACAATTTTTAAAACAAAACTTATCTTTAAAAAATTGCGTTTGGATTTTGATTCATTTCACAAAACACAATAAATACAAATATTTGAGTATAATCGTTCGGTTATTTACTGTCTCAGTTCCGGTGTATACTCAACAGGCACAGAAATACCTCAGCAATCCTTAAGCAGATGAATGGCGTTTTACGCCCTACTCTGCACCATGTGGGCTAAACCTCACAAAAGTGGTCAACGCTAGCCATTAAAATGTATTCTTGTGAGCTGTAATATAACTTTATTGACTTTATTACACTAGATTCAGAAACCAGACATGACATAGTTATGTCTTTCACATTTCAACGTTCCCATAAATAAAGAATGTACATTTTTCTCACACTGAATATGATACTTTCCGGAACTGGCTCTGCATGACTGTGCCAGTGTATCAATTACATTATTTGACGTCACGAATAATCATTTATATTGTACATATTGTCAAGCAAGGTCCAAGTGGGATTTTTAAATTCAAATATTTACAATTCATTCCATTTCATTTATCCCATTCATATCCTTCCATTTAATCGAGAGAAAATATTGTCTAACGACAAAATATGCTGAAAAATTTGACGAAACCATTTTTATGGAATTCGACAATTCTGGATAATTGTTGAAATAAAGTATACTTTCATGCAAAAAAAAAATTTCAAAGCGTTAGCATTCTAGATGTATGCCTGCGTTTACTTAATGATTGAATGTAAAAGAGTTGTGAGCAATGTTAGAGTCAAATTTAAAATCTTTTGTCGAAGTATATATACGTATTTCATGGTTATAACAGTTTATTCCAACCTTTTCCCCATTTCTGACCTGCCTATTTCGCCCGGGTACAAAATTTTCAACCCTGTTTCCCCCTGTCAGTGATGTAGGTAAGAGAGGCTGACATTGATAAATCATCTTGTCGTTCGGATGGGACAATAAACCGAGGCCCCATGTGCTACAGGCTGTGCACATTAAAGATCCTGCGACAGTTGGACATCGAAAAAGAGCAGAGGCTAATGCCGCTGTTCTGGCAAACTGAACCCTGCATAACGTCGCCCGTCTTCATTAGCCCAAATGGTGCTGAAAAGTAGGACTCCATTCATTTCATTTCCCATTTCGCCCATTCCGATTTGTCCCTTTTGTATTTTTAATTACAGAATTTGTGCGTTTATTTCATGGCGTTTTCTTATTTCGTTCAGATCGAACTGTGGAATTTGGGCTATAGTGGTCTATATGTTTTGGTATACTTGTATCCAGCAATCTATGGTGAAGTTACAAAGAAACAATTATGAATAGTGGTATTGCGTGTATATAAGTTGTATAATAACACTTCAATCAGTCCGATATCAATCTTCTTAATATAACATCAGGTACATCCGATTACTTAAGATAATTCGGAAATTAAATACCCTTCTCAACCCCTTATCTGTCACAATGTTATTATGTAGAATTTTCTTGACGGAAAAACATAAAATATTTAGAATTAATTCGTATATAGGATCGTTTGTAATGAGATTTTATGTGTTTGAATCATTTTATTCTCCTACATCTACATAGTGCTGAGTTATTAGCAGCTTTTTCGATAGTGACGTAATTCAAGACCTGATATTAGTGGCATTGCAAGACCAACAGATGTCTAACATGGTGCTGTCAGTGTCAATGTTCGCGATAAACATAAAAAATTGAGTAAACCTCTTCATAATCTCTTTTAAACCATCCTGAAGAAAACCCAGTAAAGTTTTACCTTGTAGTGTTGCACATACATCTGATGCTGTATGGGGATTGGAATGATGCAAATAGAATTTGCAAGTGGCTCCGGTGTATATAAAAAAGGCTAGAAAATCTATTTCTAATTCCTGTTAATACATTCAATTTGTTATAAGATTGATAAATAAATAGGAATTGAATCTTTAATAGCTGAATAAAAAATATCATCTTCAAGACGCCATTCCTTTCATTATGTGAACAATACCAGAAAGTTACATAAAAATTCTGCGAATGTAATGAGACTAGTGTCATGTTTTGTTCGATCAGCAAGAATGGTAAGTGTAATAGGAACTGTTCGAATGACAATTTAAGTATTATTAGGGTGATAAATGTTAACATGATCTGTAATCCAGACGCCAGCAAGGTAGTCTTTACAACATCATCTGAAACAATATTGATTATAACGCTTCTTGTTGTTCACTTTAACAAATCAATCTTACAAATAACTTCAACTCGGGAGTAATAGATTACACGTTTAACATCAACAATACCGAATCAGAAGACTTTTTTATTGGCCAGTTGAGTTTTAGAAATGGGAAAATCATGTTTTTGGATCAGACTTGTTTACAGAATTCATTGATTTCGGGGTATTTTATCTGTGATATTTTCAGTAACAAATGACTGAGATTGGTTTTTCGGTTCAACCATTAATCTTAACAAATGGGATGAATGATTTACAGCGTAATAGATATAAGAAATCAAACGGACAGCGCACGCTTAATATATAGTTTTATTGAGACAAAGGTAGGTAAATGACTGAACAAATATCGGAATAGTTTTGATTACTACTGGAAATGCATACTACCGTAATGCCTCTTTGAAAATCACTTTTGATGATTGAAAATTGTACCAATTTTACAGATGATAGGATAATTTCTATTGCTCGTTTACCTGTTCGTAAATCCACTCACATATTGATCGAGCTTTAGTTGTAGTAGTCACACCATAGCTATCTTTATTTGCGTGTGATTGCGCATAAGAATAGCGGTCGACGTTGTGAGTTACGTTCAACACTCGAGATAACTTTCATTATTCGCAAACGTACGCAGCTGACAATCGCTATGGTGTGAGGGCACATTTAACTATAAGTTAGACTAACTCGCCATCGAGTGGTTACCGAGGGCGCTGAATTAATAAAACTAGAACAGATATGAAATTTGTGGTAGTAAATGTAGAAATAGAATGTAGTAATTTGATAACTTTGTCTAAGGTTGCTAATTGCGGTTATTCTGGAGTCGTACCAGACCCAGGCCTATGGCGATCTACTAGCCTCATTTCAATATTGCTCATCAATCACGTCATTTAAATATTAACGAGTACTGCCGGAAATAGACAGATCTTGACTACGTGCTTTCATCATCACATCCGCACGACATTAAAGGATTGGAAATAAATGGAAATGTAAATCTGTCTCGAAGGCTAACTCGAAAGAAATGTAAAATCCATGTTTTTTTAAAATGCCAGCTTCCGTTTAAATGATAAAAAACGAATCTACAGTACCAGTCAACAAATTCCATTGAACTCCTATTCAGAGGTTGACAGATGTCAAAGAAATAAAATTGATAAAAGAGTAGAGTGTTTGATCAAATAAATAGGTTCCACTGTGAATAAGATTTTGGTAGATGTCTATTCGATGGTTTTCTGGTATTGATTTTAAGAAATTAGAAGAAGCTTTAGTCTGGACAAAAACCGTTTGGACGTTTCTTGTCAAAATCCGAATTGAATTGTGACCAAAGCTTTGCAAGTCTGATTGAATACAGATGACAACATACGGTTTTATAGGTTAACGACCTTCTAATAGTGATTAGACTATGGTTCAAAACCAGCGATGAACCTGTAGTTTAAACAGAAGAAAACCCAGCATCAGGGGCCTTAATCCCAATTTCTAAATAAAATATCCACCCAAGTTCTGTCGTTTGGGAGAATCAAACCCTCCTTTCCCCGAAAACAAATATAAACCTGACAGGTTTGACAGACGACATCAAGTGCTCTCCATAACAACTTCTTCATCATGTGTTTTTATATGAAACTTTAAAAAGGTATATAACGTGTTTATTATATGTTTTCTGAATTAAATGTTACAAGGTATTGGGAATCTAAAGGATCTAAGGAACTTTCCGACCACAATTATTTCAGAATCTCATTTTGCCAATCAATTTTCTATGAATAAGATTTTTGGAAAAATGATTTAACGGAAGAGAATTCTAAGTCTGTTAGGGACCATATATTTCTATCGACCTGAAGACATAAGAAAACAAGTGGCTTGAAATAAAGTATCTGCAATAACTTATAGAGAATCCAAGCAAATTCGATTTTTCACCAACAATAATGTGTCCAATATATCCACAGATAAGTGACATGTCATGAGCCGATCATGGAATTTCGACGATGTCATATGCTATCAGCCGTTGAAAAAATTATTTTTCTCAAATACTGCTTGTCGTAAGGCGGATTTAAGCTCACCTTTCACAGATTCTGCTGTCTATGTATGTGTGTTTGTTTTTGGAAAGATCTTGGGTCCTTGATTTGTCTGGCAACAATCAAAAGTGCACATCCACATTGAAACATAATGATTTGCGATGTGAATGAAAAATATATAAATAATTGGTCAATAATCTATATGTGTATGGTATTTCTATTATTCACTATGTTGAGATGTAATTACCGGAATATGAAGATTTTATCTATGTTATTATGATAGGATCGCAATCATTATCAAAGTTTAATTATAGAAATTTCCATTAACTAGTACTTAATTGTAGTGATAGTTATTGCTTCATTAAAAAACTCATATTATCAATATATTATCTCAGTTAAGCTTTATTATATTTATAGACAATGAGTTCGTTTCACTGATGAAATTTCACTTTATGATAAAAAGAAAATAAATACGTAAATACATCTCAGAAAGAACGCCATCAGAGCAGTGTGGGCATAAAGCTGCCACTATATCGACGTCCGTTACCATGTTCAGAGTTTTACCAGAAGATACCACATAAAAGAAATCGTTAATGTGCAGAGTCTGTACCACGTGGACTTTTATTTTTCCGTTTTTTTTTTTCAATTTATTGTTCAAAGCTTTTCAATGTATGTTCTTCCGACGTGCAAGACTGACAGGGCGAATGCGAGTCGAAAAATACGAAAATAATAATATAAATGATATTGTCATATAACACTTTTGTAGGACCTGGATCTTTATAACGACTAAACAATCACGATTCCTTACAACGTCACCGAGATAAGATGTTCTTTAAAATGCGTGCAGATATATCGACAATATTTGCATATCAGACTAAAGCATGATTATCACTGCTTCTTACGCATCAATATATTTGTCAATTTAAGTACAGTAATTTTCATACATAAGGTTTGAAATGTCTCTTTTTATTCAAATGAAGATAATGGGAATAAGAGCAGCAGACATGAATCTATTCAATATCAGTTCGAGCATCTGGAATCGTGTTTGCTTGTTACATCTAGTTTACGTGAATGGAATGTTTAATACAATATACGCTTTTTATATGCTGTCTATCGCAGACAATCTTAATGGAAATTTTAAAGAAGATTTTTATCTAAAAGGAATTCAACTTCACGGATGAAATTCTAGCAAATTATCACATTTTCTTATCACATATTCATTAATTATACTAGTAACATGGGGTATTGTGTGGTGCACAATTAAATGATAAACGTACTTTTTGATATTGTTCCGCACAATTAAACGTGTAAAGCCCGTAGTACACGGACCTCTATATGTTGTTCCATGTTAACGATAAGACTTGCCCAACCCTCATGCGTGCAAGACTAACAGAGCGAAAAGTAGTCGCAAAATTCGAAATTCGCATTTTTGTTTTATTTTGTGTGGAATGCTCTTTTGAATTGATGTTATTTTTACATTTCTAATGTTAAATAATAATATTGAAAATTTTGAAGGTTGATCTACATACAGGACAATATGCATATGAACCTTACGTCAATTAACTAAATCAAAGTGTAAGCTAAAAGAGACGAGCCTCGAATTATTTTGAATAGTTACTCCACTCGACTCAATATACAAAGATGATACTTTTACCTTAATGATGCCGCATTGTAGCTTTATCGTTGGATTTTCCTAACATCTAAGTAAAGCCTACCCCTCTACTGTATTATGGTACCAGGTGGGGCACGTGGGTGTTTTTAAATACGGGGTCTTGATGGTTCAGCTATGTATTGATACCAATTTGAGAGGAAGGTTATTTTCATGGTGAAATTCCTCAAAGTTCAATCGGAGCACCACCCTATGCGTGTTAACCTGTACAGATTACGGTTAGTGTTGTTGTACACACAAGTTAAACACTTCTTCCGGATTGCTATTACACGAATGTCAAGCGGTGAAATAAATTGTTAATGGATTACTGGCACCACAGGACATTGTCATGTAATCAGAGCTCTTCCGTTTTAGTAGCAAGTGGTCAAAATAGATGATTGTGTGAAAAGTTATATATAACGATTTATTTGTAAAATGAAGCCTTACCCGTTCTATAGTGTCTTTCTGAAAATAGACATTTAGAATTCTATGTCATCATCAAGGTTGATATTTCCGAAGTCTGTGGTTATGTAATCGACCGAGAAATTAGTTTCTAACATGTAATGAAGTGTCAACTTTGTGCAGAATTTCTCATCAAAATAATTACAAAGGTTGCCTTGATTTCAAAGAGAGGGAGATCATTACTTCAACATGGTAGTTCAATCAAATTTAACATGTCAATATGTCCTGAAAGTGTACTTCAGAAGAAACGCTCTACCAGTTAACAATTTTATCCGGCCTTATAGAAATGTGGACGTATATATTCACCGCTTCTGTCAACCAATCCACAAATATCTTTTTTATTTAAAGGCTGCAGTTTTTTTTAATCAATCCTGATCAAACTTGGTATATATTGATATATTAATTTGTTCGAATCTGGCAAATATTGGAAGAATGTCATTTCTCTTGACTTAGTTTAAAAACGCTTCAAATTATCGTGTAGACACGATAAGAGGTTATAGCTTTTCGTGATATGCTTATTAGTGATATCTCGTTCGAATTAATCCATTTTTGGACTTACGGTTTTTGAGTTATTGTCCTTGCATTTGGTTGACAACAGTTCTTGTGAAGTCTCCAATTTTAATATAAGCATGTATAGGCAAGTTGTGATGAATATCTTTGAGCTATTGTCCTAGATGATAGAAGCTAAAGTTATTGCCATATTATGTTGATGATGACCAAGTTACCCTATATTTGTTCATAAAGTCACTGTGGGTATTTCCAACATCTTCCAGTGGGTCTATGTTACCTTACCTGACAACCAATCTTTGTACATGACATTTATTGAAAGCATTCAAAATGAACTCTTACAATTCTTCAGAAGAAAATAATCAAAGGATGTCAATGGACATAATTCGCGTCTGATCCATTCATATCGGAAACATGAAGTCATTCAATATCTCTATTCATTGTCTTGAACTTGACAATTCCTGATTGTGTAAAATATGGGCGCCTTTTGATTTTTCAAAACTTGTGACAAGTAGAATAGTGTTAGAAATTACAAAGTGATCGATAGTTTAAAGGCACAGAAGAAAATAAAAACATCAAGTATATCAGATAGCCGACTGAATAATTTCATATTGTTTCTTCACACCATCTTCATCCATTCTAATTATCTGAGGATCAGAGTCAAATGAGGACGCACTTCCAGACCCGCTTCCACAAGAATGCTTCACCTTCATTCGGAAGTCACATATAAAATCCTTCAAACGTCTCCTAAAACTTCCAGAAAAAGCAAAATACAAAAAACATTTAACAGCAAAGTTCACGAGATAAAACACTCGACACAGTACAAGCCATTGGTTTAATTGCGGTTCTGGTTTTTCACTGAATCTCATCACGGTCCTCATAATATTCTGCGGAGGATTGAATAATAAGGTCATTATGATTACCGGACACAGTACACGAGTAATACGAGTTGAAGACTGGGAAGAACTTTGACGGTTCATTCTCCGTCTTGTGGAGCTCGACAATGGCGACATATCGGTTGAAAATTTGTAATATTCACATCCCTTAATCAGTATTAAGATTACCATAATAAGTATCACAATGTATGGTATAACAGCCACAAATAAAATATCAATTTTATCCAAATTCATATAATGTTCTTCAAATTCACTGAATGGTCCACAATATTTCATTCTTTTAAATCGCGTATTAACTCCATAAAAGTAAGTAATATAGGAATAACAAACAACAGCAAGCGCTCCCATGAATACAATAACTAGTTTAGCTCTGAAAACAGTACACATTGAGGGTTTCTTCAAGGGAAAATATAAGGCTATGAATCGGTCCACAACTAAAGCCACCATATACCAAATGCTTAAAAATGTAAATCCATAATTCAAAAACATCACAAGCTGACAGACACCAACGTAAGTTAGTAATGGCTTTTGATAATACAGTTGTAAATTTGTTAAGAAGAAAGTCCATAAAAATCCCGTATCAGTAACAGCAATAGCTGCTAGATAACGCACTGAAGATACTTTTCTAAACTTTGTTCTGGTAAACACAAGGTAAGCTAATATATTTCCAATAGATCCAAGCACCACAATTATAGGGAATATATAGTAATTCATCTCAAACAATGCTAATGCCAGCTTTGTTTGTTTAAAAATGTTTCTAGACGACACGGGTCGAGCCGGTCTTGGTTTTAAAGTGGTCAAGGAACTAATGTAGCTTCCTACAAGATCCATGTCAGTATCGTTTCCGTTCATATCTTCTATCTGATAATCCACAAGTGTATGAGATAATGTTGAGGTCGCCATTTTCAAGCAGTTATGTCACATTGTTCCAGCATCCCAATATTTAGCCTTTTTTAAATGTTGAGCGCAGGTTGATATTTTTCAATGACCACGTATCTTCATTCCGGTCTCATTAAATATAATTTGATTTTCATCTCCACTCTACAAACATTTGGATAATCTGCATTGTTGAAACGAGTAATCTGAAAAGAAGGAAAAGAAAGGATTTATGACTCTGCGTAGGGTGGATTTACACAGGAACTCGTAAGTCTTTCGTAAACACAAAAAATAATCAAATATCTAACCCTTCTTATGGTTGTTATCTGAAATCGATACAAATGATTAAGAAGACTGAGAACCCGTTTGTTTATTTATACTATACGATTTCAGACCATGGACATTTGAGGAAATACAGATTAATTTACTTGATATATATACCTTTAAGCGTAATGAATTGTTACCGATACCGTGCTGAAAATTTATATTAATGATCCCTAGTGGCCAAAAGTCTAGTCTTTCGATTTGAAACCAGCTGCCATGACGAGTTTCATGTTCTAAATACGTGACAACAGCCATCATATGAGATTTTGTCCATTAATACTTTACAGGATCATTAGAACAAATAATAACGATTAAAACAAGGCAGAATTATTTTAATACTGATTTTTTCTATTCTATTGGAATTGCTACAAGAACACGATTTGTCATTGAAAACAAATAACGCCAGTATTCACTCTTTTGTTGCAGCGAAATAAGTACTGTCATTCACATCGGGTTAGAATCAAAATATAAACTGAAGTTAATCTTATTCTTAGGTAGAATAAATTGTAATTTAAACGCACTAATAAAGCACGTCTGATATATATGTAAACAAGACTATATACATATCAGACTAACATTGTGTTCATTAATGCTTCGCTACTGCTTCAACCACTTACAAATTAAATGGGATGGTAGTCTTTATGCTTTCATTCGTTCCCAAATGGACAGAATTATATTTGGTCGATTAGATAAGACAGATGTCAAACTAATAACTAAGATTGATCAGGGACTATACTATTTCCCTTGTAATAATATTATCATTTCTTTTTAAACAGAGATTCCATGGTATCGTTTGGTTTAATTTCAGATAAAGCGTTTAAAATTAGAAAAAAATTAATTCTCTACTTAATAAAGGAACCAAGTATATACCTGGTGAAAATGATGCTGAAATGGATTATGATATTATAACGTCACGTTATCCACCATTGATTTAAAACAATTAAATGTGATGACTTCGGTTTCCTACTTTTAAAAGTAGTTGGTGCACCAACAGAAGTCATACTTACATAGACACGGGAAAAAAACCTGGAATCTCTCAATTAAAAGCACTACGAAGTCCATTATTGACCTTAACCATATATTATATTAACTCGACAATACATGTTCTGTTTATTGATAATAAAACCGCTTAACTAGCAATAAAACATTTGCTGAATATAATAGGCTAACAAATACAATAGAGACCTAAAATTATTTTATATCTTTATGTAGATACGGGCGTCATTTGCCAATATTTCTCTCCATTCGTAGCAATACTTAGTCCATTATTGGCTACAATCATATATGTTAACCCGGCAAGATTCCCGTTTATTACTAAAAGATCAAAGGCGGATCAATGACATAATTCGAATGTTACTAGCAAAAAGCAAGAAAAAGTTGCTCAAATTAAAGACACAACAGAGACTTATTATATTTAAACCTAACATACTGGAAAATAATACATGTGATAATAATACATATTCCTCAAGATCTCTCGAGATTCTGGACATTTCTCTGTAGACTAATGTCGTTTGAGGTGAGATTTTTAAATTAGTCGGACGCTAATAACGTCTTTGAAGTTGATAAGAATGTACTCTTATTAACCCTTGAGGATATTAGTTTTACCAGTAATAACAAACACAAGGATGCTCGTGTATGCCAAAGGACACGTTATATTTATAAGAACATTACAATATTGGTTTGCTATCGCCAGTACAGGCCAAGACTCAAGTCGCAGAATGTGCATGGGGAAAGATAATTCGAGCAAAATCGCAGAAAGTGCATAGGGAAAGAAAATTTGAGCAAAATTACTAATTCCACAACTTATGCTCCTGACAATGTGCTTCATGGCGTTTTTTTTTATTGGGACATCATCGATTAATCTTCCAAAAGCATAAAGTCAGTCATCTATGATATTAATGATTTCTATTTTCGTAACACATTTTGCTTCCGGTTGGTCGGAGGGAGGGACAGTTGAATCTCAAGTCAAATAATATATATATAAATTTAAAAAATAACAACATTAACAGGCATTAATTTGACTTGATCCCAGCTGAAACTTCTAATATTGCTCTCAAATCCATGGTCATGGTGGATTATTTTTTTCATTGACCATAAATTGATACCAATTCTCAATTTAATAATGAAATCACATCAATCGTTATCATAACTTAGCTAACTGTACACGAATAATGATTACAGCCTTTGGCGCAACTCTAGCATCGATTCTGACCCAATCCGGAGAGTTTAAGAATTTGGAATTTTACACCCACCGATAAAAATCCAAATAATTACTTTGTTTACTACCTTAAATGATTATTCATACCAATAACATTAGAAAGCATCTTGCCCACAGGCAACAGTAAGTACTTGTATAATTGAAAATATACATTTTTTCTTCCTCACCCCACACCAGCTGAAACTTAGCAAGGATTGCTTTTGTCATTGATGTAATCCAAACGTTGAGCAAAGTACAACATTTTTCTTATTATTTAATAAAATTTAGTAGGCGCTGAATATTTCAAAAGACTAACATCCTGTTAAGTTCTCCACCTTCCTGTGACATTTATCATACAAACTAATTTCAAAAGATAAGATTTTCTTTGCAATATGAGTTAATTCTAAATGAAGTTTTTGTATACATGTTTATTTTCTTCTGTCTAGCAAGATGGAACATAAGGTTATCTGGAATACAAAACTAACAACGACAGAAAATAAACATGGAGAACACTTCACCTACTCATAATAATAAACAATTCCATTATTACCACATCTTCACAAGCCTGGTCTTTCTTCATATTATGATACACATTTCATGGCATTGTAAGTGAACCCATTAATCAACAAACAATCAGAGATAAGACTCGACCGTAAGTAAGACAACTCTGCATTTAATATTACATGTATTTCGATTAGATTTGTATAGTTCTAAAGAGATTTTCTAACCATGTTCATGTGTATCAGGGACACCGATAGAATCGGTTGACATTCCAATTGTACAGAACGTTCACATAATAAAAATCCAATGAGATAACCGAAACAATCTGAAATGTTGACACACATGCAACTAAATGATATCGTTGGGGTTATATAATAGGAATTTACCACATCTCTACAGCTTCGACCAGTGGATAATTTAATGAGATAAAGCGAATGTTATAGCAATATAATAACCGTATTCAGTTCCCGAACGGGAAATCTGTCAGGACAGCGGCTTAATCTCACGTACAGACATTTTCACAATGATTTTTTATTTACGATTATTAAGATAACATAAAGATTATTGGAAACTGTCTTCAAAAGTTGTTTTGTTCAATTCCATCTTTCTTCCAAATTATATCAACAAAGAAGTGCAGCACTCGGGAATTCTATTGTAAACTTACATTACATTTCTGTTTTTTTTACAGCCATTAATAAATAATTTGCTCCCGGTTTGAAATAATGCTTAATACTGTTGGCTAAAAACTTCCAGAAAACATCAACTGTTGAAAAGACCAACTGAAAAGCTATCACCATAAAGCGTATCCAAGGTAAATAACCCAAGGCATGTATCGCAATGTTCAATTTTACAAGATCGAAAGTTTGTTTTAGTATTAGAGGGATAGACGTGCCATTTTGGGGGGTTGATTTTAATCTTGAATATATGCAAATAGTCTTCAGAAGTACTAGAAATGTATGAAAATCATATAATTCTTTTAAAAATACTTCAAACTAGGAATTTTACTCACTATTGCTATATATGTCTTTTACCTATATCACAGAGTATCTTAAATTGACATATCGTCATTTTAACATTCAAACGCAGGTAATTCTGGACACACGTGGATTTGAAGGCTCAAATTTCGACGGTGAGCTGTGAACAATATTCCTGATTAGCTTAGCTGAAAATTGAAGTTTCTGAGACTAAAGAATGACTAGTCTAAAAAAAAATGGCCTTCCTGTCCCTTTAACTAAAGTGAGTAATATTTAATGATTAAATAGTTTCAATTATGTTTGCACACAAAAATCTATATTACAAAATCACAAAGCTTACCGTTTAATATGTACACATATTGACATAGCTCGAAGCGACCAAACCTCTTCTTCAATCCATTACAACATACTATATTAAACTTATGCATTACAGTAAGCTTCTTTGAAGAAACGTCACAATGAAAAGAGTCCAACAATTTATTATGTAGTTTTCGCGCTAATAATATATTTCCCCTGTAGATTTTCCCTATCAATATTACGAATCGCTGGAGGGTATCATTTCAAAAATAGAAGTCTAAACGTACTCACTGAATGCACCTTAAATGTAATGCCTCGGTTAATCCTCTTATTTCTTACTTTTTTATTACAGAAGACAACAAACGTTAACTTTTTTGTCAGAAAACTAATACTTTCACAATGAGGTAAAGCCAAATGCCATGCCAAAGAAAATAAGACTAGTTATTGAATTCTGTTTCTGCAAGTCTGTCAAGAAATCCTATAGTTTTCATTTGTAATATCTATAATCAATATCGTGTAATCCTCTAAACAATAAAGAAATGTTCCCTTGGCTAACAACAACAAACAAACTACTTCAACATCAGCACAGACTGGAAGGAGCATTGGGAATCTTAATCAAGGGGAACACAAGCGATTTTTGTCGCCGACGGCAACTCCGGGCGGTCGTTTGCGCTTATTTTTGTTCATAACTGAAGGTCACGTGATGATCATGTGATTCACACGTGATAAAATAAATATGTCAACCCTAATTGGATTATGAAGCTCTCTGGAGTCTTGTCTCGTCGTGAAAGTGGAGACAAAAAAAAACAATAACCGACGAGACAAAAATCACCAACAAATATTAAAAACTCTTGATGTTCAAAATCCTATCGGTGACGCGATCAAATTGACGTGGAAACTCAGGCACAAAGTCTCTGCTATATTATCTCTGCAACTAGGTTTGTCAACTTCGAACATGCCACTAATACTGATATTTCTTTGATACCCATGCTTAATTTCAACCAAATGTCATGGTTGAATATTGACACCTTTCAATTCTACCAGCACTATAACATCAAATTTCCACAAGTTCGCTTGTTCCATCCAATGTAAAAAGTCATTAAGAATTCTGTGTGACATGGTTATAAATCACTAAAGCTCCAGGTAATAGTTCTCAATAATTGACTTATATATCGGTATAAATGATTCGTCTGGTCGAATGAAAAGGTTAATTTCATTTTTCACATAAGCATAATGAAAGTAATTACATATACATGGAAATTACGAATGTCATGACGAACTAGGGTCCACATAAAACATGAAAACACTTGCATGATATTCCCCAGTATAATTCAAAATAATGTAGTATAAGAAACTTAAATTTAAGATATAGTACTCTATAATTGACTTTGTTTGTTTTAAATGATTCGTCTGGCCGAAGGAAAGGGTTAATTTCATTTTTCACGCAAGCTTAGCAAAAGAAATTACAAGGAGATTATGAATGCCATGGCGAACTAGGACGCACATAAAAAAAGAAAAACTGCCATAGAATTCCCAAGTCTGATTCTACGATCCTGTGAAATGAGGCGATATTTAGATAATAAAAAAGCAATTAACCTTTATAATGACAGATGTTTGTATCTATTTTAACACCGACATCATAGACATATAAGAAAATGTTTCAGCTTAAAGTATAACAAAAGTTCGCACATACGGAATCTGACGACCGAATTGTGACAAAAAAGTGTTACACTTTTCATTTATGAGAAAAGGACGTACCTGTATTTTAGAACCAAATCCTGTATTTCATAGCAATACTATGTTTAAGAGCACATGCTTTTACCAACCGTGAAATTCGTGTGGACTTAAACATTTACATTTAAAGTTACCTTTCAACCACCCTATGAAATGAATTAAGCCTTTGTATCCTCAATGTCCCTTGTATAGCTCCAGCGACATACTAGTATTGCATTTCGTGAGATATTAAACAATGTTAATACTTACATTTGTCAATCGGTGTAACTAAATTACAGAATCTTGTAAAGTTGTCTCTATGGAATAGCGTCACTGATATAATCTCCGGTATGTATTGGAACAAAATACATCTTAACCAAACTACAGTGTTCTTTAAGAGATTCAATAGAATGTGCTACTGGAGTGGAAGTTAATTCACTCAACCTTTTACGTTCAATAGACGCTTATAATTGACAAGAGTCTATTTAAATTATGATTTATGTCCACATCGTTCAATTTATTTCTTGATATGACACAGTCTGTAAAAAGTAATGTGACCAATAGTCGATAATGGTATCGTGGTATCGTAACACACACACCAAAGTAACATGGAAGTGTAATGTTAAATGCTTAATGATTACCAGAACATAATTGAATTCAGAATTCAAGGAAGAAAAACTGGTGAATAATTTATACTTGAGTTCTTGAAAATGTTAATGTCACTCAAATTAACTTATGACTTGCGAAACAGTTGTGTCACTGTTAATTTGCATAAACTTGGTTTGGAATCGACTTTGTCTGTGAACTTGTTGTTGAATGCGCTGTTGTAATTTCAATATCATTAATAATGCATATGAATAATTGTCTAGCTGGGAATCAATATGCTCAGGTCGAATAATTCACACTGTCCTTTTGATATATACAATCTTTTCTTGTCTTTGCCAATTTATATTGTCATATATAAAGTCAACTTAATTCCTCTAATGGAATTGTTATGAGAGTAATAAATCAAGCACATACACCTACTTCCTAAATAAATATATTAAAGATTAAAATAGAAATGGAGATGTAGTTCTTACTGGTAAATAAAATACTACTTACTTTCCTGTATCTTTCGACGAGGAAAGCTGTGAAGGGAGTGTCAAAATGACCAAGCAGCTGTCAGAATCCGACATTGGTGGGACTGGTGGATATTAGAACTTACGTTGTGCGTTTCATCTTAACGACATAACGTTTGTTTATAATGGCTTCTGTCAACAACATGAAATTTTTAATTTTTCATCTCATTAAGAAAAGGTTTATAAATTTTATAATTTGTCCCAAATAAAATATATTTAAAACAAAACCATGAAATCCCAAAGATACTTGTAAGAAAAATAGCCTGTAAAGTAACGCGCTAACAATTCCATGGAAGCTGAAGAATCTTTATTCAAATGGTCAAACACATGGATAAAAAAAAATGTAATAACAAAGTGGAATTCGGTTAGTTTTCGAGCTGTAGCCAGAAGAATGTTCAACCCGTTAACTTATTGAATGCAAAGGTTAAGATTTTCAGCAATGACTTGAAGTTCTTTAAAACGGAAATGGAAAGGCATTAAACTATTTCTTCCTAAAACGAAAGTTCAAAATGCTTCCTCATTCAATATAATGTTTAAATGTCATCAATTCGGCAATTACACCTTTAGCATTTCTGTTAAAAAAAAGGTACGAATAAATATTTCGCCTTTTTATTGATCAAGCTCGTCTTAAAATATAATCTTCATGGACATTAAATTAAATAACGTGTATTACTCCGATCGGGTACAGACAGTTGCTCACCAGACAAACGCTCACCGGACAAATCCTCATTGGATAATTGCTCACCTCAATACATGAGAAATATCACCACAATTTTACATATTCATATTCACATTATATATTACGTGTTAAATCATTAACACTAAACTTGGAGAGCAAAAAAATCAGATAATATTTTAATGTTAACTAAGATTGATAGTGTGCTGTTCCTGAATGTCAATGATTATAGAGAAATTACAGCTTTCCAGCTTTGTGGTAGGCTAATGAAGACGGGCAACGCCATGCAGGGTACAATGAGGGAAATTTTGCCAGGACAGCGGCAGCCTGCTCTTTTTCGATTTCCATCTGTCGAGGGACAGCCTGTAGCAAACGGAGCCTCGGTTTATTGTCCAATCTGAACGACTAGACGCTTTTTCCATGTCAGCCCCCTTTACCTACATCACTGACATGATCGCCTCACCGTATTCGAAACCGGTCAGTTTATCATAAATAAGGATATTTACCACTTAATATCATACAACTCTTCCATTCCGTTAAAACTCAGCAATATAAGACGTAGTAAAGAGTTTTATAAGGCAAAGGTTAGAAATGTCGCCATCTTGTAAGGGGATAAAACATTATATGATAATGTTGATGTGGTAGGTTGGTTACGTATTCTCTTGCAGGAGCTGCGTCATTTCCGGTTAACTTTTTGAAGGAACCACAGGCATTGAACGAAGAATTGGAATGTCCCAAATAGAAATCAAAACTGTCCCGATACACATCAAAGGATAGAAACCCTCTTTACAATCCCTTGAACGTATATTAAATATGTCTCATTTCCGTATTGTTATAGCTTCCAAATAAAGTCATAGAAATTATTCCACCTTTGCATTGACTGGTATTATTGTACCACCTTTCACAGATCTAAACATTTTGATGGCATTGTAAAAGCTATCTAATATTTCGAAATTAACATCCCCAGTTCACAATCGGGTCTTTTTTTAATTTGTGTAGAATTTTGTTTTTAATTTAATCATGTTGATTTGATGAGTCAACTCATTTTGAAGTGTGGTGTGGTTTTACGACTTGTCAATGAATTGCTGTGAAACAGGAAGTGATAATGTGAAATTGCAATAGTTTTCTAATCCATCCGATTACACAAATAATATGAGTTTTTTAAATTTCTATAATTGATTTTCCTTTTTTGCTGAACAGGTCAATAAATCAGAAAGAAGAAACCTCGACATACATTTCATTCAATCAAATTTCTTAGACTGGCAATGTGCTACCCAGACATTTGTTTCATGTGAAATGTTAGCTTTCTTTTACCAATTGAGCGTTAACGTAAAGAACAATGACTCAACCTTCATGATCCAGTATCACCTGAGAATCATAATTGCTCCCTTTTTTGACCAAAATGGCATTTCGATTACTATATATTAATAATACTATAATGTTGAGATTTAATTTAAACATTGGGCAAATATCGAGAACTATCAACGAATTCTAAGTAAGTGTGTGTAGTGATGTATAAATAACAAAACAGAATTCACCTTGTTAAAAGGCATTACAAGACCAGACAGTAAATGAGGCATGTCTAATATAACTTCCTATCTGACTCGTGTGTCTAAGAATATATCAAGGAAACTCATTACTGTGCAAAGATTTCAATGTGACAATTATTTTTACGACTTTAATAACGTTCATTTTTCAGGATGTTCATAAGACCATGTATGTATGTTGATTAAATTTATTCCGCTTCTAATACATGAACTAATACATGATTTGTCACGAATGGAGAATATTTTGTACCTTTCTGAGTATATAGAAGTTATGAAGAATGAAAAAATTTACGTCAGGGACCATACAGCGCTAACACTTATAACCTAGCGTGTGTTTAACCTAGTATTTTTTTTTACTTCGTTTAAAAAGAGAGAACAAAGTACTTTTGAATCGGATCAACTTCTTCAATACGGTGTTTATATTCGAGTCATTATTTGATATGTTATCAAACCTTATGATAAACTATCAGCGATGATTGTGGCACTCGGGAGAGGAAATGTTGCATAATTATGATAACAGCTCTCACCTCTCACCGGAATTACGTGCTTCCATGTCTGTCGTTCAAGGTACACGGACTCATTGATTATTTGATTTGAAGCAGCGTAATTGATAAAACCACAGGGGTTAGAAATTAGTAGCTAAGTAGATGATCAAATAGTCTATTGTGCTAATGTTAAGTTACTATTGAACGGATATCACAAGTCATCGATCCACGTCTTATTTAATTAGTCGAATTAGACGTTTATTTTAACTTTTATCAATGTTTCAGGTCGGGAGGTAACCCTAGTAATTCTTGTCAAAAAATGTATATCAAATCTTGCAGTTATTCTTTTGGACGAATATTACAAGTCATCGATCCACTTCTTATTTAATTAGTTGAATGGGACGTTTGTTTTAACGTTTGTTTCAAGGCGGGAGGTAACCCTAGTTATTTTTGACAAAAAAACGTGTTTCTTGCATTTAGTTGTATCAAGGCGGGAGGTATTTATTGTTGACTAGAAAATTGAATATCTTTCATTAATACCGAAACCATAAAAAGAAATCTTTGAAGCTTTCAAAAGGAATAATGCATTGTATAATTGAGCCTTTGTTGTAGATAAAAACTTAATTAGTGCTAAGCAGGTGATCGCGTGTTATTCTGTGGTAAAGAATTTCATTTTTAAAAGGCGCTAGTAAAGCTGCAAATGCATACAAAGCTCATTTAACATTAACAAAAAATAACAATCATTTATCTTCATCATCGTTTACATGTCATGTTAGAAGGTGGCAAAGCCGGATGACATGACATGCAATCCAATTTTATTGCCGTATGGAAGAAATTATTTGGCATCTGTCATATAATGTTAACCAACCAACCAAAAATCCTCGAGATATCCATAAAAAGGAAGTTGCTAGACATGATAATAACCGGTTCAATATTCACTCTCAAGGGCTGTACAAATTACGTAAGTATTATTTAGTGATGGAAATTTCCATAATATTGTTAAAGGAGCACTTTCAATATCCATTCGACCAATCTTACCTTAGTTTCAGAAACAGGAATTGTTTTTAGCTTACAAAATCAGTAATAGTGTTCACAGCTCATCAGCGAAATTTGAGCCTTCAAATCCATGTGTATCTATAATTATTCACGTTTGGAAGTTAAAACTTTGACTCGAATTTTAGTGAGACTATGCCAGAACTAGAAAACACATATATAGAAATAGACAGTGAAATTTCTAGTTTGAGGTATATGTGATGGGCTCATACGAATTTCGTGCGTTTTAGTACTTCTTATGACTTCAACTGTTCCCCTTTAATCGTTGATGTTTTTTCTTATCAAAATGTTGCCGACTGAACATTAATCTATGGCATTTCAAAGCAGCACTAGTTCTCATTTTGAAACCTACTACTGGGCGGAAGAAATGTATAATGTTGTACCTAACTCCTCCGTTACATGAGACTGTGACCAACATGTAGCTATCAAAAACGCCTAATAGAACAGGTCGTAGACCATTAGCTCAGAACAGGTCGATGTTTTTCTTTGACTGCTCAAGAACGATTGGGTAGCTGGATTGGTGCACCTTTACACACAACAGACCGATGACTGCTCCCAGACAATAAAGTTGGTGATGTTCTTCAGTCCGACAACATACACAAATTGGTAAACATTCTGTGATATACGATTCTAAACAATGTGGCAGTGTTTAACAGGTTTGATATTCGGAATGTAAAAGTTAATTAGGAACCTGCTACTGAATTCAACATATTATTGGATTAATGAACCAGTCAAAAAGTGTAGAAACATACAATGGTACGTTGAACTCTACTCAGGCTACAACCTTAATTAATAGTGCTTGTAGACATCCCATTGGGAGCATGGCATCGTTATTGTTGCTATTTATTCCATCGAATTCCTTTTATAAAGACTGAAAAGACAACGAATATCGTAAGATGTATCTACAAAATGTATCAATTGCATTAGCAAGACCATGAACTCGATCACAAAAGCCGACTGGCAATATTTTATATGTGACTTTCTCTGCTTGACTATTGTATAGGGGACTTTAAGTTTATTTACACTAATTATATTGCACTAAAATTCAGAGGTAATTTTTATATCAGATTTGTTGAGAATTTATTTTTGTTCAGAAATATAAATCTACAGAAGAAACTCAGATACGATCTTTCCTGGGAAGAAAACCAAAAGTTAACTATGCTCAATTAAATATTATATAAATCAAAGTTAACGAATGTTTCATTATTTATAATTTTCACATGCACATCCCTCTAATTACCACTTCACAGCGAACATTCCAATTCAATGATATTACCAAACCATCAACTGCACGTCTTAAAGGCATTAATATTTGAAGACTTAAACACCTACCGAGTATTACCCTACGAGCAATAATTAATCATCTAAAATACAGTTGCCTAGGGAGAAAGCGCATTTCACAGCATGTGATTTTATCAGTTAATCACCGAACAATTTGACATTTATAATGAATCTTTCAAGTAAAAATTACACTTAGCAATTATGATGTGGTGAGTTCTCAGCATGTCTTGTACCAAAAAGTTAAAAGTGCTCTCAATATATTTATTTCGTAAGTGTTATGTTTATTTTACGATCATGTCATTAATTGTTGTGAATTTTTTTCACACAAAGATGAAATAAGATGAAACCACAAGTTCAATAGACATAGGAATAGTAAAACAAAACCTTAAAAACATGTTGTTATTTAGAGTTTCTCCTGTGTGATCTTCAGACAGCTGGTCTATTTCATTTTCAGCTGCGTCCCTACTGAAGTTGGACAAGTAGCACTTATTTTTCGTTTCAAGTCTTAAATGTTTTTTTCAAGTGTCATTAAATAATTTGTAAACCCACTGTTTAGCATTCAATATATCATGTAGAGCAAGCAACACCAAATAAGAATTGCAATTAGAGTAATAGAAGGCGGTTTCCGGTAGAAGACATATACTTCCAATTTGTTGCCTTAAGCAGCCCTTCATATACGTTTTAAAAAGAGATCCTTTGGAATTAAAAAGACAGACTTTCCTTCCACCGGAATTATGTCTCCACTCGACACATTTTTAAAAGATAAAGTAGATGCATAATTAGGGTATATCATGGAAATAATGACTTAATAGTGATAAATACAGATAGTTAACACCCTCCTTCTTATGGAATTGTAATGTAAAAACATCATTTTCTTTCAATTCATTCCATTTAATTTACTTCATTTTCACAATGTCAGGCTATCGCGTCCTCGACAGAAAGTCAGTTAATGATAGTCTTTCTGTCGAGGACTCTGCTTGGCTGTATTCGCTAGCGTATAGTCCAATCAAATTGTAAATGCAGCGATTTCCTTTGAATGTACGTACGAGAATACAGTCAAAGTTTCGACATAACCCATATTGTTAACTGTCTTTTTGTCGAGGACTCTGATTGGCTGTTTTCGCTAGCGTTTAATCCAAGCAAATTGTAAATGCAGCGATTCCATTTGATTGTTCGCTAGCGTACAATCCAATCAAATCTGTGCATGTACATACCTTGGTGACACAAGAAAGATGGCTATTGTAGTCAAGGTATAGGACGAAGTTCGTAAAAACTTGACATTGTGAAGATGAATGCACTGATGGGAATCTGTTTGGAACTATACAAGATAATAATAACTAGTCACAATATGTTCTAAATAATAAATCAGAGTAAGACACGTATTTATTTTCTATAGTGATCTGAAGCTATTTAGACAGCTTAAAAAGTAATTTATATAATTAAGATTTAAAATGATAATTACTAAGTTGAGATGCTGTGCAGATGAACAAAAAAGTATGGATTATAAACCAAAGTAGTTAACCTCAATTACACAAAAAGTTCAGAAATATTGGCATTCCACAGTGACTCTGTTAAAGGGGTTATACGATGGTTTCTAAATTTGTTGTGTATCGGGGACACTGACAGCATCAATTCCAGTATCCCCGTTACACATACAAAATTTAGAAAACCTTTTTGCAATCCCATTAAATAATGACGACTGAAAAAGAAAAAATATTACGAACTGCGTCTTATACCTTGACTGCAATAATAGCCACCTTTTTTGTATCACGGAAGTTTGTAAATGCACAGATTGAAAGTCTTATCGAATACAGCCAAATAGTACTCACCGAAAGTCTGTAAACAATAAGCCAGAAAGTTATTTTGTTGAGAGCTTTGATAGGTTGGCGTATAAACCAATCAAATCGCTGCATTCCGTGAAACCAGAAAGATTAGATAATGCAGTCAAGGTATTAAGACTTATGCCCACATACGCGATTCTCGTAATGCGCGCCAGAGTACGCCTGAAAATGACACGCCGCTATATCTAGATAAGCGTAGGTAGAGGCAAACATGCTTGAGTTGAAGACAGCATAGCGGACGAATCAGACAGTAACATTGAGGTCAAAGCACTTTATATCTACTAGTCATTCCGTCCACTTTTGGGCACATCACCACTTGGTGAGGCAACTATTCTCATTCTCATCAGGATGTTTTTAATCAGCCCGTGGCTATTCGTACCGCGACGGTACAGAAATTGGCATTAAAAAACATGGCCATCCCAAACTAACCCTAAAAAAGTCACTTAATATCATTCTTGACAATCAAAATGGCTTCGTGCTTTAAAAAACAAACAAAAGATTAGCACGCCTATTGTGCCTTATCCGTACCGTTAGCAGCCATAGAGAACGTAAATCGTGACGGTGCAAATGTTCATTTCGTTTTCATAAATATGCTCACGTGACATTTTGATTGCGATTTCATTGGCTTTTGGACAACGGCAAACGATAACACTACAAACCTTTGATATTAGCGTATTACATGCCGTAATAGCTTGGGATTTGTGAAGACAAGTTAAAATCCGTTTATGAGCTTTATACAGAAACCAACCAACTTAGTTTTAAAATGTTTATCAATAAACATCAATCTAGAGTAAATTCACTTTGTTTATTCATAAATTTATTTGTTTAAAGTTATATTTTTCAATATTATACATTAAAGTCATTCACATTATGTTTATATTGTTCCATCAGTGCACTTTTACATTCATTTAGATTTTACTATTTCCGTTTACTTAATACTTGTTGAATGAATATGTCACATATTCATTCAACAAGTATTAAGTAAACAGTTTCTATTTTGTTCCTGTAGCCCATTATATTATTTGAATCTTTATTTCTCTCAATAAAAATACTGTTTAAACTGATTCCTCGATGCCATCTAATTGAATTACAGAGACGTTAAAGAGACAGTTCGACAGTTTCTGGGGTTGATTTGGGTCTTAAATATATGTAAGTAGTCTTCAGAGGTACTAGAAATGGATACAATTTCTTATAATATGTGTCTGTCAAGCTGCTATTATATAATAGCCTAGCTAATTTGTCACTAGACCAAACGGATGGCGAACCTGTCCCTTTAAAAATGGGCCCAGGACGACTAACAATTCAAGGCATTCGAATCTGTCGCTGTCACCATATGCTAAAAGCTAAACTAAAGCAACTCTGAACAAGCTCTCGGGTCGTCAATAAACTTCGATTTTTCACTCGTCGGGTTAACTTAATCGATTTACCAGATTGCTTTTATTCTTTGCAAATCTAGTTACTCCTATATCCCATCAGTAGCCAGGTCAAACCCTCCTCAACAAATCATTGAAATAATTGGAATTTTGCCTTTCTGTTTAACATGTTTCTAAATACCTTCCATCGAAATATCAGTAATAATCGTTAAGTAACGTAGGTTTAAATCTTGAAATTTAAAGAAATCGATTAAGAAATAAATCATCTTTAATTTAAATTCTTAATGTCAAATTATATTCATTATAAATAAATAAACATTAATCAAAATTTGTCCCATGAAAGCCAGATTTAATGTTATTCTTTAAATTCCAGACAGAACGTTGAACTAATCTTCAATTACCATAAAGTGCAAATCAACATTTTCCTTATTTCCGTGCACAATCTTTGAAGCCTTTATGATGTGGCTCTTAGATATTCTTTTTTATTTTTGACATGATTTCAGCCAATTAGACAGGTCTTTACATTACTTAACTGGAGAAACTTTTAGACCTTGTGATATGCAACGTAAAAGCCGAAACCCATTAACTATTTTTACACCATAATATAATATATATCACAATAAAACTGTGTCGTTTGATATTCCATCTAAATTTTCATATTGCAAGCAAATGGAATGTGTCGTAACCAAAAATACCATTGTCGTAAATGATTTCATATTTTTCTTAAAAATGAAACGGCCGTGGTCAATAATCACAGATTAATAATATACAATATGATTAATACATAATGTAATAAATCATGTGAAATAAAAAAAAATTTTAACAAAAAAAACTTTAAATGTGTTGTCGTAATTTCCTATATGATTTTCAGAATATTGATCTATTTCAGTCTATATACAACTAATATTTGAAAAGTTGTACTTCTTTGTAAATATTACATTTTAGCAGAACATGAAAGCTTTACATTCATTTGATTTAACAATTTGAATCGAATCAAATGGAATATCTGCACTGATAAACATTGAATTTCTAAATTATTGGGGGTGCATTTAATAATAAGGAATCATATACGATTAATGGTTGTCGTACAGTGCTCAGAAAGATTGGTAATAAACAGATAGAAATAAGATAAGGATGAAAGCTTCACGGCTTAAAGAATATTCAAACTATTTATTACACCGTTTTAACTTGTTTCAAAGACTAACGAGAATTTATAAACGTACGTTTGAAAGGTAAATTATCGGTTGAAAAGTTGTTAAATAGACGTTTCTGAAGAAACATATCAATCTTTAAGGTCATAGATAATTCTACCAACGACTTTCTTAGTTCAGTGAACTTATAATATTGATCTCTATTGCGAAATTATTATATCTGAAATAATGATTGTTGTGTATGTTGAGCAGCAATGACGAGTGTGGTACCAAGTAGAGTATGCATTAACACAGCTGATCGCTATTTTTATTATGAAATACTTACACACTTATGATTGATACTTCCACATGTGAAAAGTTCATTAGCTGCTATCTATGTTCTCTTGGATTTTGGGTTTCGGATCATTAGTACTTGGGTTTATTTATTATATTTATGGTGAATCGGATTAAAGGGTCATTCCTTCAATACCACAGTCGAATAGATTACACTCCCTACTGCTCTAAAGCTAGGATTTATGTTAACATACTGAAATTGTTTCTGTTTATAGACACACAAAAAGCTATTAAAATCTAATTGAAAATTGCAAATGTCAGGTATCCAATATCCTTAGTTTCTATGACATTAAGAATAATGCCTTGTCAAAACAATTTATGTACCCTGACACGAAGTAATATTATTAGAACCAATAAATAGAAGTAATTGACTGAGCTTTTAATCCAAATGTAGGCTTAGTCAGCCTCTTCATTTCCTGTGGTTTGGAATCAATTATTGCTTTCATGTAGTCTAAATTCATTGTCACATCCGATATGTAGAGAGAAAACAAAGCGAGGTGAATCACGGTGACATTGTGTTTAAGTAGCCTTATCATCAATAGTTTAATGGGAGATTGATACGCCGTTAAGTCATTCTGTTAGAAAGAGAATGAAAAACTTTAATCAGAATCGACAAAGTTATTTACTTAAATGTTAATGTACAATGAATCTTTTTTAAAGTTTTAGAGCATCGTGCTGGATAATACTATGTTCAACCACATTTGTGCTGTACATGCTCGATGGTTTTAGCCTGTTGCAGTAATCAAGTAAAGCTGTAATGTGCGATGGTAACTGGTCAAAGATTTCAAACTGATTCCTAGATTAGAAGAGGCCACAAGTATTTCTTATGTCAATTGTTATTGCCAACCGGAACCTTTTGATATTGTTGGGCGCCTTTCGAAACACCATCCACGGGTTAACAAGCAAAGCTGTATCAGATAAGATCTGAATGCCTCTCTTGTTGGCATGTATTATACCAATATTGATTGAGCTATTGTTCCATTTTGCATTCACATATTTAACATCAAAGGCGCCATGCAGATTATTTACACTCATTATATGAGTTACTGTTGAATTTGCAACAGATAAATATGCAATTTTATTAGTTTTCCGCGTTAGATTAAATTTGTGAGCACTAAAACAAGATTAAAATCTAATTTTGCTCATGTATAGCGTTCCATTATTTGATTTTCCTGCTAGGATACGTTTAATTCAATAACATATAGTTCTAATTTCACATGGCTAAGATTAATCTAGCTTGTAACGAAATAATAATATTGTCATAAGCTGTAGTTCAATCAAAATTCATCCACACGTTTAATATCATTAGATATTATTTACGTTGTAAACAGCTTATAATGAAAAATGTAAGGTTGCGATTACTGGAAACAAGAAAATAGAGAAATTTTGGACACACAAGTATGGTGTTTGACCATCTAGTAAGTCTAACGAGTCAATAGAGGTAAACGTTAATTATTATCTATTACCCAATTTCCCCAGTCAGGTTTCTCCTGTCAGTCATGCAGGTTTGAGTTGTTTTTGGCATGGAAGTTCATAGAGTTACATGAAACACTGTTTGTCTCAGATCAATGCAGATCAGAAGGAAGCAAATAACTTTTAACTACCAAACAACAAAATCTACGCACCCTTTGAATACTGTGCAGCTATCCATCTGTAACATTCATATTAGGTGGTTAACATTCAAGTTCAATGTAGGTCTCTGTTTTGATTGTATTTTGTAACATTGAAACTAAGTCGAAATTTTCTTTTCTATCAAGAAACTAACAATCCAAACTATGCCAAAAAAATGTGTATATTTAATCACGAGTCTTATTTTTCTACTAGTTGTTAAAAACAACCGATTACTCAACATTCACAAATAATTAACAATAAATAACATCTTGTTCGAAGTTCTATTCTAATATTAACATTATTCGCTATTCCAGCTTCACTGAAGGTTGAGGTTGTGTCCCATCACTCTTTCAAGTGAATGAAGAAAGACTTCCATCAGGAAAGCGTAATAAATACACCAACTCTACATCACGAGTTATGTGTACTTTAACCACAGACCGTTGTTCGGTACAGACAGTGTTGTCGAGCACAAGTATTTATGAGCATCCAAGTACCATCAAAACATAAACACAGTTATGCACCTGAGAAATAATTCTACGAATGCCTTTCGTGTATGACTCGAAATATCCCTCATTAGACATTCATGCATTGCTTGTCAAGAAAATCATTCCATTAACACTAACATTACCATTTCAGGCTTCGCATTTCCACATAAATAGCAATGAACAAAGTAAAGATATCGACGTTTTATTGTCTTTTGGTTACTACCTAAAACTGATATACATGTATATGGTAATAAATCAAGTCAAAAAGCGATAGTTGTGTTATATTGTTATATCACTATATCCAAAAGAAAAGTATGCAGTTTCAGTACTAAAAAACGTATTCCATTAAAATAATTTGAAATAAGTCAAGGAATGTATCATTAAGTACATTCACCTATAAATTACACTTGGCACCAATAAATATGTACAATGGGTAGATATATTTTACTGAGAACGACACAATTTAAACTATTAATGTGATAGGAAATATATAAAAACAGGTGCCGTGTATATCAGTATCTGGATAATAATCATCAACTGGCGCTTTAATCTTTTAAACGATAACGATATTGGCACAAACTTTCAAAGTTATTCTCTAATGAGGAAAACAAAGAGTAGAAATTCCATACATATTCACACGTAAGGTATTTCGTCCAAATTGTATGTGTTTTTAAAGATTAAAAAACTTTATACTATGTTCGGATAAATTCAGATAACTTCGGTGCGACGTTAATGATAATAATAATAAAAATCTGACATGGGTCAGAATTATGTCGAGTCTAACATTCAGTTCATGGCAAAATACGATGAATAATATTCAGAAAAAGGTATAAAATGAGAACGTAACACAATATTGAACAAAGGTTCGATATTTTATGGCATGTACTGTAACATTTTCACAATTTCACATATTACGTCTTATATCTTGACTGCAATGGCCGACTTTCTTGTTTGACGGTCAGTGGTGTGATTGGATTGTAAGCCAGCGAAGCAGCCAATCAGAGCCCCCAATTCCATGCGTAATTATCTTATAAAGGGCCGTATGCTGCGGTCGAACTTTAGTCATACTGCTGCGCTCGATCTTTGATGTAAGTCATGCTTTACTCGAGCGTTTTGTGGACAAAACTAAAGTAAAGTCTAAGATAGGGTGGTAGCAGACTTTATACGTTTGCGATTGAAATTGTGACAATGGAAGATTATTTCAATCAATTACACCAAATTATAGATATTTACCATGTGGAGAGGAGATTTACAGACCGCTCAAATCCAATGGAAGATCTAGACGTTCTGCATATTTTTGAAATGATTTCAATCATCGATGTGACCAAACTGCACATATCCCACCATTACTACAGTTATTGGTATGTTTTCGTTGGTATGCTAGTGGCTCTTTCCAAATTAACGTGGGGGACATAATGGGCGTTCACCAATCTAGTGTCTCCCGAATAGTGAAATTGGTATCAAGGGCTATAGCTATTCATAGGCCTGAGGTAATCACGTTTCCAGATGAACATGAAATAAAAACAATACAACGAGGTTTTTAACTAACCTGACGTCGGTTGAGCCAAAGTGAAGCTATCTTGATGGAAATCCTTATCGTTATCAAAGTCATTCTGCAGAGGGTGCATTTGTATCATAGCACACATCTTCTGATTTGAATTACTAGAAATCATTGTCTTCAATATACCACCACCATTTTTCTTTCTCTCTTTTTTTCCATCGCTTCAGATTTTTTTGCCTTCATTTTTAAATTATCCCAGCATTTCTTTAACTGCTTGTGATCTCGTTTAAAGCAAGTGGTCATGGAACAAAAATTCGCCTCTATTTCTCTCCACGCTTTTTCCTTCCTTTGTATGGACCGAATATCATTTTGTTTCGACTCCAATACACCCTTAAACTCACCCACTACATCGATAAGGAATTTCTGTTCAATTACAGTAAGTTGGGGTGTCTTCTTCTTGGTATTCTGAGGCGACGACATATTATCTGACATCTTGAATAATCAACCAAATTATGATTTGTAATGACCCTGATGCGCATTTATAGTAAAGACCCCACGGAAAAGCACATGAGAAACATGCCAAATTCTTGCTGTCCGTAAGTGTCCGATCAAAATTTTAGTTAAAATATGTATCAATCACTTTTTCTATTAACAAATATATTAGAAATTAAATTATAATTCTTTGAGTTATCGTTGGTTTTCCGTACATACACAGAAGAAGTTAAACTTAGCAAAGATAAGTTTAAGTTGAAGCCATGCATACCGAAATGAATTAGTTACTCAGGCGAAACTTTACAAAGTCTGACTTTACCCGAGGTCTGACTTAGCGTTAAGTTCGAGCGCAGCATACGGCCCAAAGTCTTTTTGTCAGGGCTCAGATTTGTTTTATTCGCTAGGGTACAATCCAATCAGATTGCTCCATCTTCTGTGAAACAAGAAAATAGGCCATTGCAGTCAAGATGTAAGATAAAGACGTAATACCTTGTGGTACTGTAATAACTGAAGCCATATTTTGGAAATCAATGCTATTTCAAAGTTGTCATAATGACACAATGTAGTGTTAAATGGATTCGTAAAATATTCCCTGATCTGCATAGGCTTAATGTACTCTAAACATCGCCAACACCATTTATCTAGTCATTATATAGTCGTGGTTTTTTGTAATTTCAGGAACGACAAACTGGAAACAATTGGTACCGGTAGTAAAAGCTATAAGTGTCGACGAACCCCTATAAAAACGTCTTTGAATCCGTGTAAATTTCTCTATTTTCTTTCTAATGTGGAGAAATTTTGTTCTGCTTTTCTCAATCAATCGCAAAATTTATACAACGTTACTGGAAATTTAGGGTAGGAATTGTAGTTTGTAAAATTGAGGTTAAATAACGATACGAAAGCGTAGGGTAAGGGTACAATTAAATACGTTTGTAAAAGACAAGTGTCAATATACCAGACATTGGCCTTTGATCATCTCTGTTCACTACATAATCCTATGGACGATAGATAACCATGTCTATATCTAGAACTTTATTTGCAATAAACAAACGCACTCACCCTAACCTTATGGCCTGAAAGGACTGTATCTATAGATTGTCTCGATCACTTCTTCAAAAATAGTTGAAGATATCTAAACTTCTAAATGATGTATAACAACTACAGAAAGTCTCAACAAAATCCGATATGAATTAATAGAACATATTATCTTCTAAAATATATTAAGCTAATTGATGTCTAGAAGGATACAGAGCAGGAAATGTGTGACAAGAATACTAGACTGTAACTTATTCCTCTAATTAGGAAATATCCGACAATTCACATTATTCAGTACGGTTTACTTGAGTTCAATGTATTTATTATGCCTACCTTCAGACTAAATTGAATACATAACATATTTACGTGAACCTTTAATACTTTAATCTGAGTGCTTTAATGCCATCTACATGAACACCATTTAAAAGATTAGAAGAAAAATATAAAGCAGAAGAAAAAAACATAATCATACCTGATAACAGAACATCAGTTGAGGCCCCCGCACCCGGAGAGAATAAGGAGTGTATCACCAAGAGAATAGCACCAATATCGCTTAATTCTCCCCGTACACGATGCGACCTTTGCTCAAGTCAAAAATGGCGAACTACTACAGTGCCAGTTCAAGAGATTGCCTGCGAAAGTGGCGCACGATAGCCCGTACACGTTGAGCCAGTGGTTAAAACATTAAAAGACCCCAGCAAACGGAGACAATTTTGCGTACATCTTTCTTTTATCCGTATTAATTTGTGTTCGATGTTAAAATTACATGCATAATATAAAACCTGTACCTTTTTGCATGTAGCTAAAAAATCTGTGATAAAGTCTCCTAAGGTATGGGACACACTGTGAATCTCACTGGAACACGTATCCGTATAAGTTTAAAATCGTATTAAAGACGTAAACAAATCTGGTATGAAGTTTCTTTTTGTCAAGTTCATAATCAACAGAATATATTTCTTGCAATATTTTGGGCACTCAGTGCATATCTTCTATTCATTTAAGTTTATGGTTTAACTTTTAAAAGAAGGAGAAGTTAAAATGTATTTAAATAGTCAAGCGTTTATTTATCTGAATGATAAGAACTTAATGTATATATTTGCTGAAAGAAACGAAACTTCAAAGCTGAATAGATCTATTTGATATATAATATGTATCATTTTAAAAACCATAAATACATGGTTTAATGCTGCAATTGGTATATGCAATGTACAGATAAAGACAGCTTGGTGCATAACATTACAAGTAAAACCTAACAATTCCAGGAACAGTATGTTGTCAGATTTATTAGCTAATACCTCAAGGTTCTATTCCATTCCGGATTTGAATAACATTCGCTAAAAGCTTTGATTGATGTTCAGAAACCTAATTAGTGTAACGATAAGACAATATTTGTCATGTCTAAAAACTGGTATAAAATGAATATTGCTTAAAAGAAATGTGTGGAAGTTAAAAGTCGAATGATGTGAAAGAAGTCGATTCATACTAGAGGAACTATTAAAAGGTCCAACGAAAATCTGAGGTATGCAACTGCGACAGGGAAACCACTGAAGTGGCCAGAAATGAAAACCTTTAAAACCGTAAAGGCTATTTAAAATGGTTTCTGTTTTTCATTGTTGGCAGTCGGCTATTTACATGTTACGAAATCTCCAGGCTACCTCATATGCTACTGGAAAGATTCAAAACAGTTTTGAACGTAGTAATCTATTTTTAATGCATCTACGCATACAAAAAACGTATTTCCTTTTAGTACAGAATAGTAGGAATGTTAATTTTTCGTTCGGTTATAAAAAAGGTTAATGCTTCCAAATCTCGTAATTGAGTCAAGTATCAAAAGTAACAAAAATACTCTACAGAAAGAAGATTCCATTCCATAATTGGAATATAATTTGGAACAAGAGAATAATATATTACTAATTCTGAGAGATTCATTACTAATTGGTTTTAAAAATATATTTCTTGAGGGTTTTATCTTTGTAAGATTGTAAATTATTGTACAAAGAGACAAATTGTTCTGATTGGCTACTTTTCTTTTTAATCTACGAGAGATATTCCACAGGTTATCAGTAGTAGATGATTAATTGCATTAATTACTCCAAAACGCACTTAGATTTTAACAGAATGCAACAGTATTTAAACTTAATCTGTCTTATAACAAAATTATAACTTCTCTAAGAAAAACTTTTACTTTTCCAAAATTACAAAATACATCTAGTTTTATTGTACAAATTAAATAAAGGACGAATTTAACTTTTTTCAGAAAATCGATAAAGTTAAAACGTATTTGTAAAGTTAAAACAATTAAGAGTAGGTTAGTGCAAGTAGATGAAAATGCTAATTTGGTTATCACAGCAGACATTCCTCTGGGACATATATGCACATTAAATTTAAAAGCCTGCTTACATTTTCCACGAAGTTTTCGATTCATTTATTCTTCTTATTGACTCATCAGCTTAGATTTGTAGACGAAAAGATTAAAGTTTATATGAAAATATGTCGATTTTCTCCTGGTAATTCATCGGGTTATTGCTCTAACCTTGTCTGATTCCATCTGAACAATAATTTTGATAATAATGATTATCAGCTCTCCACTCTCCATTGTTTGTTCTTTGGCACCTGGTCGTTCGAATCGAATCGCAGATCATCGATAAGAGTAGTCTACGTTAATTTTACTATTGATGTTGGCTTATTATTAATAATAATCAATATGCCAATAGCGGGGATATTTTCATAAAACTCAGGAATGTAAAAAGACAAAAAGCAAGACGTTGAATTGCAGATCATCGATAAGAGTAATCTTCATTACTTTTCCTATCGATGTTGGCATATTAATAACAATAACTTACGGGCCAATTGCGAAGAAATTTCATAAAAAATTAAAACACGCAAATTGAAAAAGACAAAGGTTTATCTGGCATTAGTAGACTATTCTTAGGAATGTAAACATACCAAAAATCGCAGATCATCGATAAGATTAATTTAAATTTTACTATTATTGTTGGCTTATAATAACAAATAAGCCAATATAGCGGAGACGTTTTCATCCAATTTGCGGAAAGAAGACATGGGCATTAACCTGGCAGTGGTTGACTATTCTCAAGAATGTAAACAGATAATAAAAAAAGACATTCCGATGGTTAATTATCATCGCTGTGTTCCTATTATATGCTTCTTTTTCACAGTTAATTTGATTCACAAATGGTGTTAAAATGCTGTTATCACATGTTCTTTGCCTTTACCACCCATGATGATTCCACGTTTTAATTCGTGAATGAATATCCTTTGGCATAACAATACCATATTGTCTGGGGTTTATGGCTAAGTTGGCGAAAGGCAAAGTAGAAAGAAGAGTGTCCAGAAATCTCTATATGTACGTCAAGCATTTGGTATTCAAAACCTAAAGAGAAGACATGAAAAGGTTTATGTTTTTTTTATGATCCATGTTTTTGTAAAACCGGCATGTTATCGGGTGATTTCTACATTTGTCACTGTTCCGATGACTCATCCTATAAAATAAATAATTGCCAACTAATACCAATTATGATACATAACTTTTATCGATTTATGTTACCGTAACAGTTTTAGTCAGATGATATTCAAGCCAAACATATTTTAGGTGTTTTTCTTGATACCCTGGACTAGCTAAAGGTTTGTTCGACAAACTTAACGCAGGTAGTATGATAGAATGCAATTCTTTAAACAGATGGCTTGCTCTATTAACAATTGCAGAATAACTTGGACAAAGTTTGGTAAAATCAGTCACGACTTCAGCAATCAAAATACCCACACCTTATGCTGTCCAGACTTTGAAACTCTGTTGGATTACATGTCAACTCTGTTGGATTACATGTTACATGTCAACTCTGTTGGATTACATGTCAACTCTGTTGGATTACATGTCATACTAAATTTAAAACGTAACATATTCGTTACTGTTAAATGTGAGGTTTTTATTAAATGACGAAGCAATTACATAAAGGAGGTTTTTAACCGGAGTATATCAATGCAAATTAAGACCTATTTAACTGTCGATTCGGCAAAACTACCTGTTATGATTACAATTAAAAGCATTTAGAGAAGAAGGCAAGTACTCTAAACTACCTTTATAAATAAACGGCAGTTGTTTTTCAAGACGGATTTAATTTGTAGAAGAGAGTCTAGGAATTATAAAATGTTATTATCAAGTAATCAAGTACTTCATTTAATTTGCATCCCAAGCGATTCAGTTTCAAGTTAATTTTCTAAATAGTTTCAAGCAGTTTAAATAGGTTATTGGGGTTTTCATTGCCATCGTGGGACCAACTCTTTACCTTTCCTCAGCTTAAAAATACCAATCCATTTATCTAAGAGTAACCAAGGCCCAAGAGCGAATCAGCTTTTACTACTTGAAAATTCAAACTGTAAATATTATCGAAAATATGACATGTAAGAATGAAAAGAACGCTACAATTTGCCAAAAAAAATATACTTAACAATTTGCAATTATATTATTTAAAACATATATTGAACAACGTTATCCTAAAGTTCAATGAAACAATAAATGGAAAATTTCTAAACCTGCTAATGATGAAAAATTAACAAATGGCTATTTAATGTGCGTACTGGAACACATTCTTTCTCTAACCACTCTATTTTCAACCATTCGTTATGGTTCCTGTATTTAAATAAACTTACCAAATTATGACGTCAATTGCAAAAACCATTTGAGTTGTGAAAACACAAGCTGGTAAATTTTATGTGCAGCTACAAAAGTCACAACTCAAAAACGAAAAATTCTCCAATATAAGATGTCCAGCAACTCTTTCCAATTCCTTGGATTTTATGCATTAAACATGGCATGAGATTTTCTAGCTAAATGTTGAAAACATAGGTCAAAAAAGACAGTGTGGTAAGATCATTAGAACATAAAATATAAAAAGAAAATATTGACTAACCTTAAAGAACTCGAAGAAATAAAAAGAATGAATAGTAATCCGACAAGAGATTCTAGAAACTATCTTCTTCAATACTCAGTTCTACTAATTACGATAACTAGCTCTACTACGAGAAGATTTTTGTACTAAACCTAGTTTAATACTTCAATCTGCTACAAATACTTTACAGTCACTGACTTCCTGTTTAGTGAGTGTCTTAACAGACCATCATCCTAAGTCAGATATCATGATATTGAATTTTCTATTTAGTAATACCAGCTTAAGAATTCTAATGAAAGGTACCAGAAGGTTTAATCTTTCAGTTGTATATATATTTATCTATATAAGATCATGTTTACATGTAGAAAACATTTCCTTACGAATCCAAATGTCAACATGCAATCAGAACTGTTAACCAACTGATGACGACTTCACACAATATTGTACTTAAGCATACTGATGTTAAATCATACAAGAGGTGGTAAATTAGTTAAACATTTATGATTTGGTAGTTGGAATGAGATAGCACCTAGGAATATTCAAAAAACATAAGTACATTCTCGTTTGAGTAGACCACTAATTTACTATTATTACTCCTGATTTTGTCATTTTTCTTTGCTGGCCACAAACCACAACCTTACTCCTTACGGGCATCTTCGACACAGATTGAATCTGTTGCGCCTGCTTAAATCGTCCAATTAGAGAGCTTTATAAGAAGGAAGCCGGAGTGACAGATAGTTCAAATAATGAAAACTAACGAGAAACGTAATTTCTGTCCGTAAAAGTCATTTGTCAAGGTCAATTTTAATCTTGAAAATAATCCTTTTGTTTACATCACTAATCTTGTTTTTATGATATCCAGGATGAATATATTTAGCCAAACTAGATTATCTCAGTCATCAATAACTTTACCAGTGTGTTTAAAAACTTCTATTTATTTTACTGAAACCAGAGGAATACAAATCCCAGTCGTAAATAATATACTTCACTTTTTTACTGCATTACTAATCATTGTTAATATACTTCACTTATTTACTGTATTACTAATCATTGTTAATATACTTCACTTTTTTACTGTATTACTAATCAATGATAATATACTTCACTTATTTACTGTATTACTAATCATTGTTAATATACTTCACTTTTTTACTGTATTACTAATCAATGATAATATACTTCACGTATTTACTGTATTACAAATCATTGTTAATATACTTCACTTATTTACTGTATTACTAATCATTGTTAATATACTTCACTTATTTACTGTATTACTAATCATTGTTAATATACTACACTTATTTACTGTATCACTGATCATTGTTAATATACTTCACTTATTTACTGTATTACTAATCATTGTTAATATACTTCACTTATTTACTGTATTACTAATCATTGTTAATATACTTCACTTATTTACTGTATTACTAATCATTGTTAATATACTTCACTTATTTACTGTATTACTAATCATTGTTAATATACTTCACTTATTTATTGTATTACTAATCATTGTTAATACACTACACTTACTTGTTATATTACTAATCATTGTTAATATACTACGCTCACATACTGTATAACGAATTATTGTACTGCAGTCAACACTAAAAGAACGTCAAATCCCTGTGACTCTAACAGGTAGTTTAACTAAGTCCGTATAATCATATTACATCGATAAAACTAATACTTTTTGATTTTTCTGATTAAGATGATAAAATATACGATTATGATGTACAATTATCCATTGTTAATCAAATTTCTGTCTATTCTGTTTCAACTAATAATTTATCATGTCATCTATTAGGCTTCTTGAAGATTTAAAAGTCTTCTTTCAACAACCCAGCTATCTAGTTTCTCACATTATATCTTCGATACTTATTAAATAATTTGTAACTGTTTATTTATCATATTCAAGACAGACTGATCGTCTCCAATCGTCTAGGTCAATCTTTCAAGATGGCACTTATTGTCCATAAGTTGCTTCAACTTAAAATAATCTTCTGAACATTATCGGATTCTGGCTGGCTAATAGCTATAAAATTATCATGAAATCCCACTATTGAAAAGCATATCAATGCATTTTTTTAAAAATAATAATAGTTCATTCTGTTCTTGAAAAAAACACTTGGTTGTTCGTTTCATTCTCTAACACGTATCCTCAAACTAAAAGAATATAAATTTCCAGCATAAAACCAATAGTGATAATATACTTGTATGAAATTAAATCAATTCGTTCACCTGAATTTATCGAGAATGTCGATTCTTTGGGCTATGAAATCATCAAAAATTCACACAAGTTTGAAGCATATCAATGCAGAATATTTTTAATGTAATAAGAGTACATCTTTTTCTGAAGTAGACATATGAAACATTTGAAGAACATAAATTTCCGTCGTAAAACCAATATCAATATTTTACTTATATGACATAAAATCAATTCGCTCAACTGGATTTATCGAGAAAGTTTGTTCTTCGATGTTTCTTGAAACCAAAAATCGTTTCCGACGACTCCCTTCAAACAATGTCAAAAAGCTCAGCTCAGCTTAGCTCATTTATTTAATAGTTGATTTAGATGAGGCTGGGTAATTAAAATTAAGGCAGACTGTTAAAACCCTTGCTCAAATTTTAATTATAGACTTGATTATGAATATGATCAGCGCCCGGTGATTCATAAAAACGAATTAACTACTGGCCAACATGTAAGATAAATTGATTTTGTTTTACCGCCATTGTGTCAAATTGAAAGATATTTGAATTCCAAAGTGACAACCAAATTATTAGCTTATAGACTAACGTTGGGATAGAATCTAGGTCACTATCAAGTATGCTTTTACTAATGTTTCGTCAATATATTGTGTTGGATTTAGGGTTTCGTATTGCGACTTCGTTCGTTAGTACGTGGTTTAGTTATTGTTATATAAATATGATTAAAGGAAAGCTTATAACAGTAAGAGTAAAAGACACAGACTTCTATAATATGAGGTGAAAATCATCTACAGCTGGCTTCATCTTATTTATTCAGTTCAATATCCTCTTTCCAACTGCTTCTCACGCAACTAGTCTGCTCTCTGTGACATTAATCCTACAGATACACGTATGGTGTCCAGAGGAAAACTATTTCGATACATTTCAGCTAGATTGATAGTTTCTGATTTTTTAAAGATGATGAAGGAAGCTTTCCTCTTCGAATTCCACAATCCTTTTCTCATAGGGATAGTTTTTTAAACCGATTTGATAAAATCCATGTTGGGGAAACGTGTTGGATATAAAATTCGCATCGTGAAAGTTAACTTATACACTCGTATAACGTCTCTTCATTGTCGTACAGGGCATTATCGCAATCAGTTCAAACTTTTCAAATGTTGTGAATGCCGATATTATTTGAAATAAAAAAAAATAGTTGCTTGGTTTAACGGTCGTTTATTGGCATTTTATGTTTAAGTTGAGTACAAGAGAACAGACACGTAATTTGAATTGTTATATATATAAGCCGCCTCACTATCTGTACTTCACGGTCCAAGGAAGAAAAAGATTGGAGCAAGAGATTAAGTATAATAATGTACATATTTACTAGCTTCTGTTTACTGAGTAAAGTCTTGTATTACAAATTTAGTACCCTTCATTATTATACTTATTTACTATTTCAATTATTTTTAATAGTAATCGTAAGCTAATAGTAAAAGGAAATCTGAAACAGATATACTTCTAATATAATTGTCAAGATAATAATCTATTTATATGGATATAAATCAGTTATTATTGTACCCAATAATAGTGTTCTGGTTTGGTATCAAATCTCCATGGACTATGATGGATTCTATTTTTTGCAACTCCGATTGGAAGGACTGTTATAACTTGTGTTGGGTGATGAGAACATAGTCTTATAAGAGCTCTGGTCTACGTCACAAAGTAATGATTTATCAAAAAAAAAACAAATACCTTGTGTGAAAAGTTAGGATTGGAATTAATCTCAATTTAAATGCACTTGAAGCGAATGATTTTTTTTTTTTTTTTTTTTTTGCTTTTTTGTTATCATATCATCTATTTGAGGTTCATACCCACCTTTACAGATGTGAAAGTCCACACTGATTATTTAAGTCTTTTCATATGAAATATGAGTAAATCAATGCGAAACATTAATTATCTTTACTTCCTGCTTTGACTAAATTACCGTATTAAAAGGTGATGTTGTGTTATGGGTAGAAGGAAATTGGTTGACTACATTTCGATGTGAAATTATGCCAAACTAGGATCTGTCAACAGTACGTCATCTTATTTATTCACGTTTCTCTTTTGACTCAAATTAAAACACAATCCATTGTTAACCTTGCCGAGAGCACCATCGTCTACTTCCTTATTGTTCTTTTGTACCATGTACTATTTCTTTACCTTCTTCTTGTTGCAATATATAATGATAACAAAGAGGATAACGGTGATGGTTCATTAAGTTCTGATTGGAAAGATATCTTTCAAGTCTATATTTTCCATAGACTCATATAGCAACACAGAAAAATAATAATATTTACTATAGGTTTTTGTAAGATTGCTTGTAGCAATACCATCCTTCACGAGAATTTAAAACTGTTTAATTTTTTTAAAAAAGAAAAAAAAAACCGTAGAAAATTATTTTCCATTTGTATTGTAAATGTAATGATTCAATTTATTTTCATCTTATTTAGTATCTAAAGAACAATACTATTATTGTTGTATTTTTCTATTACTAATTACATTTTTAAAGTTTCAGAGTCAGGAAGTGACTTGATTTCACAACTTAAAAACAATCGAAATGCTTGTTGGTGATTGGTTAAAAAGCTCACAGTTATTTAATATCTATTTTTCAACCTTACCCGAATTCTAAATTTGACGTCATTGTGAACTATTTTGGTTAACCATCTGAAGAAAGATCTCTTGTTTGTTGCACATTTCTATAGCTATTGCAGATTAAAAGTTGAAGAGCGATCCTAATCAGGGATATTTTTCGAAATGTTTATATTATAGTCTAATGAAGTTCTTATAGCAAACATTATGACATTAATGAAAGAACCAAATCCTGTTTTATGAATGCACACCTTGTATAATCCATCATAATATTCGAATATTCGACCATTTTGTTTGGCGAATTTGACGCTTTATCAGGGTTTTAGAGGGTATTAGGAATTGCAAGACTTTGGTTCTAGCACGCACTACCTGATACAGTGAATAATTGGAACACGTTCTCCCTTGACAGTCATTGACAGACTGTAAAATAAGAAACGGTTTATATATATCCTATAAACTGCCGTGTTTTACACGCCAATAGATCTACCATACTTCTAGTGAAAAGGTCTCAAGAGGTCCTGCACTATTTTAGTTCTGGTGGTATCATCTAGTTCAGTGAAGATGTGTGACAAATTATCTAGTTGATAATAACGGGTTTAGCTTTACTGAAAGTAACCAAACACCAATAACTGTCTGATTGTCTGACATTTATCATAATTAGATTCAATGTTTTAGTATTTTCCCATGAATATAATATTCATGTTTTAAAAACGAACCCGGTTTGATATAGAGATTAGTGAACTGATTCTGTTCAACTGAAGAGTATTTTTCCCTTTAGCGTTAAAATTACAGTTAAAACATGACAGGGAAATTTCACCACTTAAAAACTTCAGAAGCTACTGACTGGGTGAATAACCTCATAGTTCCAGTGGTAAAGCTCATTATATATCAATTTTAAGTCCCTGATTATCTACAACTTATGTTCACTATGATATGTTCAATAAAGACATTATCAGAAAGCTTTAATATTCGAACCAGATGAAATGAGAAACAGCATGACCTTCCGATATAGACCAAAACTAGTGACCGCGGTACAACAAGTATAAAACTTGCCGAGGGAACAACAATTTCATATGTCTGGCTGTGACGATCAGCGTATCAGGAAGCATTTCATAGCTATTAACATCGGAATTTTTTAGTAGCATTTGACTTAATAATAGAATGTTAGAATTAGATCCATTATAGCAAAGTGACACGATCCTGACTACCAATCAGTCCATAAGGACGAACGTAGACACAATGTACGAAAAACCTTCTGTATCATATACACTATATTTTTATACACAAGCACCGGTGTATGAGACAGACAAATTGTGACTAATGACAACTTTACTTTGACATGTGCCATCTAAAATATTGAACTTATCAATCTGACGTGAAAAGGAATGAGAGAGCAAATTATCAGAAACAAATTAAAGATAGCAGACGATATTGACAGAATATTCTTGACTTTTTATCATAATTGTCATCTGTGGTTTTTATTTAAGTTCATCTACTTGAAAATTGTGTCTGAGAAAGTTCACATACTTTCTTGAAAGAAGCGCTTCTGTACCTTGTTGACAACTACTGAGGATTGTACAGTCAATATTGAAAACACATTTGTCTGGATAAACTCACAAATGCAATCGAAATTCATCGACTGAATTTTTCTTAAGGATTTTTTTTACGTTTGAATTACATCTGCCCGATAACATCAAGCGGACCAGACGTACTTGAACAATTGCTAAAATTATATTTTAAAGGTATATTACCTACTGACCAAAAAATTCAAGTTTTTAAACTTGGCAAAAATGAGTCTTTGTTCATTAATGAACTTACCAGGTGTCATAACAGGCAAAACAGACAGTAATAGTAATTGTTAAGCATGCCTAGAAGCGTGTATCAATAATAATTTAGTTTAATGGATATATGGTCTTAAATAAACCAAATTTAAGACTCTAAATTTTCTGTCCATTCCGACATAATTTGATACAACAGACCAATATCTTATTTGACAGTATAATCGCCCACACCAATAAATTAAATTCAATACCTTTAAACAGGAAAACAAAACATTTTTTTACATAAATATAATCTGGATTTAATACTAAAAAGTGGATTAACTTAAAACTGTAAATCTATATATAATTTTATATTGAAGTCAGATTATGTAAACCTGTCAAATATAATCTATTACTATTTGGAAGATAATTTTTTTTTATCTGATGCCAGTGATAATGAACAATGGCGTTTCTGCGACAGGGCCTGCGAGCCCCCATCCCCCCCCCCCCCCCCCATTCTGACCTAAAGATTCCCAGGAACGATACTAAGAGGGAAGTCGTATATAATTGGTCAAGTCGTTCACATAGGAGTCACTAATTGGTAAGATGACAGATACTTCAGGAAAACTACTATGAATAATTATATTCCTGTCATAATTAAGATTGACGACCATTAGTAGACAATCAGATTCACAGACTTTTATACTGAATTCAAGTGTGAAATTACGGGTAGGATTAAAATCCCAACCGCACCTAACAACAAGCTGGAAATAAAAAATGTCGAGAGAATGTGGGTAGCTTAAACTAGTTTTCGTGTTGGGTCACATAAAGACACCTGGGAGACATGTTCTCTACAACTCGGTGTTTATTTTGTTTAAATCCGTACAGTAGTTTTCTAATACACAGTAAAAGGCATAACGAACTTAAAAAGTTTACGTACAGATTTAGTTAAGATTTACAAAGAAGTCAAGGGACACATGAATTTCAACCTATCCTTTAAGGATTCCTCAAAAGTTAGAAATCAAGAATAGGTTAATGCCGTTTCCTTACTTTATTGTATGACCTTAACTGATTTCAATAGTTCAATAGCCTTCATGAAAGCAAATAATTATAATGGTGTTACTATAATCTACTATAAACCAATATCTCAGTTTTTTCTCCTTGACAAGATAACATTTTGAATTATATCAACTTTATTCCCCTTCATCTCAAAATCCGTAACTTGAGTGACAGAATAAAATAGGATTACTGTATATCACGCTGAAATCAATTTAAATAAATGTTTGCATACCCTCCATAATTATAAGTTAAGGTAATAAAAGTTATTTTAGCAATGCATTAAGGAATAAATGTTGTATTAATAATTGGATCAGTGCTGAGTCAATTTATGTCAACTTGTATATCTGGGTTACAATTACCGTATTCCTTAATGAACCGAAACTTGATCCGTTAAAACCTTAATATATTTAGAATTCTGATGTGAATTATATTACTATGATCGTTTAAGTGAAAGTAGTTTATGGCCTTTCATTTCAAAATAGAAATAGCCAGTAGCTTTATATAGATCGTACTCTCATATACAGGCAAATAACATGAACTGATAGATTATTACTTTTACATATTATTATGCCCAACAGGTCTTCTTTTTGTTGGCTTCCGTCTGTCCACAATGATAAAACGTTCGGTAAAAGCTCCAGGCAGCATGTTTAAGATCAATCGACCTTTAGAAAATAGCATCATCTTTAACTGCAGTCTTTATTCTATAGCCCTTCTATAGTGCAGTGCTTATGCTCCTAGCGCAAACAAAAAGGATATTATAACACGTCGACGGTAATAATCGGAGCGCTGTCTGGTTTCAAACGGATGCATAACAGGCAACACGAAAACAATCCCCTCCATGAAAAAATTTACTCTTAGGCTTATGGCTGCTGACATTTTTAGACATATGATATAGATATATTATGTAAAAAGCAATTTTCAGTTTTATCTCTATAAATTGAAAATCAAAGAAACCATATATTGTGAATTTGTGTCATTGAGGATATTAAACGACAAACCATTTGAATGTCTTTTTTTATTTACATATCTACATATAATAGAAATACACCAAAGAAAAGATACATACTGTGAGCTCTTGGCAGCAAGACCTGAATACAAAGATGTGTGCGAAAAAGAATAGATCACTTCCGAAGGTCTGGAATAAAATGTGGGTCTTTAGTTCGTTTTTAGGACAGGTATTTTCATCGTTAATATTTCAATTCAAATCAAACACTAATGAGCAAGACCTGAATATAAAGATGTTTACGAAAAGGCATGGATCACTTTTAATGAGCGCGTTCAAATGAAATATAGGTCTGAAGAATTTCCGTCGTAAATTTTTCATTTTCAATTCAAATTAAAACCTATAGGCTTCTAATTTTTTTTTCATTTTAATTAGTTTGTATGTCATTGATACTGAATGGTGTTTTTTTAAAATTTTATTCAAATTTCGCTCGGTTAGTCATTCAACTAATTGAATCATGTTTACTTTCACGAAACTTTTTTTACCATGATGTTAACATTCATTAATCTAATGGAGTTTTTTTATTCTTTTAAAATTATTAACAACTTCAATCTACTCGCTCAAGGTTTTATAAACTAAATTCTTCTCTGATTTTATTAAAAAGAGCTTTATCTGTTTGTCGTCTGAAAACTGTTGAGAATTATATCAATATGGTTATATTTATTAAAAACTTTAATTATATTCTCGCTACAGTACATTTCATTTGCTTTATGTAATTTCAGGAGATGAACGAGATAGTTTTCGATACTCTCGTAACTTTTCAAATCAGTCCTTATTCAGCATCAGTAAGTAATTAATTTCATCAGGCATCAAGTTTAATATTTGTTTCACTTCATTTCAAATATTTATTGACTATGTTAAAGAGTCTGTAAATGAAACGCATAGAATTTCAGCTACAAGGAGAAGCAAGAATAGAGTCGATTAGAATAATAATCCTCGAATTAATGGTGAAAGCTCGCTTGAAGTCTAGAAGCAGTCCTAGATGGTCAACGTGTAGACAAGTCTTGGGGTTTCAGAATTCAGAACCGAAGAGGCACAAAATGTGTGTTACCTTAAACAATCAATAAAGTTACCATGGACCATTTAATTATGGTACTCTTCTAACTACATCGAAGGATTCAGAACCCAAAACCGATGGGACACAAACTTTTTAACATTAAACAAAAATTGCAATGGATCATTTTAGTCAGGGAAAAAAACCCTTCACTTCTAACTATATACATCGTGTTGTCCTGATGAAGCCGGAATAAGTTGTACATTTTGACAAATACTGATGTCATATGGAATGCTAAAAAATAATTATTTGATGTAATATGTCATCTCTGATAAGGAATTAATCTTATTTTGACCAAAATAAAAATCAAAGAGAAAAAGAACAACATGTCAAACACAAATAGTAGACTATATTGACAGAATGTTCTTATCTTAATAATATCAATGCGATCTCTAGTTTTATAAGTTAATCTGGTTGAAAATTATGTCTGAGAATGTTCACATACTTGTCAATGTGTGTCTGTATCTTGTCAATAACTAACTAGGACTGTATGACCTACACTATATATTTACCATTACATGTGAGGATAATAACAATGTTAAATCAATGAAAACCTATGATAATACATGTATATCATATAAGTGGGGTTTTCTATTGTAATAGATGTCAACTATTTGTAAATATAGAGGTAATAACAGTTTAACTTGATATTTTCTAAAATGTACTTGATGAATGGTCGTTTCCCGTAGAATTGTCATTTTCTGTAGAATATAGGCGACTCAACATTTTCAATTTCAGCCCCGCCGAGTAGAAACTTGCTCAATAATCTTGAGATACATGTAAAGGGTCTGAACCCTTCAGAAAACACCTCGTATTCGTTCTGTTCCTTTGATGAACAATAAATAGAATGGACGTATACCATTGTACATCTCAAAAGATCCTCGTTTATTTTAGAGTAGTCTAATACTTCTGTCAATCATTGAAGATTTAGAACATTAATTATATAATACAGTTATTAAAAGACTTCAAATTCCACTGGTTTCAGTACTATGGTATGAATCATTTATAAATAACGACGAATAACAATAAACGATAATATTCTTGCACAGGAAATATTGATACATGTTAAGAATACTAATGTTTCACCTTGGGAATACCAATATCTTAAAAACACTTGATGTAAATTGGCCTCAGTATTTAATACAAGTCTTCATCAAAAGAACCAATAACTTTAGTTGTTTAATGACCTAACTGTAATCTACTATAAAATAATATGTCATTGAACCAGTATTTTTCTTCTTAACAAGATAACATTTTTATCACATCAACTATGCTTCATTTCCCCTTCATCTCGACACCAGTAACTTGACTGAGAATAACAACTTATAAGTTAAACGAACTCAAGTAATCAAGTTTTTCTCTATACTCTCAGAAAACATTATAAAAAGCACCTTGCTAAGTAACAACATTTCTTCAATTTATTGACAGTTCAAGGCTGTCTTAACCTTTCGTATCCGACCACCTTACGATAAAGTAACAAGATCTATAAATAGAAGATGTTAAAAAGTTAATTAAGAGATTCAACTCGATAAATTTCAAATTCATGCAAATGTGTTAACAACGGAAGTGCGACGAACTCTTATGAATCAGTTGATATTAGTCACGTAATAAATGTCAAGATTTCAGATTATATAATGGTGTTTAAAGATAGCATTTAAGATAGATTCTGGTTAAAATTACTTATCTACAGTTTGTGGCGCGATGACTCAGCGAGTTGGACACTTTCTCGTACCTAAGGTTGGAATAAAAAGTTGATATTTCAACATGGTACTACTGTGAGTGATCTCGGTTGGATGAGACAGACAGCATGTTTTAAAGATTGTGCTTGAAAAAGACCAATTCAAATTCGAAATCAAGAAAAAGTAAGCCTTTGTGTTATGAATTGACCTTCAATGCACACTGCACTAAAGAGCAGGAAAAAAACAGACAATTACATCAAGTACATGTATTTATATTTACCTTTTAATGTAGCTTCTTCAAAGGAATTTACTCCAATATGAAAGGTATCCTTCTTAACCATGATGATTGGGCAAAGTACTATTTTTTGGGACATTCAAAAGATTGTAAAAAGATCTGTCCTAAGGTCTCTGTTAATGTCAGTGTGGTTTAATAATTATTATGTAGTCTCTCATTCTAGTGACTGAATAACGTGTACATAATTTACAATTATTAATCTGATCAACTGTATTATGTTACCTTTTGAAACTAGATTTATGTCGCCAAATGCCATTATGGTTTTGAAACATGTAACATTCAATTTCCTTTTCGAAATGATGAAAACAAAATATATAGCATGATGTTTAGGATGTAAAGGCTCAGCTTATAGCTTTTAAAGATTTTTTCAGTTCACACAAACGAGAACAGAATGATGTACATGTTTCTGATATTATTACATCACAAAAACACAGTCAAATCAATAACCTCATATTACTCTATTAAAACCATTTGGTAAAAGAGAAATTAATCTTGACGCTCATTAAATGTCTTTATAACAGCCCGAATGATACCATTTTACATGTTTAAAGTGCCTTGTTTATAAACAACTGTGTTTAAGTTGACAATTAGGCGAAGGTCATTAACATGGAAATACAAGAAGTCCTGCAAGACCAACCACAACGATTACACCACTTAGGAGCGGGTTTAAAACAAAACGATATTTCGAGGTTTTGGGGTAATTGATATGTTATCTTCCTATACAGCTTGTTGACCTTTCAGCTCTCTGATAAGGATGGCTTATTGGAAAACCCTGTCGAAGAGGAAACAAACCGTATGCTTTTTGTCACAAAATTGTAAGGTTAATCTATTTCTTTTGATTTCTGCACTTGTTATTGATCTAGTAACTAAAACAAGTAATTTCCAATTGTAGCTATAATTATAGTTGAAATGAAGCCACACGATTACAGAAAGTTCTACGTTCTAATGTACTTTAATGTGGTTTAATCTAAACTGACTGATATAAATGAAATATAGTTAAATTCAGATACATGATATAATAGCTGGGTTGATGTCAATATGCCACGTAATTGAATGTTAGATAAGTAAATATATATCATTATGTGATCAATACTCAGCTGTTAGTTTTATACTGGATTCTTTTAATTAAATCATAACATTCTGACAATTCCTAAACCTAAAAAATATCTAGTAGTATGTTAGCTAATAGCGAATAATGGTAGTTTAAAGATTAGAGCCAAAGACTGTGGATAGATAGTGATTAGAGCCAAAGACAGTGGATATATAGTGATTAGAGCCAAAGACTGTGGATAGATAATGATTAGAGCCACAGACTGTGGATAAATAGTGATTAGAGCCAAAGACTGTGGATAGATAGTGATTAGAGCCAAAGACTGTGGATAGATAGTGATTAGAGACACAGACTGTGGATAGATAGCCAAGTTATCATTACAACAGTGTGAATAATATATATTCTAATCAGCAAAATAGTTTGTTGAGAGCGCATTGGTTTATATCGGTTAGATTCTGATACTCTACAGTGAACTATGGAAAATGGATTGATAATACTTCCAATGTTCAGTATGATATATAAAAAGGGCTTAGGCCGAACTGTGGTCCAAAGCAGCTCGCCTAATTCCCGACCACTCAGGTCTAGGACATAAACTAATTTGGTATTCAAGAGCCTTTTGGCAGCTGATGGCAACTGCGAAATTATGGTCAGTTTCTAGCAATAATTTATGATGCAGCTGCTCTTAGATACCGTCAGTCGCGAGGTAGACTTCTATCGCGGCCATTGTATGACAAATCAAGCTTATCCCTAATTCGACCAGTCCAGAGGTCGACCCCATCCACTTCAACTGTATGACATGAATCTTAATATTTCAGTCAGCGTGTCCATAACAGCTAGTGTGATATTATTACCTAATATGATAACTTATATAATGAAATATAGATAATATAATAAAGAGGTTATTGATGTGAATGGGATGTAAATAGTATTGGATAGAAAGGTTAATAGATATATAGACCCATAGTCTAGACTCTTAAATACTTTATAACAATATCAAATAAACATCAAAATATATCTTTCACCATTGTGATTTATAGAAAACAATTTATTGGAAGTTGATATTTTGACACTTAACCAGAAAATATATTTTGTCATAGAAGATTTCGGTAGTAAAACGATAACCTATATTAAATCCGAAGTGTATCAAACTTTTGTCAGAGGAAACAATGTCTTAAAAGTGAAGATATTGAAAAAGTAATGTTGGTTATTAAACGTTTAGACTGGTGTTTCTTTCAGGACGTTGTTAACAGATTCGCGGGCAGATATTGCTGATATCATGACGTCATTGGTAATATCTATCCGTTTACAAGTCAATAAAAATCTAATTAACGCGTATATGAGGGCAAGAAAATTGGCGTAAAAAAGTAGTACTTTAAACTAACAGAACTTTTTTGGTAACAAAAAGTTATAGATTAGACAAATTGGATACAAAACTTTCCTGTTCTTTAACCGGATGTTTATAACTTTTCAACATTAACATTTATTAGGTGTTGAAACTTTCATATCTGATAGAAAATTAACTGTAATCATTTTATTTAATTTAAGTATATTATACAGAATTAACTTTATTTTACATCAGTCAACGAACCGGTTATAATACGCCATACATGTAAGACTTCAGAAGACATCAAAGTTATGACAATGATTCAACATAACACGGAACTAAGCCAACTTAAGTTATTGAAAATAGTTTAATTTAATCTGGTCACTGAACTAATTTATTAGAAAAAATGTTTTTCTTGGTGCTTCCAAGGCCATTTTGAATACTCTAATACAGGATATATTGCCTTTATTATCGCATTGTTGCAATGTTCATTGGGGTATTGGATAAAACAAGTAGTTGATTAGTTGACTGAAAGATTGTTTATTGAACAAACTGTTTTGAATAGTGAATAAGAGAATCAAATTCACCATTTTTTCTATTCAATATTTTCTATGATCAACCAAAACTTAAATTAATCATTATGATCTGTGAATCAAATTAAATTATATATTTTTCATGTGAATTATTTTCCAAATCCAACGCTCGGTGTTCTCTGTAAATCCTTGAAGAATTATGGACGGTTAAGTCTATAAATAATTCATTGAATCTTATCTTACAATAGGAGATCGAACTGGAGTCTTCAACCGGAACATTTTAATATGATACCCACTATGAAATGTGAATCATTTTTTTGCATTTAAATAGTAACGTTTTATATACGTTTTACATCAAGGGAAGGAATTCTCGGCAATTTTATTTGACCACTGAGGCTAGTTATGAATTTCTTTTATATCCAATTTTAGTTGTAAATTAAGAAAATTGTTAAATCAGAAGACGTCATAAGAGACGGTAACATATAATAAGTCTTCGGAGTACTGTAATTCGGAGCATTGCACGGAGGTACAATGAGTACCTCTCAATATAATAGAATTTCCCACCGACCCTGTGATTAAATCTCTTTGTTGCTGATTCAACCCACTTGCTTCCTTTAATATCTTCTACATGTACCCCGCATCTCTACCCTTTTCTTCTGTCCGTTATAACCGGTTAAGATCAGACCACGGTTCAGATCAGACCGATTGTCTTCTTCGTTCCTCATTCGCTCTCTAACCTTGCTCCACCCACCTTTCTATCCTTCATTCAGTCTTTTACTACTACCATTCCTGTAATTCGGGTCCCTTCTACTCTGTACCCCCTACATCTTCCAACATAACTATTTGTCTGCCCCAGTCTCCTTGTTTCCACTGTCTTCTTCTTTCCTGTTTTTAATTCATGAATTGAATTGATTATTCTTAACTTAAGCCTTATTTTATATGGCTAATGGTTCAATCCAAATCGAACCCTGGTGAATAATATTGTACACTTAACCTTAAGATAATACGTTCTTGTCTATATGACCAGAGCTCATCTCATGCTGCCGACATGTGTCGCAAACAAAACCTCGTGAAGACAGCTTTATTTGAAATGAGGATTAATTTACAGAAATTGAAGTTTGGTTAGAGCCTATAAAATATTTGTGAGATGACACCAAAAGACGTCTTAACCAGATCCAAGCGCGATCAAGAAATGCAGCAATACTCGGATATGGCATTGCAACAACATGGAAGATTCAAACAATCCTACGTGCCAAAGGTGGTTGTTTCCTGAATAATAACTTTTGCATCATTGACATTTAAATAAATAGTTCAATACCTTCTTTACTTTGCCACTTTTCTTTATCTGTTTAATAATAGTATGTGAACTCGTCACACCACGGGCATCTGAGGTCATTAGCTATATTAGAAATAATCTAAGGGACATAATCACATAATATTACTGATAGTTCAGAACACAATAACTTACTTATACATGTACTTTAAAAAGATGATTAATATTGTAATATGCATGTTTGTCCTCATAACCTAATAATATGAACTATTAGAATATTATTTCTTTACCTAATTGTAGTATATCTCTGTAGTCTATTATCTTGGCAATTAGATGTGACCGTAAAATAATTACATAAAATGCGACCGAAATATTTATTAAAGACCCTCATATTTGCAGACGCAAGTAGGTTATACGATAATAGACTCAATTTTGTTGTGGGGTTTCTTTTCCTTTTTTACAATTTCGCCTTTACGAATGCTATTTTCAGTATTTTGTCAGTGTATGAGATCTCGGAGTATAGCGGAATATAGCGGTTTGTAGGGCTTCCTTCATTTCACTGAGACTGACACTTGTATATACTAAGATGGCAATATGAAAATTCAACCCTAAATGTGATCTACCACCTACCACAATATTCCCGGCTTCTGCTTTTTTTATGTGATTGTTATTCCTTGATTATGTTTACATAGCACCACATTTTTGACGACAAAAAATCCTGTCAGGTCTCATCTTCTAAAATATGATTATTACCTTTACCTGACAGCACACTGGATGTGGATTGCAGGGTGTAATTCGTGTTTAATTCAGTATGGTTTTTGAAATATATACTGTAATTGACCGAGTTACTCTTACCACATGGACTTGAAAATGTAACACGTCGACAAACCACAAACTAGCATTCTTCTTAATACATGACATCCGATTTTCAACTTCAATTGCTGTTACGTCTTCAATTGTTTCCTTCCCAATCTACCAAATGTACCAGTTGAGATATTTAGTACATCTGTATTTCAATTTGTAATAGTCTAAAGATCTTTTCAGTGTGATACTGTATCTTAGATTCGATTGGAAATTGGAATAAAGGGATCTAAATGCAGCCATGTATGTGAGGTCATTTTTCTTAGTTGGAATTTTGACGCCTGTATGGGGCTTTAGTTTTTGTAAGTATCTATCTTGCCAAAATAATAATTTTGAATGTCTAAAGCGGAAGAATATCCACGATTGCTTTTCCTTGCCAGACCCTGCGTTTTGCACGACTGACAGAGAAAGGGTGATGGAGGAAAGAAGGAAATGTCCAGGTCTATGTCGTGAAGCCAGGACCTCAAGGCTAAGATTGCATGCGATAATATATATAGTCTACAGTGTAATGTTCCACGATCACATTGTTGAAACATAATGTATTTCACTGTTTTACTTTAAATTCTTTTCAGTTTGTACCCAATTTCGACCATTGAAAATACAAGTGAATGAGACAGCAACTGTGGGTAAAGTAATAGTCACTAATCACTACAAAAAAGTGTTTACCTAAGTGTTTCCTAATTTTATTAACGAAGATATGTGTGTTGTAATGATCTGCTGAGGCTGGTGCATGAACTGCTCCGAAATTTCCAGAAGTTGTCATCGTTCTGTATTGTTCAAAAATAGCCCCTGCAGAAGCCATAAATATCGGAGGTTCCAGTCATTCTGTTAGGATTAAAAAGGATAGCATCGTATTTGTCAGGCAATTTTAAAAGCTACTAACATATTTCACGACCTAGCACCGCTCCTTTTATGTATATGTTTTTTTAATTGAAGGGTCTGTAATTAAGAGTATATTGCCTCCTGATGATGAGTTATCGGATGTAAAGTTATTATCTGGTGATGTATCGTATATTGGTTATAATATTAAACGAAGTCACGTCCGGTTATTAAAATCTGCTAAAGAGAAACGAGTCAGTATAAATAATTATTGAGCAATTGAACAGCACTTTCATAGAGCCACGAAGTAACATTAGTAAAAAGCATATATTGTCAAAAGTATTATGCAAACCAAGGAGAAAACCGACATGTTCCCAAGTCGACTAAATCGATGACAAACAAACATTTAGTCAAATAGCCATCCGAGCGATATGGCAAATGACAAAACTATGCTTCCTTAGAAAGAGTGAGAACTATCTGTCCATTGAACTGAATCAACTTAAATCTCATCTGAAATCACTATTGGATGTCACAAAGAAAACCATTTTATATTTTATATAACCTATTATGTTACAGGGAGAGACTCTGGTGGTCAAAGGCGAATGTTCAGATTATCTCGAACCATATAAGGTACGGTTTTGTGGACATTTAATAGTAAAATATGCCCTGCATAGCTTTACAGTGTTTTACGGGCTGAGCTCATAAAATCATCCTCATAACAGTAAAGCATCAATAGCGGTTTGTTGCATTCCGCTACATAATCTCATATGGTACAGAAAGTTGGACATAATTTCCCTTCCATTTGACAGATTGTCAAACATTATTTCCGTTTCATTTGATTTCATAGACAGTTGAACATTTCTCTGCTTCATTTGATTTGACAGAAAGCCTAATATATTATCTTAAGATAAGATAACGTGAAAGTTTAAGCAACAAGTTTTTTAAAGGTTCTATTAAAATTCATTTGAGAGAGAGAGAGTTGACCATTTTTTTTTTTTTTTTATTTGATTTGACCATAGTTTCTAGTTAAAAGTCATAAGCACATCAAGTTCTCTTAAAGAATTGATATTGAAGAGTGGTATATGATTTGTTTTTCAGTATTTATTGAATATATCTATTAGTATAGAAGTTGAGATACTGGATGTAAATGATCCCCCTAAATTCATCAACTTACCATCCACAACTAATGTTTTTGAGGTAAGATACTCTTTTTTATTCATGAAGGCTTAAATTTACTCTTTAGTTTTCTTTTATTAGTTTGATCTGATTTCTTCTTTTCTTTAATATTGAAAGTAACTTTTTGGACAATAAAGATAATGAGCGTTCTAAATATCCCATGGCAGTGAAGATTTGAGCATATTATCTGCCCTTATCGTAAGATTCATGAACACCAAATGTTATGTCTATAGTTTAATTTCAGAATGTATCTACTGGAAGTACGATATTTACCATTGACGCTCAAAACCCTGATGATGTTTATCCAGAATTTACAAAGAACAAATTTACATTGCTGGTACAGTACATTTTTAGAATCACATAATTTTCAGTCTCATATCTTAAAGAATGGTTCCCTTATTTTCATTCAAAATGCTAATACTTATACAAATAGAAATGATGACTTTTTAAAATACCAGTTTGTCTCACATGTCCATACTTAATTCATAATCAGCTAAATTAAAATAGAATTGCCAGAAGACCGATCAAAACAAGTCAAAAAGTCTTTTTTTGTTTATCCAGACTGTACATACATGGACATTTATGATTGTTTAAAACTCTTAATTACATAGAAAATAATGATGTTATAAAGAATACATGCTAATTCATTAGAAACACCAATTAATCAAATAGTTTGCTTAATTTGACACTAAAAAATAAGGAAACCCATCTTTAAAGATTTTGTTGTAAATGTCAATTTCAAACATGCAAATAATCATATTATTGAAAAATAAGACTGTAAGAATAAAACACAGACGAGCAAAATTTTTTATATGAACAAAAAAATCTGTTTTTTTTTTACAGAGCATTGGTTCTTTAGATAAACCACAACTATCATTAGGGGAATGGTTTTCTGTTGATAATGATGGAAACGTAAAACTTAATCATGATGTAGATTATGAAGATGGACCAAGAGAAATTAGGATTGTTTTCAAGGTTGAGGTGAGCTATAGCATTGGAATTGAAAACCTCCGTAGCAAGTTGTAATGGATAAATATATTCGACGACACAAGTGTATCTTGATGTCACAAATTTCAATGAGACACGTTTGGTTTTTTATTTTAATGATTATAAATAGTACATGTAGCCGAATAGTATTTAAGAGAAATAATTGTGTCAACTGTAGGATTATGGAAGTCCTCCAAGAAGAAATGTGTCAACACTGCTGGTAACAGTTGATGATGTGGATGATCTTGGTCCAAAATTCTCAAGAGATGTGGTGACATTTGCTATAATCGGTGAAAAACCAATAACGGTAAGATAAAACAATGGACAATAAGCACATAAGACCGAATCACATGGAGCGACACTGGTCAAGCAATCTTTGTGTCTTCATTGTTTTTACACAATTTTGAGATCTCCTTTAATATGTTAATTGTATCCACCGATCGGATTTCAACTTGTAGATGTCTATCCTGTTTATTCTTTTAGGTGAAGGAGTGTTCTGTAACCTCGCCAAAACTTTATGCCGAAGATCAAGATGCTAAATCTAAAGCACCGATTGCCTATAAACTTATACATGGTGGGGATGAATACCTTTTTTTCATTTTTAAGTGGAAAGAAAACTATCATGCCTTCTGTGACTCGGCAGATACAATTTGAGAAGAGTCTTGATCGCGATGGCGCATATGGTTTTGAATAATATAGATGAAGGTTTATTAGTCGGATGTTTGTCGGAATCGATATGAAATAGAATACTTATTTTATTTTTGCAGATAATAATAACACTAATCATTGGTCTAAATACTTTACTGTCAATGAAGAAACGGGAGAACTGTGTCAAACTGAGACAGTCAAGTTTACTCTGTCTAAACGTGGAGATCAAACAGTACAAGAAGGTCCTGGAGAATTCAACATCAGTGTCCAGGTATTTATAATATTCATAACATTAGAATTAAAGTCTTCCATTACCTATAGTTGGGAAACATAGTGTAAAATATTATTAGAAAAATTAGGAGCAAACACGTCTAGGCTATAAATAACAATAATATAAGTAATTGATGAAAGTTAAGAAACGTTCTGGTATAACTAAGTCGTAGTGCGGTCTTAGCCTTATTCTAGTCGAATCTCCATAATTAGGTTATTCAGATCTGGTTTTGAAACGTGTTTCCTATTTTAGGCATACCAGAAAGACAATCCAGAGAAATCATGTACAGCTACTATTGTTGTCACTATGAAGAACGTTAATCAATATAAACCAACATTTAAACAGACTAAATACGATGTAATGATACGAGAATATCCAGAGATAAGTTTAGGTAGTCCTGTAGTCACTGTAGAAGCTGAAGATCACGACTATGTGCGTATTTCATTCAACATCCCATCAGAAATTATACCGATATTTACCATGTGGCAATTTAAACAAGGCAAAGGGTTCCTACCATTAACCCACAAATCCAAAATCAATGTATATATAGATCTAGCTCAGTAGCTACTAAAGACATTTTCACGTTCTACTATTAACTACTATTAGGTACACTGTAAGCACGAATATAAGAGAGTCTCGACCATTGGAATACTTCAAGATCATGATCAAGCGAATGATTCCCGATGAGAAAATACAAAATACACAGATAGGATTCCCATGTTTTTAAACTCTTTGCTTCCAGGGACGAAATGGTGAAATAGAATACCGCCTGTCTGTAAACCCGCTAGATGGATTTTCAGTAGATACGAAAACTGGAGAAATTAAGGTTCAAAAGCCAGAAGTGATTGACCGAGAAAATAATTCTACCATTACGTTGAAGGTTTGTAAGTCTTTCTATAGTAATCTCGATCCACATAGAAAAGAATTCATGTAATTTTCAACAAGAAATTTTTGCGAGACGATCCTTTTAGTAAATTAGTTAATTCAAGACGCTGAGGTTTTCAAACAGCATTTTGTAGTGGTGAAAATACAAATTCATAGAGGATCTTAAACGAGTATGAAATATATCAAATGAGTTCAATTCTAACTGAGTCGTCGACTTCAAAGATGCCATGTTGTTCTGTTTACATGGTACATAAATATATGACCTAATTTGCATAGTTATTAATCTGTGCTTCGACTTCATATCGTTTTTATGAACCTATGTCTGCGAGAAACTTGTGTGATAATAAATTGATACCGCATACTTTTCAAAATCTGAACTGTTAATCACAGAAAAACAAAGACAGATTAACGATAATCAATAATGTTGTAGGTTAGTGCAGTAGAAACAAGAAGTCATGATTTGTTTGTCAGTGTACCAGAAGCTGAAATAACCATACATGTTGTTGATGTTAATGATAACTCACCAGTGTTCAATGGATCTGATTTTAATTTTACTGTGAAAGATAACCATCCTGTAGGGACACCCATACATGAGGTACATTTTCTTTGACTACTCACATGTTCGTGAAGTCCAAAATTGCCAAAGAAGCCAATGAAGTTGTTCTTGCAATGTACACAATGTATGGCATCTCACTTTTGTTTTGCTGGATAAATTAAGCGTTTTCCTGATACAGGATTTGAGTAACAGTAAAGTAAACTAATGTCACTTTCTTGACTTTAAAACTATAACAACAGTTTCAATCTTGCAATATTAGAAATGGGTTGTAATTCGGCCAATAAGAAGATTTTATCTATCTGGACTTGAAATTGTAAACTTCCAACATAACAGCCCCTCAATTTACTAGTCAATAACAAAAGACATTATATGCTTAATTTCCCCGGTTTTTATGTTTTTCTACAGTTCGACAAAAGATTGGTAGCTGATGATCCAGATGAGGATGAAAATGGTGATGTCCATTTAACAATAGTTAGTGTACAGAATACACTTGGAACCTTCTCCTGGAATGACTTCCAGAGATTTAGGATAAACGATGAAGGAGTAATAATACTACAGAGTAGTTTACAAGGTTTAAGACGAGAACAAATTCTACCAGAATATGTAGTGGTTGTTCAAGCTCAAGATCAGTGTCTTAATGAAAAGCGACAAAGGTAAAACAATGAGTGGAAGGTATCAATGGATAATCTTAATGACCGTTTTATCATCAAGTATCATTCTCACCTTCTTGTCGAGCTTTGCAAGCGAAATCAAACGGACCCAAACCCGGATTCGTAGTTAAATTATAATAGTATTGGCTGCACTATCGGTAATGGTAATTTTTACTCCGTGGACTTGACATGATTAGCTTATAAATGAGATTCTCCAAAATGATTGTCAATGAGACAAATCCAGTATTTGTGATGATTTTTTTGCAGGAGCAATACAACTCGAGTATATATTAAAGTATTAGAAGCCAATGATTACCCTCCTGTATTTGAGAAGAAATCTTATAAAGTAGCCATTAGTGAGGCAGCACCTCTTGGCACCCTTATTAATGAAATTAAGGTAACAAACACATGAAATTTTCTTTTACTATTTGTATTATTTACTAAAAATTTGTTTAAATACGGTTTCATTTGTATTACGCATTGGGAAATTACAGGCCCAATGTGTAAAATCGCGTAAAGTTCGCCAGTTTTGAGCATGTTGAGCTTGTCTATCTACAAGAAACATAGTTGAGTTTCAGTGTGAATTTTACTTACAAAACGCAACATTATTTATTGTGATAGGTAACAGATCAAGATGGCGACGAGGATATGTTTATATCCTATAATATTACTGATGGTAATGATGATCAAACATTTAGGATCACAGAAAAGTAAGTACAATCCTTACTTGGACCAATTTACTTGGAATTTGTCGTTCTGTTTCAAACTATAAAATAACATGGTATCTTTATTCTGTTGATGTTTTCCCAAAAGATATGCCTAGAAAAGCCTAGTTTGCAAACCTTGTTTCAAAGTTAAATCAGGGTTTTCGAAAGGCTCTATTGACACAAATTTTAACCGAGCTAAAGAACTAATACGTTCTTATTTTCGCAGCAATTTTTATTTCTGTGCCATATTTACGTTTATTTTCAATTTCAGAGGTTTCCTATTTACAAATAAAGCACTAGATAGAGAACTTATTGACTCATATAATATAGTTGTAACAGCTTCTGATGGTATTCACGTAAGTGTCGTTATTGATTTCTTGATTAATTATCAAAACATTTCTAGTTGTTCATGGCATATTATTCCTAACAATTATACATTTTTCCCATCCCAAATAGATGAATTTGTTTTGGCAGCACAATTGTCACGAATACAACGAAATAATGTAACAACGATACCCTTTACGGATAATAACTTATGTTCTTGCGGATCCGGTCTACAAGTTGGTGCTTGACAAAACCCCTAAGTATTTTACAGATCTTATGTATTATTAAAGCTTGTTCTACTGAAGTATCATTAAGGGCAAAATCCACCGTTCTATATATTTTCATAAAGAAGATTTCTAATGGGAAATCTTAAATTCCGTATCCTTTTAAACTTACATCCCATGATTCGAGTAGTTGTCTATTTCAGAAAGTTAACACGTCTATCTCTGTCAGAGTAAAAGATACTAATGACAACCAGCCGGTATTTCAAACTAGTATATTTGATTTTACAATACCAGAAAATGTAAATAGTGGATATGATATAGGATATATCGGTGCTAGTGATGCTGATGATGGCCCCAATGGTCAACTGTTCTACACTTTGTTAGGAGAACACGCAGATATTTTCCACATCTCAGATGTACGTATGTATACACCGATACATGATTTTGTATATTTATTCCACCGATGATATATAGGGGTACAAAATTCAGGCGACACATCTGTAAGAAATCACCTATTAGGGCATAGAACACCGTTGGCTCTTCATCTGGTATCACAACTCGTGACCAAATACACGCAGATTTCCATCTGTGACTCATCACTGTAACAAGATAGCATCTTCATATGCAACGATTGGAAGTGGCTTGACTATTATTATTATTGGTGTTATTGTTTTGCAGGATGGGTACCTTTCGATCTCAAGTCCTAGTTTGATATTTGACAGAGAGAAAACAGAAGTGTTAATTCTTCAAATAGGAGTGGAAGACCTGGGACAGCCTCCACAAAAGGTTTGTCAACCTTGAGTTTGCACCTTTTACAAACGCACAAGATCATGTAGTTAAAATGTGAAAATCATCTTATCATTTTCAGACATTTAAGTAACTACATAATATTGATGAATGAATTGTTAAATTCCATTTCAACTGAGTTATATGGTACCAATGAGGTTAACGTTTAGTCGAAGACAAACAAATACAAATACAAACCGTATTGATAATTATATTACCATTACAGGAAGAGGCAGTAGTAAGAATATATTTGGAGGACGTGAATGATAATGCTCCAGTATTTACCAGGCAGAGATACCACGTAAAAATTCCAGAATCGAATTTAGGATCACAGTACATAATAAATAAACCAGTAACTCTGGATGATATTATAAGCATCATAGATGATGACGTTGACCAGGAGAACCATGATGTAGTCTATAGTTTACATGGACTTGGTCATGAAGAGTTCAACATCGACAGCACGACTGGTAAACTATATATTAGAAACACTAGTTCAATTGATTGTGAACGACGATCCTTCTACAATCTAACGGTAATTCCAATTCAAATTATTCTTAATTCTTTTGATCAGAAAGAAAATGTTTCTGTACCTACGAAAATCAACTGCCAAATAAAAAGAAATATTACGTCGGACTAGAGATGAACCATCTTTTTCTGGTTCATTATGAATTATTGGATTCCGATTAGCTCATGGATAAATAGGTAATCTGTAATACTGGTTTCGATTCCGGAGTAGGTCGAGATGATACTTTCATCAAGGTGCAACAAGATTTCCTAATTCGGTGGTGTAGGTCTGACATGGGAAAAACGTTTTGTAGTTCTAAAGGGGAATTTAAAAGATGCCACTGATGAAAATGAAAAAAGTAGAATGTTATCCTCTATTACCTCTCTATGTCATTCACAATTTTAGCAGTGATTAAGCATTTGTAAATCTTTTATACATTAATTATCCTTGTAGGTCACAGCGAATGATGGTCAGTTTACCACATCTGTTCCTTTGATCTTGGAGATAGAAGATCAAAACGACAATAGTCCAAAATTTACAAATAGCATGATTTTTAAAATTAATCCTGATAGACCGATTGGGAGCCTTGTTGGACGTTTAGAAGCTTCTGATGATGATGTTACTGAACAAAACAGTCATCTGGTGTATTTATTATTGGGAGGAAGCTTGGATAAATTTGCTGTCGATGCCAACACCGGTAGGGCAACCAATATTTATTTCTAGATTTAAATCAAAGCTGACGTTTTAATCATCACTGATAAAGTAAATCGAAATTGTCGCCGTAACAGTTGCAACAGGAATTGTGGAAGATTCGTGGAAATACTTCAAACTCGATTTTCTCGAAAGTTTGAAAAGAATTTTGATTTTCTGCTTTTGACTGAAATAGACACAGGGCATGATAAACTTTCGTTTGCAACAAAGGTTATACCTCTAGTGTTAACAGCATTTTTAACCAAAAAATACAAAGATGAAAAGTCAAGACGGCTATTTTTTTAATGCATTTTTGCATATAGTTTGCAGTCTTGTTTTTAGCAGGTAAAACTTCGTTATTAATCCCTTTTTCAGGTGAAATACGAGTGATACATGACCTTACCTCAGAACCATATCGGCATATATATCTCCTCAAGATCCAAGTAGTGGATTTTGGTCAACCACAGCTCTCAGATCATAGTATCGCTACTATAACAGTTCCTATCAATAAGGCCCCCGTCATACCAAGACAATTTGTATTTAGAGTGAATGAATCTTTCCCGGTATGGTCTATCGTGGGACAAATTACAGTGAATGATCCTGATAATGGAAGGCTACTATATGACATGTCCGTAAATGATGATACATGTAAGTACGCAAATATTTCTTCTGAGAGTAATTTTTTTTTTTTTGATAGTCCAGTGAGAGTTGCAGAATATTAAATATGGGTTCAAAACACCTACAAAGATTAAATGAAGTCATTTAGAATCATTTACGTGACTCTGGGATTACGTGAGACACATCCCTAGTCCCTTTTTCTTCTGGTAAAATGGTTTTCTTTCTGTGAAATTTAGATAAAATAACGTGTAGGCATATAATTTTAAATTTCAGTGCCATTCTACATGGAAAATAATGACGGGTTTATCAGACTTGCTTCCAAATTGGATACAGAAGTCAGAGATATCTATTCGTTTCCGGTTGATATAGTGAATCTAGGACAACCAAACTTAACCTTTACAACTACAGTTATAGTTTATATTGATGATGTTAATGATGAGAAGCCACAGTTCTCAAGTTGGTTTTATACCTCAGAAGTTCATGAAACATCTTCTGCGTCTGCTCCACATACAGAACCTTTGAAACTGGTAATGTTTATTATTATATATCAAGAGCGGACATTTTTTCAAAGTCTACAAATAGGTGACACTATATACATACGGAAAGGTTTAGACGAATACTGTTTTGTCGACAATTTTTTAATGTCAATCCTTCATATCAGAAAAATGCTTTTACATTGTTTGGAATGGTTCATGAAATTTGTCTACCATTTTAGTCTCCAGATCTGAGTGTAACAGATGAAGATGCTAAAGATGGAGATCATCTGTTGTATAATTTACGTGGTCATGGTGCTGAAGACTTCCAGATAGACCAGAGAACAGGGGAAATAACTACAAATAGATCAGCAGATATTGATTGTGAGAGGCAGTGTGAATATTTCGTACAAGTTAGTTTTATATTAGTGTAATTGATGAAATCCTTTCTTTCAGTCAAACCCTGTTTTGGGTACGGTTATCTTTAAATACTGAAGAGGGATTAGACAAAAGTTTACTCAACCACGTTAAGAAGTATATATGCCACGGTTCTTCCGAGTAAAAAAATATTTACACACACGAATCCGTTATAGCCCCCTCGTACCAGACTGCTACCATTTGCTACTAGAAATGTACTAGGTTGTAGGTCAAACGTTGGGACAACTAAATACCTCATACCGCAGGTTATGCGGCCATATTTCGTTCTAACGTCTTTGAAGCGTCTTTGCCCTCAAGGAGATGTTAAAACGTTTTTCTAACGATATTCTCGTTTGAATGGTGTTCTCAACGAGTTCCAGAACAAACTGACGAACCTTGGTGTTTGTTTGAATAATGTCTGGGGTGTCCTACACGGTCATACCGCGCATATGGTGACCTTGACAGGCTCTGAGGAAATTTTCCGTCGCAATAACAGCGCCGTAAAAACGCCTTTCCGGTGTGACGGGGCCAGTAGAGATTCCTCGAAAAGACATTTTAAGCAAATTATTTCTTTAAAAATTGCAATTTACGTTACAAGATGATATAATCCATTTTTATTTTCACCTCAGATTGTTGCCAGAGATGAAAATGGAAAAGGCTTAGAGGGAACAGCAGAGTTGAATATTAAAATCATTGATGAAAACGACAATGCACCGAGTATAGAAAACGATAATTTAACATTTGTAATTCAACCTTCACTATATGTGGGTTCGACGCTGGCACAAATAAAAGCTGAAGATGCTGATATTAGTGATGTCAATCGACTACTGACCTACACTCTTATTGATGGCGGTGATGGAAAGTTCTTTGTTCATCCCAGCACAGGTTTGTTTACTAACGAAATTACGAAAGGAATTATACGACAATAGTTCTTTAATGGTTATCTGAAAATACGATACTCTGAAAAATATATCATAATATGAGACAATAATCGTGAGGACCATGGTAAATAGCTGATTAAACACTTCCACATAAAGGTTCTCTATATTCTGCTATTCTTTGGTCATTCTGAAACTATCAGTACATAGAAGCTTATATTCAAATTATTAAACTTCTTTTGACAGGCGAAAGTATTGAAGCAGTAGATATTGTTCTTCAAATGTTCAAGTCTGCCTCATATGTCAAGGACTAACACCACAATATTAATATCATACCTCACACAACTACCTATCAGAGAAGTCCATCCTTCCCTTAAAACTCGTTCCCAATACTTTCAGGTGAATTGACTTTATCAACCAGTCTGCTACAAGAACCAGTTAGACAGGAGTATGATATGATTATTATGGTAACCGACTCTGGGCAACCACCATTGTCAGCTTCAGTAATGGTAACTGTATATGTACCAGTTAATATTCCAACTACTGTCATACCAGTCGTTACTATAGCTGTACCTGAAGACAGAGTTATAGACGATATTATTTTTAGTTTCGGTGATACCAATGATACAGATAAGAATATAACGTATATATTGGACTCAGAAAGCAGTACGTTGTGATATCTATGTTTTTTTAATATTTTTTAACTGCGTGAAATTAGGTAAAATTGGAAATATTAATATATTTTTTTTTCGAATGATTTCGAGTGATTTAGCTTTGAAAGTCTAAACTCTAAATACTTTCATCACTGCCACTAATGCGACTTTATTAAATTTTAGAATTATGCGTCGGATTTTTATTCTTAAAAATGAAGCCGACGGTTGAAGGTCAAATTTAACTATGGACCGCAATTCAAAAAGGTCTTATATTGCGATATAATTAACTACTCTTTTCTTCCATATGTTTTGTAGACGAGTTTCTACTCGACGAAGTAACAGGAGATTTGACAATAAACGCTACTCTCGATGCTGAAGAACATCAGCTGTATACATTGGTAGTTTTTACAATAGATCATGGTGAACCAACCTACACTATGACAACCACAGTCACTGTCAATATACAGGACATCAATGACAATCCACCACGATTCTCAACACAATCTTATCAAGCTTATGTCTCTGAAAATAATAACCCCACTGCTCTTACTACGTTGAAATTGGTAAGATGTCTTTTCAAATTGTGTCCTATCTTTTTGTGTCTTACCTTTTGCACTCATGATTCATCCACGTTGGTGAAGGATAAGTTTGTTTGTTAATACAGCTTAACAGAGGTACACATTTAAGTATAATCAGAAGGATCATCCAACGCCTTACTTGGCAGGCGAGTATGTTAGCAGGTGGCCATCCTTAATCATGTCTGTTGAATCAATAAGACTTCGCCTTGATCAATCAAGATTTCCGTTCTAAACATGTTCCCTTAGTCTTATCAAGGGAAAGTGCAAAGTGTTCTCGTGTCTAAACATAATCATTACAAGAGACTGAGGGAATTTAAACGATCCTCATTTCCAGATGGTATCGTCGATAGGTACCTCCACTAGATGTTAAAGATCCAGATATTGCTGCTGATGAGACGGGTTTGACATATGAGCTACAAGGCAGTGGTTCGGAAATGTTTACTATTGTACCTAATACTGGCGAAGTGTACGTGAAAGATGGAGTAATTTTAGACTGTGAGCGAGTCTGTGATTATCAGTTTGAGGTAATATTCACCATTGTCAATACACTGCAAGAACTAGTTTTTGACGAAAAAACAATAAAGCCTAATAGGATTCTAAGTTTCTTACTGCTTAGGTTTTTTATGCGTATCTTAAGCGATCCTCTATTTGTCCCGTACATGTTTCTCACACGATTGTGGTTTGTGTAATTCTAGAAAAGCTACTAATAAATTGTTACAAATATTGTATTACAGATCTTATCAACTGATGAAAATGGGACTGGATTGTCATCAGCAGCTATTCTGAACGTGAAAGTTAAAGATGAAAACGACAACGTTCCCGAATTTCTGACAAATTTCACTTTCTCCGCAAAACCATCAGTTCCCATTGGTCGCGAGATTGGAACTGTTCAAGCTGTTGATATGGATACAGAACCTATAAATCATCGATTATTATTTTATCTCACAGGCCTGGGTGGATATGGGAAATTCCAGATAGAAGCAGATACAGGTTATTATTGGTTAATACGTTTATGAAAGTATATTGAACAGAAGCAGCCACAACTTCATCTTTCAATGATTTAGGACAATAAAAACCAACTTTTGCACCTAAAAACCATCAAAATTTCTATCAAAATCCCTCTTTCCATTACAGGAACCATTTATACCACCGATTCCCTACTTCGTGCACCTGTACTAGAAGAATATAAGATCAAGGTAGTTGCTGTGGATTTTGGTGCTCCTCAACTAACAGCTGAAACCGATGTTACTATCAAAGTACCGGTTCACCCAACACCAGAAGTTCCTGAGCAGTTTGATTTCAGCATCAGTGAAAATAGCTATCCAGGATCATTTGTTGGCATAATTCAACTTAATACAACGGATCAAGTGTATTTTACTATGCAGCATCCACATGGTAATGTTATCTCGATCAAACATTTAAGATTTAAACATATTATCCCTAGAGCGATTTTTTTATTGGATTTACCAAGGAAGTGTTTTTTCAGGAACAGATTAAAAAAAAGAGACAGGCTAATGCTTAAAGGAGACATTCCAACAATTATGAAAATACATTTCATTCGATTGACAAAGCAACCTGAAAAAATTTTTAAAGTACAATATCATAATAATAATTAGTGAACAAACTCTGTGCAAATTGTCTTAGCAAAGGGACAATTGTTTTTCCTACTCAATATATTTTTACGTGATTTTTGCATTTAATACTCTTCCGAAGACCTAGAAACTGGAACAGATGAATGAATGGACATGAATTTACGACAAAATTATATTGTTGTACGATGAGATTGAGATTACTGTTTTTGTCATATTTCATACAATAAGGGTGACAAAAAGCTAAACTTGTTTTAGTTATGTTTTTTGAAACCACGGAGCAGTAGATGGTTTGATCTTCTACTATGACTATAAAAATAATTGGGGTCAACTGATCATCTTGAAACGAATTTGTCATACCTGTGACCATTTATATCAATTCTATACAAATATATCTGTTTATGTACTTTAAGATTATATATTATTCTGAAGAGATCTTTAATTAACAGATTCAAATTATCCTTTTTTAGACAAATTTCTTGTGGATTTGGTATCAGGAACCATAACAACACGAACATCATTAGATGCAGAAGAAACCGGCATTTTCACTATCCCAGTTGTTATAACGGAGAGAATGAATCGTTATTATAGTGTGACAACAACAGTATCTGTAGAGGTTGAAGATGAGGATGATAACTTTCCAATCTTCTCATCTGAAGTTTACACTGCATCAATTAAGGAAGGAGTATATGATTCTGGTGTCGAATTGGACTTGGTTAGTGTAACTTTGCTGCTAGGCCATCAGAGGCTTTACGATTGAAAAAGATATAAGTTGCCGAGTATATTAAAAAAAATTATTTCAAATTCAGGAAATAACAATCCAATACCAATTCACACGAATTTGAAGATTTTAAAATATTAACAGTGATAGATCAGAATTTCCAATACACTACTTAATATATATCAAGCAGAAATCCCATTTTGAAAAAAAAAGTTTTCTGGGAGGCCTTTTTTCACTTTAATTTGTTGGACTAATTCACTAATTCATACTCGAAATCAAGTTGCCAATAAATAGACTATATTTCAGAACCCACCATTTGAAGTTTTAGATGATGATGTTACGGAGAGAAATCAGCAGTATGAAATAAAGATTCTAGACGAGTTCTCTGATGTGATATCAAATGTGGATAATCAAGCATTGTTTATAAACAACTTTACAGTTCTGGACAAGGAAGTGAATTCCGTACTTCACATTCCGGTAGGTAGATTAGGAAGGTTTGCCATCATTCACAAAAGCTACAGTTCTACTATGTAGTTGCACACTATGTATGGTACAGCACAGAGATGTTGGTGATGCGTCTTAAATGAGATCGTAATGGATACCTTTACCATTACAGACCTGGTCGCCGAGTGGTATTGGGTGTTCATGTACCAATCACACAAACCCTCATAAATATCATGTAAATATACACAATTTTCGAGGCACCAGTAAACGTTTATATGGCTGATCAAATCACATTGTAGGTTTACTTAACCAGTGCACAGCACCCCGATCAGTTAACAGAAGCTATACTGAAGATCACCCTGGATGACATCAATGATAATCTACCTATTTTTGAACTTCCAAATATAATAAACGTACGTCCAGATGCGACAGTTGGTTCAATACTAGGAAGCGTCAATGCAAGCGATAAAGATGCCACTGAACCAAATAACCAAATACTGTATGAACTGAAATCTGGCGGAGCAGATAAAATTGGTATAGATTCCAACACTGGTAGGTAATTCTGATATTCGTTAAATGTTACATTTGGGTTTTTTTCTGGTATTAATTGTATATAATAATACAAGTAAAATCTCAAACTCTGCTAAACTCAGACCCAGTATTTAGAGCTACTATACGTGAAGCAGACGCCGAGTTCTTCCAAAACTGTTGCTTCTTTTAATATTGTTACAAATTTGTCTTGAAGAAGCAAGATTCGTATGATTGCAAAGTAAGGTTTCTCGTTTTCTTTCAATTGAGAAGGCTGGAAAGTAGATAAGCTAGAGCATTATATAGGTAATTTAGAAGAGTCCTTTTATTTATTTTTTGCGGCTTCAGGGGAACTGATATTAGAAGAACCATTTACAACAGAACCACTGAAATCGACATTTACTCTAATAGTGGTCGCTAGAGATTTAGGTTATCCATCTCTCACAGCTAGAACGTCCGTGGTAATGAATGTTCCATTAAACCAACCTCCTGTTGTACCCGAAAGTGTTGAATTTGATATTGAAGAAAATGTTCCTTTGGGAAGCATACTTTCATCTTTGAATATTACTGATGAAGACAGCTTCCACAATTTAGTCATCAAAATAACCGACACTGGTGTTCCATTTATGCTAGAAGACCAAAAGCTGCTAACCACTGATGTATTAAATGCTGAAGAACAGATGACGTACCAATTTAAGATCGTGACAGAAGATGGAGGAATTCCTAGTTATACCATGACTACCGTGGTCAATGTTAATATTTTAGACATCAATGACAATGTTCCAGTTTTCACTTCTCCTAAATATTCTGGAAAGATAAGAGAACATGGAACTAACAGTCATGTGGAGATTGTAAGTATTTGTATTCATACAAACAGCATATAACATTCGATCTCAATGTGGTCTCCCTAGTAAGAAATTATCTTTTTGGATGAGCGATCCGAAAGTACTGACGTCTAACGGGTCATTACCGGCATAATTTTTAAAGTAAAAGTAAATTTTTCCCAAATGAAATTATGTAAAGAGTTTTTGTTTTCCAGACACCAGCTATTAATGTCATAGATTCAGATGCTCTCAGTAGGAAGAATGATTTAAAGTATTCTCTTCAAGGTGATCATGATCATCAATTTACTATCGATCCAGTGTCTGGTCATGTTACTGCTATACAACCAACTAAACTGGATTGTGAAATAAAATGTGTTTACCAGATGCAGGTTGATGATTTTTCTATTATTATATGTCCATATTAGTCTTCAGTTGAATCACAAATCATAGGGAAACGAAATCTAGAAATTCTAAAATATAAAACGCAATTTCATATATACAAAGTATTTGGCCTAGAATTTTCTAAAAATGAAGAATCTGCCTGGATTCTTGGTAGTATCAAGTTTTTTTCTCAAAAAATCTAACATTTGACCGGTTTAGTAATAATGGACCACACATACATTTTTTTACAGATTCAAGTAACAGACGAAAATGGCGAAGGGTTTCAGTCATCTGTACCGCTGATAGTAAGTTTGGAAGACATCAACGATGAAGCTCCAACATTTGATTTCCTATACTCCGTGTATATTAACATCTCGACATCAACTGGAAAAGAAGTTGTTCAAGTGAAAGCAGTAGATAAAGATAGAGAACATCCCAATAACCATATAATTTATCTGATGGAAGATGGTCAAGGCAAATTTAGTATTGATCCGAATACTGGTAAAAAATTTGAATATCTTTAGCGTTTCATCTTTTCCTCTGTAAGAAATATTTGACCAGCAAGCAACCAGCTTTAGATTGGAGTAACCATTTTAGAACTTTCTTCCCAAAAGCTTACTGGGTTCATTGCAAATTGTGTATGAATAAATTTTACTATCTACCTTACTGAACCTATGTAAATACGTAATACGTGTTTACGTAAATATTAATCTTTTCTTTTAGGTCAGATATGGTTGAGCCATTCACTAATGGAAGGAGGGGTTAAAGATCGGTATGTTCTGACTGTAACAGCTATAGACTCTGGTACACCAATACAATCAGGTCTGACAGATGTTACTATTAATATCGTTAAGAACTCTCGACCCAATGTTGATAGTTCTTATAGGTTTGTGATCCAAGAAAATCGATATGAGGGTTTTTATGTTGGAAGAGTCGAAGCTGTAGATGAAGATTCAGAACTTACATATCTTATTAATGATACAACAGGTAAGAGTATTAATGGTCGTTATAAAATTTTAACATCTCGTCCGACTCGTCGGAGTCAATGTAACCAAGTGGCTGGATAAATTCCTGTTCCGAGGTTATCCAAATGTAGAAGAAATTACATAATATCTTAATGATCCCATTCTTTGGAAAATAGTTATTTGACGTATGTTCATAAAGCACTGGTTGAGCACCGACAAATCAGAAAACAAAATTCAAAAGGATTCAGAATGAATTGTATTAAACATGGCAGTGAATCTAATGCACTGTGGAGAGACATAACAGACCTAACTTTTACTACCACTTGGCGGCCATTACAGCCAAAACTGGAATGTGATGGTTCATTACTCTTTGACAGATACGATACAAATTTATATTGCACCTTGTCCCCAATAGACAATACCTCACTAAGAAGGTACTATAACTTGACCAGTTCTTGGCACCCTGGTATTAGATTTCATGTTCTAAATTTAGTACAAGGTCTTTCTTCACTGGTTTAAATTTGAAATTTGGTTCTCTTGAGCAAAACTCTGTTTGATTTCTTTTAAAAGGAGGTCATAAAATTTCAGAAATTAGAATCCTATAAATCAGGAATCTTAACACACGAATCTGATCACTTTAGAAACACAATTTCTATATTTGATAAAATTTTACAATTTTTACAAAAGCTGCCAAGTTTTAGCATTCCGAAACCATAAAAAATTATTCAGATAAATAGAGGTGTTCTTCAAAATTATACTAAATAATAATTCTAGCGCATACAATTTCCATTTACTAAATTTAAAAGTTAAAATTGTGTATTCTGATTGATTTGCGATAATTTGACAGTACCTGGCAATATTTTTATGATAATGTTCGTAAAGGAAATGCATCCAAATGTCCAAATCTGTGTTCATAAAATTAACAGTATAAAATAGGGTTTCCCAAGTAAATGAGCTAAATTGCTGCTTTTCATGTCTGAAATTGCAAAAAGATCCATAGATGGTCGATGGGTCCCCCAGAAGGTGATGGGTATGGGGTGTTTTTAACGGCTAACAACATTTAATGTTGTTTACAGTAATTTACAGTAAAATACATTTAGACATAAACAGCAACTCATTGTGGAACATACACGCATACTGAGTAAAGCAAACGTCGCAGCACTGGGTCTGTAGCCTGATTAAGCGGCTGCAATGGAGCCCAGGTTTTTGTTATTTTCCTTTTTTTTCACTGTTTGCTCATATTGTTTTCAAAGTCTGTTGTGTGCCAATTTGCAAGTGCTGATGCCCCACCAGTTGAAAAAAAGTTATTGAATTATTTCAAAACAAGATACAAAAGAAACCAATGAGTTTATGGAATGGTTCTAAAAAAAGTTGAATGAAGGTCAATAAGAAAAGTTAATATAAGAGAGGTCATAAAGATGTGTATGTATGTAATATGATACTGGTCAAACATAACAGAACTAAATTTTGAATCTTTAATTGGGAAGATTTATTGTGGTGTTAAGACCTGATGACATATTGTTTACAGTAGACATACCAACTAATTATAGTCACTGGACCATGGGCAGTACAGAATACTCTTTTTTTGGTAGTAAAAGTTAGGACTGATAACTGAATTTACATTTCTTTATAGTTCCTTTTAAAATCGACCAAATATCTGGAGAAATATTTACTACTAAACGAATAGATCGTGAAAAGGTTGAGGAGTTTCAATTTAAAGTTTTTGTAGTTGATAATGGTGTACCTAGGTATACAGTGACCACTGCAGTAACAGTGACAATAGAAGACGTTAATGACGAACCTCCCAGGTTCCAGAATGGCGATTATACCGTCCATGTACAAGAAAACCAAATTATGGAACATTTGCCATTAGTAGGTTACTTATTCGGGTCAAGTTATTCAATCTCACCAAGAAGTATTAGGATAGATTTGCATTGGTTTATTTAGAAACATATGTTGCTTGCTCAATGTAAAAAGACTACTATAGCTGTACTATAGTTAGGACAAAAACCGGAACTCCTTTTACTACAGGCTTTACTCTAGCTGGGAATCGAAAAATAATTATTAGTTATTAGTGGAATGTGTTGATAAGAGAGACATTAAATTCCCTTTTATTTTCCCAGTGCTTTTAAAGGCTGAATAGAGAATGTCACATTATTATGGTATTTTTAAAAGGTACCCAACATAACTGACGATGATGCAACTGAAGGAAATAGACAGTATAGTTTCTCAATGGATGACCAAAACAGTGAGTTTGCTGTCAATGAAAAAAGTGGGTTGATCTCATTGAAAGTACCAAGAATGTTTGATTGTGAGAAAGACAGAAGTTACAGATTTGACGTAAGCCAATCTCTAATCCTGGTAGACCGACGCTAAGTGTTGCCTTTCAACGCCAAATTTCAAATTCCAAATGTCATTTGGGCATGTGGACGTTTTGAGTCAGTGATCGTTGTTCAGCAGTTTGGCCTCGTATATTTGAATTGTTTTGACTAAATTTTATCTTGAATTCAGCTTTTAGCAATTGATGATGATGGTTTAATCTCGAGGCAAACAGTTACATTGGTTATAGATGATGTAAATGATGAAGCTCCCGTGGTGACTGGCGGATTCAATTTCACTGTACATCCTTCCGCTGCAATAGGAGAAAATGTTGGGGAAATTATTGCCAGTGATTTTGATTGCTCTGAGAAGAATCAAAGACTCATGTACAGTATAAAAAATGGTGGTCTCAGTAAATTCAGCATTGATTCTAATACAGGTATAGTATGTAGTATTCTGGAAAGTAAAAGTTGGTTTTTGTTCTTCCTAATTGTATCGGGGACACTTACAGCTTTACCATTGGGCCGTGCGAGGAGCTATAGGAATACATACACATATTAATAATGTCTGAAAAAAGCTTTTTCGAATTCCATCAATTGAAAAACTCAAAACATGGAAACATGCAAATATGGATCACAGACATGTTTGGAGTCTAGCTTTGTTGATATCATTTTTTAGGTAATATATCAGTAATTGATTCATTGGTGACTCCTCCATACCAAGATGAATATGACCTAAAAGTGGAAGTCCTAGATTCGGGAACACCTCGACTATCAACAGAAGTAACTGTTACGGTCCATGTACCAATGAATAAAGCTGCAGTTATTCCACAAGTTGAACATATACAAATGAAAGAAAATGCTATACCACCAGCTATTATTGGTAAAATATCGACAAATGATTCTGATGACCAAGAAATATCCACTGGTCAAATTCAATTCCTCTTGAAAAATGATTCTGGTAAGTTGTACTACTTTAACTGAATTACATTTACATATTGATGAGTATTCAGACCCAAAAGAGTTTTACACCTAAAGATCCAAACACTTATGAAGTGCAACAGAATCCGATTCCTTTCATGATTAGTGAGGCAGTCCCGTTATCATCATCTTTCGCTTTTCCATCACCATTGGCCGACATTGGAGCAGATAAGTGGAAGTGTCCAAAGCTTCTATTTCAATGTAATACGTTGATTTTCTGTTTAGTTCCTTTTGATGTGGAAAGAATGACTGGTTTTATCTCCGTGTTAACTGAATTAGACAGTGAATCAGTAGACCAGTTTCAGTTTGTTGTGGAGGTGGTGAAGCAGGGTTATCCTATATTGACCTCGTCATGTTCAGTAATAGTAGAAATTATTGACACTAATGATAACTATCCTGTATTTAATTCACCTGATGGATATACCGGTTTTGTTGATGAGGATACAGAATTTAATGACCCAACAACATTTATTCAGTTAGTAAGTATGATTTCCTTTATTCATCATAGGCATAAGGTTTGGCATCAGGAACAATAAATTAAGATTGTGTCAAGTCTTTGCTCAGATTATTTGAAATAAACCTGAACATTCACTTGAAAACTTCATTCGCTTTTCACTCATATTTGTAGCACTGGGAGTCCTTGAACAACCTTGCATGATTTCTCCCCGATATTTGTATGTTACCATCCAATTTCATATTTTTATGTATATGTTCGGTATCTGTGTTATCCTGTAGAATCCACCAATATATGTAAGTGATGAAGATGCTACATTAGAAAATAGAGATATAAAATTACGATTAATTGGGAGTGTCGTATTTGACATTGATGATACTGGAACTGGTCTTAAAGTTATAAAACCGGGATCTTTAAACGCCGAAGATACACCAGTATATACTTTATTGGTAAGTTCTGTTTCTATTATTTGAAGATTTGATTTTTTCTCTTGCTGTAGGTTAATTCCACAAGGGAATAGATAAGCTGAAGGGGGGATCATGTCTCGGGCTGTGTTCTAAACCACAACGGTTAACTAGAAATAATAACTAATGTGTTCCTAGTTGTAAATACTTTGTTTTGGCCCTTTTGTGATGTGTTGTCTGTCCCGTGGTTCGCATATCTAACACCATCCTTGTATCGTGGTCCCCTTAAGACCTGTACTGTAGGTATATAATGTGATTAATTGTGATTGATTTATATCGATACTTTTTAGTTAGAAGCACGAGATAAAGGTGGAAAAGGTCTCTTAACGACAACCAATGTTACCATCTACGTAAAGGATGTTAATGATCAAGCTCCAATATTTGACCCTATAGAAAACATCAGCTTATCGTATTTGACTCCCATTGGTACTAAAGTTGGTGTAGTAACTGCAACAGATCCCGATTACTCTGAACAGAACAATAAGATAACTTACGTGATGAGAGAAGGCGGACACGGGAAATTTGATATAGATCCCGATTCAGGTACGTGGTTGCGAAAGGGGATCAAAACTGTAAGGAAAGGGAACAGTAAATTTTAGGGACAAAGAAAAGAAGGCACATATCATCTACATCCCATCTACCAAATAAGTCCTTACGCCTGTAAGTAGTAAAAAAATATAGGACTGTTTTGCTTACTTACTTTTCCTGTTAGATCGCATTGGCATCTTCCTGACAATCAACACAAGTTTTTTATGCAGATAACCTGATTCATAGATGGCAAGTCTGTTGTAAATCTATGTTTAGAAAACAAGCATTTGGTGTATATATTTGCAGGTGATGTTATAGTTGCTGGTAATTTAGCCAATGAACCATGTTTAGACGTCTACACTCTTTCAATACTGGCAATAGACAATGGTTTCCCAAGACGATCTACCAACAGTTCCCTTCATATTAAAGTACCTACCAACAAACCACCAAGAATAGACCCGATTATAAAAATAACAGTATTAGAAAATGAATTCCCAGAAACCAATGTAGCCCAAATCAATATTGAAGATCCAGATCTTATTGCCAATAAAGAAGAATCCATAGAGTTTTACATGGATGACGTTGGGGGTAATCCATTCTCATTTGTTTTATGTATTGCCTTACCAAGGATACTGCTTGGTCCATAAAGGATGAAGTTTGGTGTCTGAATGGTACTTGCCAGTGCAATATGGATATGTGTTGGTGGAAGTCAAACCCACAAAAAGTTGGTGATACAATATTGTAAAAGAACGTTACGTTACCTAAGCAATTGTTTATTCTTGTAGCACCATTTGAACTCGACAAATACAGTGGAATGCTGAGAACAAATGGACCAATAGATAGGGAAATGGTAGAACATATGACCTTCATGGTACGGGTAGTAAATGATGGTGCACCACGGTATACAGCCTCGTCTATGGTTACAGTATCTGTCAATGATACCAATGATAATCCACCTGTCTTCTCATCTCCTACTGGTTACCTGGCTTTAATACCAGAAAATTTTTCACAGATGACGCCAGGATTCAGTGTTCCATTGGTAGGTAATTTCTATAGTATTTTTTGATTTGTCATATCAAATACACATCAAGCTATAAAAATAACTTCATAACAAGTTTTGTAGGCTCTGAAAATTTATGTTTTCACTATTTCTATAAACTGTTAGCGTACACTCTAAACGATCATTTGCCCTTTTCTTTTAACCGCCATGGCATAACACTTTGAATAACACTTCCTGTATAGAGGAAACAAAGGCTTTCATGAAAAGAACGTAAAATCTTGTCATTAAGATGCTTATAGTATTTCTTTTATTAAGTCTGAACTTTTTGTTTAGAATACGGAGTTCAGTGTTAGTGATGACGACATGACAGAAGACAATAGAAATATTCAGTTAAAACTGGTAGGAAAGGGTGCTGATTTGTTTGAACTAGACCAAGAATCTGGAATGTTGAAGTTAAGACAACCATCAGCATTGGATTGTGAGATAACATGTCGCTACGAATTCAAGGTACATTTACTTTTAAAATTGCAATAACGTGCTTATTACTATTAGTATGTTGTGTAATCTGCATCTAATTTTTGTGATTCACATACTTGTGGGAAGGTCTGAAAAATTTCCCCTTTGTCACACTGAACCAATTGTTCCATCTCCCTTTGTAAGTAAGGTATAATTTGGTGTCAAACTTTATTTATTCATTTTGTAGTTAACAGCAACTGATCAAAATGGACATGGTCTTTCAACGTCTACCAACTTAACTGTAGAGTTAATAGATGAAAATGATCATTCTCCACGATTCCTAGATAACTATACATTTACTATCAGTTCATTGACAACTAAACTTGGTTACATTGGTAAAGTAGCAGCTGTTGATGATGATGCTACCATCCAAAATAATCAGATCACTTACCTCTACAAATCTGGTGGTTTTGGGAAGTTCTTTGTTGATTCTGAGACAGGTATATATTTAATACCCCAGTCTTATATATTGAATATGCTTGTGGATTTCAGGCTATCGAGTGATCTCAGTAACTAAACATTTAGTGACACGTACATAATCTGTTCATGATAAGCAGTTCACGTATCAAGTGGGTATCATTGTAGATGGAGAATGGCACGATTCGTCATAAATTAAAAGATCGAATTGTATTTAATGGACGGCCAATCAATAAGGATACCCGCCTTCTCAAATCGCAGTTCATGAGTCAAATTCGGCAATTACCAGGAAAAACGTCCACTTCTCTGACTCAATGATTTTTTTTTTTGTATAAATTGTTTAGGAGAGATCATAATAATCGATTCACTCAATCGTCATCCAAAATATGACCACTACAAATTGGTGGTTGTTGCCCAGGATAATGGTGTGCCAAAACGGATGTCTGTTACTACTGTTAACATCAATGTACCTGTCAACCACCGTCCTTGGATGACTATATCTAAACATGACATTACACTACCAGAGGACATAGAAGTCGGGCATCAGATAGTCAATATAAAGGCTAAAGATAAAGATAAGAATCAGATACTGACCTATCATTTAAAAGAGCAGTTAACTGGTAAGTTATAACAATTTCAAAAATAGTCTGTGAAGCTCAAACCGATTCGGGCATCACATCGGGAAAGCTCCGAGAGAAATTGATTGACTGACAACTAGCAACATCCATCAACTACATAGTCACCAGATGCCTACCTAGAAAAATCTAATTTCTGCATGACAGAAGAGCAATTAATCCAGCCGAGCTGCTGTAAGTTGCTTGCAGTCGTTAAAAAGCCAATTGCTCTCAGATTCTACTCAAGCTGAACATAGTTATGTTGTCACCACCTTTCAATAGCAATCTTTAGCTCAACTGGTGAACTCCAGACTTCTATATGTATGACTCTATTTTCAGTTCCATTTCAAATAAATCCCGAAACTGGTTGGTTGGTGGTCAAAGCTCCTCTAGATAGAGAAATGCGAGAATTTTATACCTTACATGTAATAGTTAAAGATAATGGTGAACCCATATTAACTGGTAATGCGGTAGTCAAAATAAGGATAGAGGATATCAATGATCATTTCCCAAGGTTTCACGGAGGCAATGTGTTCCAAGGTTTTGTACATGAAAATGAAAAGAACGACCGATCACCACAACGTGTAAATTTGGTGAGAACACTATTTTTAAACTGTTAATTCAAAGCATCTCACTGGATTTGTTGCAGGTGACATGAGCGAACAGTTCATATGGATTATTGATCGTAGATACCTATCACAGATTTAACATTCAGTAGAACTCAACTCTGATTAACAGTCGTTGATCTACATGTAATTTGAAGTTGCTCTCAGAATCTCTCAAGGTTGACGTCTTCGTGGGAGCAAATCCGTTATTGTTATAACTGAATATACCCCCTCCCACTGAATCGAATTGAAATCTCTATTAGAAATCCATAGAGCTATATGTATGATATTTATTACATCAAAGTCAATATATTTTAGGAGAGGAATATTACTGTTACTGATGATGATGCTACACCAGCTAACAGAAGAGTTAAACTATATCTACATGGATTAGGAAGCCAGCTGTTTAAACTGAATTCTAAAACTGGTCAGTTGACAACTAGTAAAATAGCCAATATTGATAGAGAGATCCACGACTTCTTTCATTTTAAGGTAAGGGTGATTAATTATTTCCCGCCTTGATTAAAATGTTTCAGAAGGGGTTTTCTAGCCTTAGTTTATGTATTGGCTACACTAGTTTTGTAAGCCAAGTAGCATCAGCTAAGTACTGATATAATCGGGCGTAGGAAATTAGTGACACACTTTGAATGGGTAATCGTAGAAAGGTAAATAATATCATAATATTGCAAGAAGAATCATTGATGATAACACGAAAGTGCCGTCACTTGTTTGTCAATGTAATATCGATCTATTTTGGCATAGATTGTGACCATTGTAACTTTTCAAAACAACTGATCTGCTCATATTCATGTTTGAAATTTGATTTTGTAGGTTATGGCCGTGGACAGTGGTATTCCATCTAAAACATCGACAGGAACAATACTGATATCAGTAGTTGATGTCAATGATAATCATCCCAAGTTTCTGTCCACATCATTTGAATTTGATGTAGCTGAAGATATAAAACCTGGTGGTGTTATAGGTCGTGCTTTAGCTGTAGATAAAGATGCTACTCAGCCTAATAATCTGTTACTGTATCTATTGGAGAATGAAATGAGCGGAAAATTCAGACTCGACATCAATACTGGTAAGAAAATAAATTACAATATCTATACTGTAAGCTTAAATTATCTAAAAACTACGTAACAGCAAACAGAATATACTTTATCAAGTGCATTGCAAGTTGCTACAAATGGATGTATGATATACGAAAGAATTCATTAGATATTAAATTTACCTTTATTTTACAAAGCATTTACAAAATTATATATACTGTACCTGTAAAATCATTTGTATTTACAAAAAGGTACATAAGTAAGGCCACTAGCTATGCCAAACTATGGTGTGCTTAAAATTTACTTTCAGGTACAATCCATGTATCAGAAGGATTCTTTTCTCAGCCTCTCAAGCCAGTCTATAAGTTTAACGTCACAGCACGGGATCTTGGTTTCCCAGCTGGATTAACTACCACGGAGGTCACACTCAAGATGCCAAATACAGAGTTCACGCTACAGGACATCAAGAAACCAAAACAAAGAGTTATGGTACTTCCAGAAGAGATACCAATTGGTTCGATAATTGGTAGACTCGAGCCTGAATTGGAACATCCAGTCCAAGATATTCGTGTCGATCCAGCACAAAAACAAACAGGTAAATGAACTTTGCTTTAAAGAACATGGCATCAATGTAGCTTTACCCTTAATGTCCAATTCAGTTACCTGGGTCACTGTTAACAATAAAAAAAACACCTCTGTATTTTTGCTGAGACTTTTCACAGTTACCACGGCGTTATTGCCCTTCTCCTAATAACCATAAGTGAAACCATACCTTGAACATGTTGTCCGTCTTCCATTGGATGATAGATATTCGTTCGAGGAATAAGCGGCTAGCTTGAATTAAGTTTTATGAACCTCTATATGTCAGGAAAACATTTTATTTTACAGTACCATTTGATGTAAAACCTAATGGAGCAATCATCACTACCGATAGAATTGATAGAGAAACCGGCAAACCTTACTATAACTTTAAAATCCTTACACTTTACAACTGTACACCTCCAATTAACACTGTTCGTGATGTCACAGCAATAGTTAATGATGTTAACGACAACGCACCAGTTTTTCCTTTGGAGCAATACACCTCAACTATCTCCAAAGACTTTCCAAAAGATACTGTTATTGCTACACCTATAGCTTTTGACGAAGTTGATGAACGACCATCTTCCTATAGTTACTCTATAACTGGTCCTCAACCAGAATATTTGACTATCAATAAGACAACTGGAATAGTCCGAACTACTGGATTGGTAAAGAATATAACGACACCTCAAATAGTGTCCTACACAGTGACAGCACGGGATAATCAAAATCCCACTTTACATGCTCGAACGAAGCTAAATTTACACATAATGTCACACAATATTACTAAAGACAATTGTTGAGGTTAATAGTGTATCATAAACTAAAAGCATTTCATAATATAGATATAACATTGCTAAACAGTGTATCATTCAAATAAAAAACGTAAAATGTTGCGTTTGTTGAAATTCTTATTTGAAGCCTTTTAAAGATACCTGTTCCTATAAGGGGTTAATGATGTATTTCGGGGCAAGGAAGTAAAGTGTCAGATTTTTCCTGCAGCTCTAAGCTTATCAAAAAGCTCAACTTGTTTCAGATAAGGAATCAATTCAGGATCTCGATCGGCGCTCTGATCTTCTAAATCCCTTTCCTTGATATCCTTATCTGGTATAGCTAGCTCCGCATTTACCATCCTCAAAATATCAAATCGGCGTATTTTCTTTAGAGCAGATTTCAAATCCTCAATTTTGGTTCTTGTATGATGACGCTGCCATCTTTTTAAGGCTTGCTTCGCTAATATCTCATCCCTTTCCCGCGACTCGTTGATTTTGCTGATATCTTTTTCTATGGTATGACAGCCTCGAGCAGGAACGAATGGTAGATTTCTATAAAGCTTCATCCAGTCTTTTTCAATATTATCGGCTATAATTGCACAAACTGTATTGATTGGCCCTGAAATGATAAAGTGAAGATTTTACATGAAAGGTCAGACATGATACCATATTTAGTTATTATATTTTTAATTATGTATTATTTCATTTCAGTTAATTTTTAAAAAAAAGGCTTTTTCTCAGTTAGCTGCGACGAATCCTGCGAAAAATCAGATTTTCGTCAGCTACCTAATAGATAGGAAATCTTTTCATATTTTTGTAGCCTTGTGGTCATACAACTACCCGCTTAGTCTGCGCTTTGGGGCGTTAATTTTTGTAGCCTTGTGGTCATACAACTACCCGCTTAGTCTGCGCTTTGGGGCGTTAATTTTAAAAGATCAAACTATGCAAATGGTATGCTTACTTCCACCGCTCAATGGCAATTTATCTCGATCTGACTTGGGTCCAAAGGGTAAATCATAATAGAGTTTCTCTGCCGAGTCGTTGGTATTTTTGCATAAAGCAATTCGTCTAGCAACATCCACAGATTGTCGTGTTTCTTCAAACATATTGACAGAGGAGTTCAACTGTTCTTCAGCATCGCTAAGTTGCTTCTTCAGCTTCTTGACGTCATCTTTGAGCTTATCCCTGGCGTTTTTCTTGTTGACTAACCAGTGGATCTTATATTGAATGCCAGATAACTGCCTCTGCATAATGGGTAACCTGTCTTTTAAATCCTTCAATTCGTCTTCAATAAGTTCGTAGTATTCTGGTAACGCACATGTATCAGATAACCTGCTCTCTTTTCTTATCTGGGCCATCTTTTTCTCTTTAAATTCTATTGTTATGTCTAGTTCACGTATTTTCTGGATCAATGACAATTCTTCTTCCTTTAAAGGTTGGAGCTTCTCTTCAACACAACGACTTTCATCTGTGATTTTCTGTAGATCAGATTCAGCTAGATACAGTTTGAATGTTAACGAATGAAATCTGTCCTTCGATTCGCGGAGAGTACAAGTTCGTTGCTCCTTCACCTTTTCAAGTTCTTTAGCATCTGCTTTAACATAAGATCCATAATTTTCATCTGCTTTCATCCATGAGTTCATCAGCAACAGAGCACCTCGGATGTTTGAGACAGCATCAGCAAAAATTACAAGGAACAATACATTACAGCAATCAGCAGTTTCGGCAAACTGCCTTACAGGAGGACAAAGATGTGAAGTGTCTAGTGAAATCCTGTCATTGCCCTTTAACCTCATAAACACAGTCTTAGCATTCGAAATGTGATTTTTTATTTCGTTCCGCCATTTCTCAATTTGGAGTTCGAAATTTGCAGCTGAACCAAGATATCCATCTGAATTCCGATCATAGAAACTGATACAGTATTTATCAAGATTTGTCACTAATTTTTCACAAGATGCGATCGTATCGGACAATTTAGAGGGAAGAAATGTCTGTAGTTTGAGATACACTTCCTTTAAGGCTATCAAATCACTTTTATTCGGACGATATTGCTTGGGTTTTCCAGCACGAACGAATATCTCATCTACATTTGAAGACTTGTTAAGGTCAAAGATCAAAACAGCTCTCATGACTGATTTGATGGGAATCAGATAAGTTTCTATTTCATCATGAAGTGTTTTCTGGCCACCATAATAAAGTCTCTCTAAACGCATTAGTCGCTTTGTTAACATTTTGATTTCATTTCTCATCATTTTCCTCACTTCACGAAGATTTCTTGGTGGTGCTGCTTCTAGGTGAACCACACCTCGTGGTCGTGGTATGGTGGTCAAAACGTTTTCCGACATATTAAATCCAGCCTTACCGATTAAGGTAGGCATCCTGTAATCTATGACTGGGTTCAGCTGAAATAACAGAAAAAGTAAACTCAGTTGGTATACTAGTAATATCTGTATTAGTATTTATTTGTGATTGAGAAACTGTATCATATTTTATCTCTTGGACTTACGTCGGATCGAGGTTAATTAAGGTCTTTAAGGTCAATATACAGAAATAAATTCATCTCGATTATCGATTTTGAATATTGAATTTTTACCTGGAGAAAGGGCGGAAGAATAACAACTTTTGTTCTCGAGAGTCCTTACAATCTGAAGATCTTATCTCTGAACTGAAATTCTCACTTCTTGGTGTTATAAGGAGCAAAGCAACAGACATTTTTATTTTAACAAATTCCGCTTTCGAAATTGTTAACTTTTTGGTCGATCCGTAAAGTCAACCAAGTTATTTTCAATCGAACTGAGATTCACCATTCACCATCTTTCAAAATCCATAATTTTTAAATCATACTTACCCTGGTAGCCATTTTAGAATTTAAAAGTCAAAAATCTGATCAATTATCCTTTCACTGTTATTCTCAAGCCAATTTATTTGTTGTGGGCTTCCTATATCTCAATAGCGACCTTTCGAAATACAAACAGTATTGTATGAGAAAATGATTATATTTTAACAGAAAGGTAAACATTCTATTGACTGGTCTTACAATGCTATCTTATATTGATTAGTGATTGGTCATATTGTCAATTTCTATTCATTTCTACTATGTACCTTTTATATACCGTTATATTAGTTTGGTATTATCAATATACTCTAGTCAATAACACTGGTTTTAATATCAGTCATATCTTATTGGACTTTTAAAATCTTTTTATTCTTCTGTATATCTGTGGTAGATAAGTACTAATTGAGTACATGTTTGTGCAGTGCTAGTGTATAAATTCAATGTTAGGGTTTCAAAGTCGACGTTTGGGTGAGCCAGGCATAAAAAATGTATTGCTACCCCAGAGACCCAATTTCAATTGAACATCTGATACACGGAATGCTTCATTAACAAAATGAATCTAATCTGTCGCTGTTATTTTTTGTTTTTGAGTGGCGTTTTTCGGCGTCTGTTTTGCTTTTTAATATGTTTGTTTTTGGCCATTTTATAATTTTGCCATATTTGCTAGACATTGGGCCATTTTCGCTGATAACACTTAAAGTGTGTATATGGCAATTGAGAAAATGAGAAAAAGTATAGATCAAAGAAATAACTATGTAGTTGCAATTTGATTGTAGAAATGTGAAGGAAATCAAATGTAAACTATCTCGTGACAGAGACATACTATACAATGCTATAATACATAGTTCAAAGGATTTAGGTGTTATGTTTTGAATATTCTAGTGATTTCCTTTCAATATTTTATAATCCATATTGATCGTTTAGTATTTTACACTCGTGTCAATGTTTCTACTGGTGTACGTACACACTCCAAACAATTGAATTGATCCATTTTAATTTCATGAAAGGATTTGTAACTACAATCCGAATTGTATATCAAACAAAAGAGGAGTTCATATAACAAAAATAGTCACAGTGTTCACTGAAAGTAAAAACGACCATATAGTTTAAATACATATATTCCTTTGCGTGTAATCATTTGGCAGTGGATTACGTATTCACCAAAATTAGAATCGTAGGTAGGGAGGGTCAATGGTATTTGCGGGGTTTATCTGCATCACCCTTATCAACGATTGGGCTTCTGCTTATGATTCTTTTTGTAACATTAAACTCTTGAAAACACTTTGGTCGTTGTGATTCTTTAAAATATTGAAAATGAACCCCCCGCTGAATACATGAATGTTCTTTTTCCCCTCATTATAGTTATTGGTTATTAATGTTAATTTAGCTCAATGGTTTCGCATATTGTAACCTCGGTTCTTAAATTGCTTACGCCGTTGATCTGAATTTCATAAATGGCCATTTACGTAATCTTTAGGATCGCTGCACTACCTTGTCAACAGCTTCATCGTGTCACACTAGATGAAGAGATCAGATCTAAGATGAGCATAAACAGAAAAAAATCTGTAATTAGATCGACCATCGGAAGATGAAGCACATCTTTTAAGCATTGGGTGTCATAGTTAGATTCAAAGGGAGAAAATTACACATAAACACTTGAAAATATTGATCTACCAGTTACGTTTATTCCATACAGTTTTCTTATAGAGAAACTTAAATTTCCAAACATAAATTTACTAGAGAATACTACAGAAAATCAACTAAGAAGAGAAATAGCATGAGATTGTGTACCAGTTTTAGATGTAACATGATCACCTCCTGTACCAGAACATAACCAATTAGAGTCTAATACAGCATCAAGTGTGGGTCTTGTCTGGGGATCTGGATGAAGGAGACTGCGAATCAGGTTCTGGCATTGTTGGTGAACTACTATTAGATCATCTAAAGGAACAGCGATTTGGTGCATTAGTTGTTTCTTGATCATAGCTAAAAGATCTGTCTCATCGAACGGCATCTTTCCACAAACCAGAATATAAAGGATACATCCCAAACTCCAAACGTCGTTCTGTTTTGGATCATAAGGTATACCTTGAAGAACTTCTGGTGAAGCATAAGCTGCACTTCCACAGAACGTTTTACTGACAGTTTCACCACTAGTTTCTACCTTTCGAGTGAATCCAAAATCACTCAATACTAATGAGGAATCACCTCTAACTAAAATGTTCTCAAGTTTCAAATCGCGATGCACAAAGCCTTGTTGATGAAGGTACTGCACAGCTGAAGTTATTTGTCTAAACATGACCTTCGCTTCCTGGTTAGGGAAGGCACCATGATCTTTGGTGTATGACAAGAGATCACCCAAGGCTGCGTTTTCCATAATAAGAATAGTTGCATGAGGAAGAATAATTATTTCACTATATTTAATGATATTGGGATGGTCGAGTTTTATAGCTGCAGTTAGTTCATTGGACAAAAAACTGGAGGTGTTCTTCCGTTTTATAATCTTAGCAGCATACATTTCACCATCCGAAATCTTCTTCACAATCCTGACCCGAGAGTAACTACCGTTTCCAATTTCCTGTCCTAGCCTGTAACCCTTTTCAGCAAACAACAATACGAGTTGTTGTAACTGCTGCTTCTTTGGTTGCCTTGGTCTGTGTTTCTTCACTTGCTTTTGATACAGAACAGTAACGGGATCGGAACATTCCCGATTTTCTCCTTTTTTGGGTTCACCGATTTCAGGTTCCATTAGGTGAGTTGTAGACTCAGTTTTGTGGATCCCAGCTCTAGAGCAGAAAGTAATTCGTGGTCTTAAACGTTGAAGAAACTGATGTATGTTTTGAAACACATTACTACTTGGATTGAAAACGTCTTGTTTAGGATGGTGATTTTTGTGTCGTTTTAAAACTTCGGAATTGTTTCTTTTCATAGAAATAAACTAAAAAAGCAGCAATACAGAAGACAAGCTGCTTGAAACTACTACCTACATTGTACTATCTGTGGATAGATGATCAAAACGTTTTGCGTTTCCAACAATTTATTATGACGTAACAAAGGACAAGACAAAACAGCATCACATAAACTACAATAGAAATTCGTCAAAGCTACGTTTATGACAACACAGATTTTAGAATGGAATCAAAGATTTTAGCTTGACGCTACGCAGTGGAAGAACGAATTTGCTGGAGTGGGTCTGAGCATTGTTATTATAGGCGCTGTATTCCGACATATTCAACAATTATTGAGGTACATGTATAAGGGATTCGAATTTCGTATTAGTATTCATATAAATACAAATTACAATTTTAAATGCCATTGACAACGCTGGAGTGGAGTTTCCTTTACTATGGGCATATTTAGTGGTTTAGTTACAGAAAGTTATTTTAAGATTACTGCTATAATATAGGGCATGTAATAAGATCGAGAAAGAAGGAAGGACTCTTATATTCCCTTTTCGAGCGCTTATTGTTTGAACTTGGGCTTGCAACATTCCCTGCAATTCTCTGTAAAAATTTATATTGCAGAAGGACTCATAAATGATTTTTTTTATAAGTCTTCAAATGGATTGCATAGTTTCACTTAAGTTATGTCAGGGGTTTTCAACATAGGGTATTTGAATTATTTTTGTGAATGAGGTGGTTCAATTCAATCAGGCTATATTCTGTCATGAAAATGATTGCGGGAAAAACCTACAAGAAAATCATCAAATAGTAAGAATTTTTATGGGGGAGGGTGATAATGCAATCATCAAGGATCTTGAACGGGTCATAGACAGAAAAAAGGTTGAAAACCCCCTGGATTATGGGTGTATTCTCTTTTTGCCTGCACTTTGATTGGCAATAAGAGGATTAGGATTAACTTTGCAGTCTTGTTCACGTAAGTGGAATTCAGTCACTGACCACAATTCAATATGATTAATGAACTGTCATTAAAAGTGATCACAACTTAATATGGCATGACTCATGGGGCAAATGACAAGTCATTCTACAATGGGAGAGGCACAAGTGCAATTTGTTCCCAATTCCGGGGGTGTTCAGACTTTAGTATTAATTGGATATAAGTTTAGAATGAAGTCAAGACTAAATAAAACTGTCTACTGGAGATGCTGTTGCCCCACAACCATAAACACTGCGGATTTTTCCTAAGTTCTTGAAACTTGCATCCAATCCCTTTGATTTTCCAATAAAATATGTTTTAACCTAAAAAAAAAAAACACTGCCCACAACCTGGTTATAACATACAGAAACACCCATCCATGTAGCAGATAATGCTGCTATGTATATCATATGTGTATAAATTGTGATAAAAGTGTAAATAAAAATAAAATGTGATAACGTATCCCCCCTATTTGCCTTCATTTATAAAATTAAAAATACTTTTGAGATACAGACTGTAGTCATAACTCCTATAGGTGCCTGCAAAAAGAGAACACACCGGATTATATATACTGTCGTGTGAAAGACCTAAAAAGCCGTGTTCAAGAGTTACTCCCCTTTGACTACACAAACCTTTAGGGATGACAAATATATTTTACTCATTTAATCATTCATACCATACACTCCATCATAATTAACCATCAAAATATACAATTTACATTAATTAATATTAATTACATTTATCACTTTTAAAGAAATTACTCAATATTTATTCAGGTTAAACATAATATAAATAACACTCTTCATTTTAGAGTAATAAATGTACATTGGACCTACAGGTATTACAAAATAACAATTCACTTATTTAGAAGAGCAGGCCCAGAAATAACTCACAATGTGCCATTGCACATCATGACTTCATATAGGGATATAATAAGACTAAGACCATTGTGGTCAGAGAGTAATACCTCTTGCAGTAACAGAGTTTAAAGGTAACATTTACCAAAAGATATTTCAAAACATACACCAGAAATGATTGATCTACAATTTGTTAATAATTCAAAAATATTCCATCTAATGGCTTGTTCATTAGAGGCATCACAATCTGATTAGTTTTTCCAGAATTACAGGAGCCACAGATGTAAGAGAAATTGGAATGGTGAAAATAGAGGCTAAATAATATCCCTGATACACATACAGGCTTAAAAAATAACTCTTTTGATTCACAGACACATAAATATCACCATTACACATACTAATAATAACCATAAAAAATCTTCTTCATCACTCAATATGTTGATGTTCCTGCCATAATGTTTTCACTCTTTCAATAGCATTTTGTCCATATTGACTTTTGATAAACATATTAGATGAACATAGAATAACAAAGATCCATGCACACCATAATAAATAGTCTGGTTCTATAGTGGGTATAGAGCTTACAGGTCCTATATAGTCTATATCTTCTACTTCAACTGATTTATTTGGTTCTAAACCTGCAATAATAATTATTACTTATTATTATAAGTCATACCTGAATACCATCTTTTGTTCAGTAACTCTTGAATTCAATTCTTCATTCAGTCATACATGATTTTCATCATGGCTATCAAACGTTTGACCTACGAAGTTACAGTGCGAAAATTTATGTTTACAAATTAGCGAATTCTAATTCTATGGATTCATTCTACCACCGATGGTCATTATCACAAGTAATTTGTTGTAATGTTTTTGTTATTATCATGCTATGTTATTGAAATGAAATATTATAAACAATTGCGGTTCTACAGGACGTTTGGCCCTATAAAGTACATACATGTCTATCACATGACAGGTTTCCTAATAAGAAGGGACATAACTTAAGTGATGGCATGGCATGTTTCAACAATCTGGAAATTCATTAAACCCCACAATTTTATTGGGAATAGAAATGTGCAGAAAAAAAAGGCTCCACTGTATATCTTGTAATACATGGCAGTAGAAATATATAGTAAAACACAAAAAGACAATAAATTGGTATCTTAATTATCATAAGAAGATGAGTATTGTAAAATACAGTTCATTCTGTAACCAACAATGATAACTTATGGATCTGTGGTTTAATTTGGTACAGATAAAGATCTAACCTTCACCTAATTATAAAACTGAGTTCCCTTGTACTACCTACACTACATACTTTGAACTTAAAAGATAAGCTGATACTTGAAATCAAAAATATTCGCTAATTTTCCTCATTGCACACTCCATAAGCCTAATCTTTGTAAAACTAATCAGGAGTATAAGCTATCTAACTTCACCCTCCTGAACAGACAAAATAAAAAGCTTGTTCAATGGTGACTACCTACCTGTTACATTCATAACAAATTCTACCAGTTTATCAAATGATCTCTCTGTTTGATTAAATCTTATAGCTGATCTTGAAGAATGAAACACCATTATATTAGGTACTGCAACTGTCCCAAATCTTGCATTTAAACTGAAAAATATCATTTTCAATATAAAAATAATTTTTCATTCCACAAATAAATTTATTAGCTTATTACATTAAAAAAAAAAACAGAATTAAACAATTATATACATTTTAAATATAGAACAAATATATACATGTATATCACAAACATAAGACAATATTATAGAATTAGCACACATCTTTAATAAAATATTAATCACAAAATAATGTGTTGAAACATTATGTGTTTCATATTTTATTAAAGAAGTGTGCTAATTCCATATTATTGTCTTGTGTTTGTGATATACATACTCCTCACTTCTAAATGTCCTTCAAGTCTTATATACATGTATATCAAATAAATGTTATTGGCTTCAAAGAATCCTGACGTACAGTGACTTCCAGGGCTCCAGTCAGTTTCTTTTGCAACTCCATGATTCAAAAGGTTACAAAAATCATCGGACCTACTTGCTAAAATGTACAGCATCAACAGCCAAGATATCTAACTGAATAAACGCTCGACCTAATGCATTAAACTGGGCAGCAGTTCTGGCACAAAATTTACACCATGGTGCGTAAAACATGATCAAAATACAATCCGTAGAGTCATTGTTAGAGTTTTTATCAAATGTCAAAAAATCCAATAACACTGAACTGTTTACTAGTCTTACAATAGCAGTTGTGTTTTCAGTCACATTTCTACCAGTACAATTAAATTTGACTCGTTTTCCAATATCAGTTACATTCTTCACATCAATTTCTGTATTGTTAACCATCAAATCAGTGTCTAGTTGCGTTGTGTTCACATTTTCCAAGGTCTCATTTTTATCTTTGGCCACATTCAATCCTTCTTGAAACTCTTGTAACACTGGATTGAGCCAACTTTTGATAAAATTTGTCAATGAAAACACCTTTGAGGTATCTTTTGACTCCTCTATTATGTCCTCCAAAGAAGATAATTGTTCATCTGTTTTGTGATGACTATTAGATGACGCTTCATCATCTTCCAAGTTCTCTTTTAAACTACCTGTAGCTGTTTCAGCACTAGTCGTAGTCTGTGTTACAACAGAATCTTCAGGTGCATCACTGTATTCATTCTTATGATCATGAGGATCATGTTTATGATGTACATCTTCAGGATCTTCAGCAACAAGTGAACTGCTATCCTGACTGTGTTGAACATCTTGTTGACCAACGCTTAGTGGTAAAAGACATATCACCACTAACAAACAGCACACCATGTTGCTGTGAAATGAAAAATTGAAAACATTACAGTGTGGGGACAGTAGAAACTTGTGCAATAAGGTTTTTTGTTAATCATTGTATTGTATTGTGCAATAAGATTTTTTGTTAATCATTGTATTGTATTTTGTATTTATTGTATCGGTCTATTAATAAGCTTATTAGCTTCTTGACTGCCATTTTTTTTCTGGGTTTTCACGTTCAATATTGAGTAACCCTAGAAGTTCGATTTATATTCTGAAAATTTATATTTATGAAAGCTTATACCCGGCTATTGATCTGCTGAGTCCTGTACATTTGGGAGAATCAAACCCACCCATCCCCGAAATCTATCAACTGGTCAAATGAATCAAATCTGATATGTACCAACAGCCATGCAATGATTTTGGTTTTGTTCAGTAAAGGGTATTGACATACAGTATAACTGTATAATTGTTCGGCTGTTAAAAGGTATTTATTAATCCGATATTTCCATATATAACTCTATGGATATTTCATTTCATTTCGTGACTATTCACTTGATTTAAATGATTATAGCCATTATATTGCATGCTTACGATACCTAAGTAAGTATCAACATTTGCATCAAATATCTTAATCAGTTGCGGTGAGCTTTTTCAGCAGGCTAAAAACATTATTTTCTTTCGTAGCTTTGGTAGATTTATTTGTTTTCAAGCCATACTGCTACTTCCGGTACATTTTTAGCTGGTCAATCGAGAACAAATGTGAGTTATGCCGCTTTACAACTATCGATTGGCAGACGAATCTTTTAATGAGATAATAAATGACGTTTTTCACAGGTTATTAGTGGTTTTTAAAGGGTTTTGTCACTGTTTTTCATTAGTTTTTACAATTCAGATGTAGGGTGCACAAATTTTATCGGGTTATATTTCGTACTTTTTTAGCAAACGGGCATCATTTACATCTTCATTATGAATGAAGCCATGTGCATTTTATATTCCACGTGTCTCTCTCATTTATGTTATTTGATTGGCTGAGCAGTCTCAGTTCATAGAAATTGTCCAATCAGAAAGTCGATTTGTTTTATTAATTTTTGCATGGTTGAGTAATCCCTTTCACGAGAAGCCGGCCGGCTCGAGGTCAAATAACTTAAGAAACGGAAGAAGGGTGGGATTAAATTCTTGAAATATCTGTTGTTACAGTGTTAATAAGACCTATATCGTAATTGATATAGATGGATACCGATATGGACATTGCGCACAATTTTTCCTATGTTTTCTTTTTTGAGAAAAACTGGCAAGAGGCTGCATTTTGGAAGTATATGGTTGAACGTTGGACAGATAGCTTCTTTTATTCTGTGATTTATGTGGTCCTTATTTTTGGGGGACAGTATGTCATGCGAACGCGTCAAAAATTTGATTTGCGTTCTGCCCTTGCCATGTGGAGTGGAACTCTGGCAGTGTTTAGTATAGCAGGTGCCATAAGAACCATTCCAGAACTAGTCTCTGCATTACGAAATCATGGAATGCAATATTCTATTTGTGTTCCAACATATTTCAATGGTGTGACCAGCTTTTGGGCGTTTATGTTTACAGTATCCAAGGTATATGAACTTGGTGACACAATATTTATAGTGTTAAGAAAACAACAATTGATCTTTCTACATTGGTATCACCATATAACTGTACTATGCTATGTATGGTATAGCTATACTGATCATACAGCGCCAGGAAGATGGTTTATGGTTATGAATTACACTGTTCATTCAGTCATGTACACTTATTATGCTCTCAGGGCACTGAAGATCCATGTTCCTAAGAGAATCAACATTTTGATAACAACTTTGCAACTGATGCAGATGATTATGGGATGTGTTATCAATTATATGATATACAGTATCAAGAACCGTGGCGAATTTTGTCAGCAGACCTATACTAACTTGCGCTACTCTTCCATGATGTACTTTAGCTATTTTGTGCTCTTTGCACATTTTTTTTATAATACATATTTATCGTCCAACAAAAGATCTGTTAAAAAGGGTCAATAATGGCGAACTTAGGCACAACTATGTTATATTATTATTGATGAATATCAGTATATATGTGAATGCTTGAATGACTTAATTTAAGAGCTTGAATGTGTATAAACACGACATGTATTTGACAACAACGCTCTTCAATTGCACATTCAATTGTATGCTTTAGGCTTATGTCTGTAACGAGTTGGGGCAACTTTTTTGTAAACGAAAAAGGTCTTGAGAAATTTATATTCTTTTACGATATGAATCCCTCTGTTTTGTCCTGGTGATTGTGTATATTGATTGTTGCCGGTTTTATAATATGTCTTCGAGAGCTTAGAAATCTCACCTTCCTTGATTTTGCTTTGCTTGAAACATTTGTTACTGAAAACTTCAGATCAAGTGAATCAGGCATTTCTGTACCAGTATTTGGTTTCTGTATAATTTATACTATGTCCAGCTATGTTCATTTGTGACAAGCGTTTTACAAGGGGTTATGTTTAGTCTATACACATTCCGTTTGTATGATTTTACCGGTGATTCTACTACCAGTAGATCTATTGATATTTTATTTACATTGTCTTTCAATGATAGTTGCATTGATTCCAAATGATAAAATGGGGATGTTACAAAGTATGAGTTGTGAAAGTGCACGAAACACATAAGAAGGCTAGATAAATCCTTTCACAATCCTTCATTGTCATTCTAAGGGAAAACTTGAAATAGTTGTTACATTTGCTTGAAAATGTAAATTACTCTTCAAAAATGAATCTCTAACCTTAAGAGTTGTTTGATTTCCGTTTACATTGAAATCGCGTGGAACAAATTGGCAATTTCGATCTCACTTCAATTAATTATATCAGACTGACATGAGCATTGTTTTCTCTCCAAGTACAGAATTCATTTATCATGTTTTCATGTACATTAGCTTGAATTTGAACTCCTCTATTATAATTACTGTCGTGCATATAGCTGACAGTAGAAGCTTCTCCTCGAACACTGCGTACCATGCTTTTGGCAACTCTGAATCCATTTCGGAGATTTCATAGAACATATTATTTATTTGGTATATTTACTTAACATTCTTGTTTTATAAAGATGATATTAATTCTCATTTTTAGACGCTATTGTCTTTTCAAGCATTTTATCTCTTAATTCATTCTTGAATAATTGATAACATTTACATTACGTCATTTTTTTATGTTATTATGTATTTATTTACAAATCTTGAACCTTTACCCTATTTATTCCATATTTGCCAAGACTGTATTTCAGGAATTGTTCGTAATAAATTGCATATTTTGCAATTCCTTAGTAGCATGTGTTCTATATTCATTTAAAAGGTGGTATCTCAGTTGAATCTACTCTTGTGAATAAACAAAATTTCTGACATCATTTCCTCGCCATCAGTCATTCACAGAGAAGTATATATCCTTCAACATTTTCAGATTAGTAGTTCCAATTCTACTTATGATGCTTTTGACACAAAACGTACTTCCAGAGGCAAGGCAGACAAGTGCCTTAAATACTTCAAATGCAGGATGTAACAATGGGAGATGAACGTGACCTCTCGCCTTTACTTGATGAACAAACTATAAACTATGCTTTTTTTTACACATCTTTTATACCAGGGATTTTCAATTACCTCTTTCAGCGCCCCATTTCAAAATTACCACGGGTGACAGAACCACAGGTTCTAGGTCCCCAGGCATTGTATATGTCATTGTCTATGTTGTTTTGGTATTATTTGTTATCTTCACAGTAGACTATCAGCATGGAATGTATAGGTGTAGGGAATTTCTGACTGTATGACATTCCAAAAATGTCCAAGAGAGACGCATCGATGGCCATTTCGGATTTTTGAATAATGCACCCTGGACAAGCTTTCATTTTTATCACGAGTCCCATTATTATGTACTGTTTACATAAATTCTCGACTAATTCGTTTCAGCTATTTCGGATTTTAATTCCAAAAAGTAATGTGGACAGCTTAAGCTCCATCAAGTAATTATCCAATGGTATAACAAATAGTATGTACTCCCGTAAAGAGATAATGCCGCAATTCGCCATTTTCGGGGGTTGGGTTTTTGTGGGTTTTGAATATAATTATGTTATTAGTCTTCAGAAATACTAGAAATGTGCAAACATATTATCGTCATAATTCCTTCAAAAATACCTCCAACTAGGAATTCCTCTTTCTAGTTCTATACATAGATGTCTTTTATGTATGTGTGAGAGTCATTTTAACATTCAAACGCGGATATTTCTGGACACGCATGGATTTGAATGCTAAAATTTCGGCTGTGTGCTGTGAACACTAAATTACTGATTAGCTTAAAAAAATCCCCTTTCTGAAACTTAGGTACGATTGCTCAATCGGTTTGCAAACCTGTCCCTTAAGATCGCATCACGATGAACCAAATACCTAAGCTCTCTAAAAACAATTTCGCATAAAATTAAAATCAATGAAAACAATGGTTTTATTTGGTCTAAAATTAATGGTAACAATAACAATATATATATATTTTCTAAATGGGGCATATTCCCTTCTGTTTATGACTGCACACATGATCAAAAACTATACATGGTAAATTAATCAGTAACATCAACTTCAACAACTTTACCGATGAATGCCCTTAGACATTGGACTATGGCAACAGCACTTTGTACATAACAGGGTTAAAGATTGTCGCACAAATAGCTTTCAGATATGAAAGATCCATATTATCGTGGGTGAAAGCTTTTCGCGTCATATAACGTCATCGTCATAATTATGAGGTTTCAAGCGATCACCAGCGATATGAAAATAATAGAAGCTTCTGTTACATCTCTTTAGAGGTAAGACTTAGGAGACTGTTATTTCGGAATGCCCTGAGTGTCTTAATTTGGATTAATTCAAATGACAGCCAATTTAGGTGTCCTATGTAAACAAAGGCGTGTTAAGCCAATTGGGCCATGCCATCCCACAACACCAAAACTAGTTTAGGTTTACTTAATTAATTAGTATACTCGGTTCTTAGTCAACCCTTTACAACACCCTCAACATGAGACATAATAAGTAATAATAATAAAAAAATACAATAAAGAATAGGCCTACATAAGCGGTAGAGTTAGTCAGATTTGTGTTGTTTTCTACTTTTTGATCTTGGGACCATGTATGTTTTGTAAAAGAAATTAGCAAAGAGTACAAAATACGAGAAATACATGGCAGTAGACAAAACTAGATTAATATCTGATTGTTGACAAAATTCACCCCTCGATTTATACACAAATACCATAATATTAATAATACATCCCATAATCATTTGTAATAACTGCATAGAAGTAATTAATAAACTAATCTGTTTAGGAACATAGATTTGCATAGCTTTTAGAGCATAGTATGAGTACATGAAGGAATGAACAGTAAAATTCATAACCATAAACCAGCGCCCAGCCGCGGTATGCTGACTAAAACTATACCAACAGTAACACAGAACAGTAATATGATGATACCAATGTAAGAATACCAAGGGCTTCTTTCTTAACACAATAAACAGAGTATCTCCTAATTCACATACTTTAGACGTCACGAACAAACCTCCCCAAAATCCGGCTACACCATTATACCAAGTAGGCATGCACACTGAATACTGAAAACTCTGTTCGTTTACGGCGAATAAAAATTCAGGTACTGTTCTCACTACTCCGGCAATGCTGAAAACAGCCAGCCCCGTGCTCCATACTGCTAACGGTTGTCGGAGGTCGTATTCTTCTCTATTCCTCATGTAATACTTAATACTGAAGATAATAACCGCATACAACAGTGAATATAATAAAGGGTCCATCAATCTCCTATTCAAATACTCATTAAACGCTGGTTCATCCCACACTCTCTCAAACTCAAATTTATTAGAATAGTTGTAGGTAATACTGGATAACTCCGAGGCAGACATTTTGTAGGAAGATTAAAAATCCCTCTAAACTTGAGTATTGACTTACTATTTAAGGCGGTCAAGAGTTGCGCAACCTTCTTAAAAAACACTCTGTGTATACCTGTTTAAAAATAAATATGAGTAACTTCAGCTTATAAAGGTAGCCTATCTTATATACAGAGACGTACAATCTTAAGGGTTTGATGCATGACTTGTTTAAATATATAGATATGACTACGTTATTTTATAGGACGTTTTAAAGTAAGGTGAATGGTTTAAGATAACATAGATCATTGAGATGATATAGTCCTCTTGGCGTTATTTTCAGTTATCAGAAAGTGTCAATGAATACAACATGTTCAATGTCACAGGCATGACATTTGCATTAGCGTCAAACATGGGCATCACGCATCACGCCAAGTTCAAACTTCCAAGTTTGGACGGAAAACTTGGACATTTCACCATCCAAGAACAACACAGTACAGTTTATCTTGTGTCAATCTAATTCAAATTATATTACAATTTAATATCTTTTTCATTTTCTGATATTTGTAGCTCGTTGTCAATCTAACAAGTTTTCTACCGAAGGTTTTTAACCTATCAAGGCAAGTCATGGAGAACTGGGTGTTTCTTGAAAAAAAATTAAAAAACTTAAGTAGAGCAATGTGACAGCCTCTTTGGGTTTTTCCATCCCACAATTCGGTATTTTATCAAAATACGCGGTTAACATGACACGCTTTAATTAAAGATAACATCTTTGGGCTGGAAAACTATTAGATTACAATGTAGACCAAAATATCAAAAAATAGAAAAGATGCGAAATTGTAATCTAATTTCACTTAGATTAACCGTGTATCTGCCAATGTATGAAAGCGTCATTTTCACTACAATTGAAACCTATATAGTTTAATGTTACCCACAAATATATTTGCATCGTATAATTTAAGAATTACCTTTGATTTCTTTACACGAAGTTAGCTTTACAAATAATCCTTAAATAGTCGAGTGAGAATAAAGTATTAGTATATTCATTTTGTAAGTCTAAAAGTCCCAATAAATGATATTAAGCTTATTACCTTACGTCTCAGCCAGAATATAGTGTACAATACAAATTCACGTGTTGCACGATTTACAATTACAGTATATTTATTCATTCATGACGCGTTGTCAAGGAGCATACTTGTGTTAACTCGCAAAAACTTGTCACTGTCAGGGTCTTTTTTCGAATAAAAGAATTTAATTATTAGTTTTGGCTTATCTATTTTGATCAATGAATAATCTCATAATATTTTTCTTTTCTATGAATAGGTATATAAGCTTATTATTGTAAAGTATTGTTGCATTATGGATATGCAATCAAACCTTTTTTCGTCAAGTCAGCAACCTTTACCAATAGGTCCAGGTTAGTAGTGTGTCAGGGAAGATAACAATGGTAGAAATGATAACAGTGCATTTAGTAACTTTATGTACAGAACACAAAAACCTCAAAATGCATTTGTAATTCAAAAAGCAGTATTGATATCCTATCGAATTTGAACTTTGCCTATGCAAAAAGAGTTTCATCCAGATTAAAAAAATGTTCCCTCAATTGTGTCAATAAACCAACATTGACACAGTTTTACTAGGGCAGGGGCAATAACTCAAAAAACGTTAATCTAATAATTCAAAGATTTTATCTTAATTTCATAAGGATTAGATAAAAACTGCAGATTCGATGATGTCTACAGGACGAGCTGTTCAATGGATGGACGGACAAGGGTTACGGTAATATACGGCCACATTTCCATGTGGTTTCACAAAAAGCCTACCCAGAATAAACTTAAATATTACCGTATTTATTAGAATTATGACACCCTCAAGTGGTACAAATGCATTCGCTTTCATCTACTCTGTTCTAGTCTTTAGAACATTGACAAGTGCAGACATTTTTATTTTTACATGTTGGGTCGGACGTGAATTATTGGGACAAAAAAAAAAACCCATACAATTCAGAGACAAGTGTTTCATGTTGCTATTTTTGTTGATACCATGTATAAGTTTTCCTACTGTTTCTGGACTTTCGTACTTTAAAGGGATTGTGAAGAGTTCTGATAGTATCAATTTATTTGTGGTTCCTGCAATTCCACTAAAACGTCACATCACTAATCGCGAAGGGCCTTATGTAATACACGCATATTTTGCCATTAGTGACGTCATTAAGTGGATTTCAGGAACCACAGGCGTCTGATTGAAAATTGGAATGGCGCAAATTGATGCTATTATTTATATATTGGTTTTTGTCAATTTTCTAAAGATTTACTAACATGGTGATAATAATTAACAAAATATAACTAAATATAAACCAACTTCAAAATTTTAAGTACCAAATGTTTAGCTTTTTATTGTGTCAATGAAGCCGAACTCTTTCCAGAAAGACTTTTGATCCTATGGACCTATTAAAAATTTGGTCAACTAACGTGATATCAACATACGAAACTACGTGTGGTTCTTACATGAAAATAACAGTTACTATGATTGAACTCTACCTAGGTCCCACTCTAACAGACACTTCCAGTATAACTAAGGATATTAACTCCAATTAAAATTTGATGAGGGATTTTTGGGAACTCGTTTATTAAGTACTTCTATGCAGTTACTACAAATGATTATGGGATGTATTATTAATATTATGGTATTTGTGTATAAATCGAGGGGTGAATTTTATCAACAATCAGATATGAATTTAGTTTTGTCGTCTCTAAATTAAAGCATATATCCGGTGGCTCACATACGACATATTTCACTTCTGATTTTGAATTAAAAACATTAAATTTTACCTAGGTGAAAACTAATTTAAAATTAGGTGATAATCCGTGTAATTTTTAATTAAAAAGAACGGCGAAAAAAAGTTTTTAATTCAAAATTCTTTCCATGCGATGTAGCGAAATATTTCCACTCAAAATCCTTGTTATATCTATGAGACAGGTCATGCAAAAGTTTCATGGCATAACGATTTTTAAACTCGCTAGACGGACCGTCAGAATATATTACATCTTTAACATTTATATCAAATTCAGTATCTTTCACAATTTCATGATATATTTTTGAGACAAATACATACACAGAAGTTTTATCTTTATTTTGAGTATCAGAGTACAGCAAATATGTTTTGCAAATACCAGAATGAAATACAGCTGCGGTAAAAAGTTGTACACTTTGCCTGCTCCACAGGCAGATTGTATCTCATTCTGGTATTCGCAGCTGTATGCCATAGCAAAATCAATTTGCAGTACTCTCTGATTTTTATTATCATTTTTAAATGCCTCTTTCCGTATTCTTTTGAGAAACACATGATCTCTAAACTCAGAAAATTCATTACACAAAATTTCTAATTTCAATTTTAGAGTTGGAATGGAGGCATTTTCGGAGTCGACCATCTTTTTTAGACCCTTACCACCAGTCAATTATTAAATCACTCTCTGCACTGGTGGAAATTAAAGATTTTATTAACTGGCGATCCCAACATTTCTTGCATTTCCCACTCCAGCATGTACATGTTGGTTCCTCAGAATAGCATAAAACTTTAGCCCAAAAAGACAAATCATAGGTAATATGTAGTGCCTTAAGTTTTAGTATAAAATTTTCATGTATACCACACTTGCATTGGTCTAAGGGTGTATCTTTTAACAGTTAAACATTAGGGGGTCGAAGGGAGCAGAATCTTGAAAAACTGACAGTGATTTCAGGGTGGGCTACCTTAAACAAAGTAAATACCTCGCTTAGAAACATTGTGAGATAATATTTGCCTAATTTTGTCTTAACGCCCATCTCTTTAACAGTGACCACATCTCTAAGACCTGGCATATAGTATACTATGTCACTTCTAAAAAAAAAAATCATTGATTATTTTCTCAGATGAACATGGATTTTCATGCAAATTTTCAGACATTTTATTTTGTAATTTCAACCCAACTTCATCTGCAAGATTAAAAACAATAGCTTTTTTTTAAGGGGAGTCAGGTGAGGTTAATCTTGTCTTTGACAAAGCTTTCCCTAAACTTTGTGGCCCTGAAAAGGCATTTGTCTTTACAATCAAAGGAGTAAAGGTTTGTTCTTTCTTCTTTTTTCTAAATTTCTTTACTCTTTCAGATGTTTTTTACATTTCTTCTTCTGTTTGCTGTTTTTCTTTTGTAAACAATATTTTATTCCTAAGAAAAGGATTGGAGAGCAGGCTTACCCCCTATGAAACCTCCCCTCCTTCTGTCATTGAATTCTTTTCTGCTGTTGATAGTTTTTAAGTCTGTCATTTTCTGCTTTCTTTTAGTTTTCGTCTTCAAGTGACTTTCTTTTTCTAAATTTTTTTATTTTTCCAGCACCAGATTTAGTTTTTTTGTCTCCATTTCTGAAACAAATAAGTGAAATTGTTAGCAACTGAGCAATAAGAATTTACTAGTGGGGACTTTTAATGTTTATCATGTTTATGATAATATCCAGCATGGAATATATTTGGTTATATCCTAGGGTGTTGTTCAGAGGGCATTATCTACTGGGCTATAATAAATATATTCTGGGGTTAATAGTTCAGAGAGCATTATTTACTAGGCTATAATAAATATATCCTGGGGTTAATAGTTCAGAGGGCATTATCTACTAGGCTATAATAAATATATCCTGGGGTTAATAGTTCAGAGGGCATTATCTACTAGGCTATAATAAATATATCCTGGGGTTAATAGTTCAGAGGGGATTATCTACTGGGCTATAATAAATATATCCTGGGGTTAATAGTTCAGAGAGCATTATCTACTAGGCTATAATAAATATATCCTGGGGTTAATAGTTCAGAGGGCATTATCTACTGGACTATAATAAATATATCCTGGGGTTAATAGTTCAGAGGGCATTATCTACTGGACTATAATAAATATATCCTGGGGTTAATAGTTCAGAGGGCATTATCTACTAGGCTATAATAAATATATCCTGGGGTTAATAGTTCAGAGGGCATTATCTACTAGGCTATAATAAATATATCCTGGGGTTAATAGTTCAGAGGGCATTATCTCCCACAGTATAACACAATTATGATGCACAACAAGCAAAACATCACACAATAGAGAGAGACTGCTTTATGTATTAAAACAAATCACAAATTTTACAAAATAAGAACCACAAATTGTGCAAGTTTTCTGGCTTTGACCCTCTTTGAACACAAATACAGGATTGGGTTATAGTTTTGTTTAAAAAATTATCAAAGATTAGTGTACTAACGTTTTTTTATAGATGGTTCTTCTGTCACCTTCACAGGACAGTGAAGTCAAGTGAGAAAAGGATTGCGGGATCTCAAAGACCCTTCTAGGCAGCATTGCGTAAATGTAACATACGTAACGTTACGTACGTTACACATTTTAGATTTTGCAGTAAATTAATTTCTAAGTTCTATATGTGATTTTTGATTGTTTTAAGAATAGGAATGAATGTTAGATAGAGAAAATATCATTAGATTGCAGCACTAGTTCTTAATTTGTCCATTCTGAAAAAAAATATTATTTGTATGTTACTTAATATTTTAGGTAATAAAACTGAAAATTTTCATGATTTTCTTATATTTTTATTAGTTTTTTGATTTATAATTGATAAATTAAATCTATAACAGATGTAATGTCATATAAATAGTTAAATCTTATCTATAATTTTTGTCAAGATATTCAATACAACTTTTCATGAGTTTGTCTTCCAAAAATTAAACTGACAGCATGATCGGAATGTCAGATGTTGATCACTTATTTATTACTCAAACACTTGAAAAAAATATTTTTGAAATATGGCAAACTTTTGGTTTCTGCATGGAATCGCCCAAATGCAGTTTTACTGAATTTTAAGCGTATCGGAACAACGTCAAAATGACGTAAATTTATCCCACACGGTGAACTAGACTATCTTACTACAGTACGTTAGCCTAGGCCTGGTATAGATAGTAGTGGTGGGAAATCGGTTGAAAATCATAATCGATCATCGGTTGACATTGGTTTGACCGATTAATAATCGGTTAATTAAAAGATGATGGAAAGATTCATAGAATTTAAACAGTTTTTAGGTCAGGAAATGCTTAAAATAGGTAGCTTCCCGGAGGGAGGTGCTTAACAGAGGTATGATTCACCCAGATACTTGACTGTAATATAACTGCTGTAATCCATCATTTAACTCATAACCCCCTGGTAACCTTGTGCTTTGTACGAGTAATTGAAAATAAAGACATGTATAATTTTGATCATTCTATGACAAACTGGATAATTTGAAAAAATTCTACTAATAATATTGGATGTTCAGACAATTTCAAAAGGGGATAATATTTTCAACAACGGTACTCTACTACTGTTCTGAAACGTGGTCTGTCATATGTTACCCCACGAACACCTGGCTGGATGTGATGCTAGTTATAGCATGTTTCTATAAAATAAATCAAAGGAATGACATGTTTTTCATCATTGTTGTATTTAATGCCAAAATAGTCTTTTTTAGAATGAAGATATATGTAAGTTTTCTGACGAAGTCGGCAGATGGCAGATGCTATATTTAGATTGGATTTGATGGGTCGCCCGTCCTCATTAACTTTAGAAAGCCAAAGCTCATTGTTCCTCCACCAGAGTCCGACACTCCGACAAGACATTTGAGACTTGATATTCGCGAATTGAAAAGCTGGAATGTTTTTATTACGTATGAAGAAACGAAACAATAAATAAATCAATTATCAACATCTATCTTTTGACAGCAAATTTTTAGCTATCCCACTGTGGTGAGTTTCAACGTGAATTTTAATTTTACTTGTGAGTTGGGATTTTGTCGGCGACTGCATTTTCGAATTTACCATTCCGCAGAATTGTATTTTATAAACACTGGTCCTCATATCGATCAAGTGTCGTATGAGATAAATGATATTTCCCAGACTGAAATAATAAACGGTTCCAAATTTTTATTGCAGCCTGCGTGATAAAAACGTGCTTTTTAATTCGCGAATATCAAGTCTCAAATATCTTGTCAGAGTGTCGGACTGTGTCGGAGGAATCATGACACCGAAGCCAAAGTATTTCCATACTTTTGTTTTTGTTTCCCCCCTGGATAGCGACAAATGTGTTTTATGCCTTCTTCCATGTCGCCTGCCATACCAGTCTGCGACTAGACAGTATAGAGTATATTTTTCGGAAGATAATGGATTTGTATTTCAAATATTCTATATCATTTTTTAAACTAACTTCACAAACTTTGCTCTATTACTAGAGGTTACGCCTACATGCCTGTGCCTGTGCTTTCGTAACATTGCTTAACCGCAATGTTACAACTTAAAATTCCTAATGTAAGCACAACAAATATTAATTAGACCTTATAATATGATTAGAGTTGCAACATAAACTGTATTGCGATGGATGATGGAGTCTTATAACCTTGTGAACCACTAAATTACTATGTCCAGAAGTAGTAGCATTGCTGGACCACAGGTCCTTGAAGTTCTGTCAATATTAATAAAATATGGGCAATGTGAAGAAAATATAACATAAGTAAAAAAAATACATTAGTTAAATCAGAATGTCATGAAGATGCCATTAGTTAGAACGTTATGAAGATGTCATTAGTTATGAGAATGTTAAAGATGTCATTAGTGATGAGTATGTATCTCAAGTTGTTTTTATACGCTCACATTTTCAGTTGTATGTATAATTAAAGGTGTAGTTAACATCATTTTCTCTGATTATTTTAAATGCACAAATAATAGCAATAAACAAATAAAGTAAAAAACGTTTGCAGAAAAATGAAAATGATTTCTGGCAACAGATTTATTACTAGAATATCCGTTTTAAAATTTTATTTTTTTAACAGAACTGGAAGGAAATATTCCGGCAGCATATTTATACCAGAATATCCTTCCTATTTTCTGTTAATTACAGGAAATATTATTAGCCACTTCTGTAATTTAACAGATTTTGTCGTAAAATATTTCTGTTATTCAAAGCAAATATTTTACAAGAAATTCTATTATATAACTGAAGGCAGCGTTTAAATTCTAGTAAATCAGCTGCCGGAATTTTTTTGTTAATCGAAGAAAATTTATTTTTTTCACAGTGTAGCTGCATTTCTCATTATATTGCTGGACCAGGGACGACAGGAGAAACTGAAAACAAAAACAGAGACTATGGGTTAGAAAATGGGTTGGGCCTTTTTGTCTCTATCCTTGTAGTCTTCCTATCTTGTATTTTAGAGACAAGGATATATCTCAAGATTTTACACAATCTTGTCTTCATCTTCCACTGACCATTTAAACTAGATCATCACCTTGACCATGATCTTCCACCACATCAGTTTCCTCCAAATGATGCATGATTATTCCCTTGTCATCGCCATTTTTACCAAATACATGACTCACAATACCAGTTTCATTGGCTGCACCCAAATGGCCTGTGGCAACTTGTAGCAAATTTAGCTTATGAGTGCTATTTGGTTGGAGGTTGAAAGAGAGTGCAGCTTTGACGTTGAATGACGTTGAAATGCATGTTTAGACAGGCAATCCCTTTCAACTTTCTGCAATCCTACACCGTCAACCAAAAAGTTATAAGAAATTGAAAGAAGCGTTTCAACCACCTTCCTTGTCGACTTTATAAAACGCATAAACAACAGTGTGATTGAATGATAAGCATTTACATAATATACCAATGGAGAAATGCTTGTACCTCCATTACGCCTCACGCATCAAACCTACCTGTTTATCGTTAAAAATATTTAAAAAAAAAACAACAAAAAACGTAACCTAGTTCTCCGTGCCGACGTCGACCTGGAAGGTATAAAGTTCGTCAAAAATCCATTTGCAAACTATTAAATGAATTGGAAGGTCTTAAAAAAGAAATAATTTTTATTGTCACATTGGGAAGGTACAAAGTTCGGCAAAAGTCAACATGTGGAAACTGTTTTTTGAGGTCGGAGGGACGTATTAAGCAATAATTCCTAGAAGAAATTATTGCCAAAAGGCTAAGCCACGGAGCGACTCATTAATATAGATACCTCGCAAAATATTACTAAAGTTGTGTTTTGCCTTATAATACAGATAAAGGTAATGTAATGCGTATGTCTGCCCCTTATAATGTTTGAATAATGTTACTGTACACTGACACTCCCAGTATTAATTAGGAGATTGGATTGGTAAAATATGTAGTGCAGTTTTTATAGATTCGTGTGTGTCACAGATTTCAATGAACAATATTATCTCCATGGAAACTGTATATTCAAAACGTGTCGTCCCACAGAGCGGATCAAGGAATATGCACTGTTCAACGAATCAAAAGATCATTTACATAAACAGTCGAATATATATCGATATATAGCGGACTGTGTTAACATCTACTATTAATTACCTATACATGTATTTGGAGATTTTTGTGATTCATTGAAATGGAGTTTGAAGTGTATGATAATTACTCTTACGTCTTTCAATTTGAAAGAAACTGGAATGAAAGCTCTTTTAGGGAATATTGTAAGGACAACTGGCATCACCCGCTTATATTTTCGCTGATTTACTTAATATTAATCTTTAGTCTGCAGCGGAGGATGAAACATCGTGAAGAATTCAAGTTAAGAATTCCTCTGACAATGTGGAGCACCATATTAGCTTTGTTCAGTGTAGCTGGAGCTATAAGATCTCTGCCAGAATTTATTGTGGCAGTCAAAGAAAAAGGTTTCCAATATTCAGTGTGTATTCCAGGATATTCCGGATCAGTTCCAGGATTCTGGGGAAGTCTTTTTACAATTTCCAAAGTATTAGAATTTGGAGATACTTTGTTCATAGTGTTACGAAAGAAGACATTAATATTTCTACATTGGTATCACCATATAACTGTTGTGATAAATGTATATCTTATGCATGGGGAACATGCTGCTGCTGGAAAGTGGTATTATGTTATGAACTATGTCGTTCATTCCTTCATGTACTCATATTATGCTCTGAAAGCTATGCAAATCTATGTTCCTAAACAGATTAGTTTATTAATTACTTCTATGCAGTTACTACAAATGATTATGGGATGTATTATTAATATTATGATATTTGTGTATAAATCGAAGGGTGAATTTTGTCAACAATCTGATATGAATTTAGTTTTGTCGTCTCTTATGTATGTTTCATATCTAATATTGTTCGCTGATTTCTTCTGTAAATCTTATATTAGACCGAGGGTTTCAAAACGCATCAAAACTGAGTAAGATATGTATAGAGCGATTTATTTATTGCAGGATGTGCAAAATCTCATTTCATAATTTCATTTTAAATCGTTATAATGAAAAGGGGACTAACCTACAATCTTTGGTTTTTCATTAATTGATTTGTAGAGTTATCGCCTATTATATTGTCAAATTACTTCAATTTTTATTTATAAGGCCTTGTAGCAGTTGTATTGAATTTATCTAATCTATATTCCAATTGAATAGGCTCAAGTTAAGCCTTGTCAGTATCAGCTGGTAAGTAATTATACGACTGTATCACCTTAGGAGATGAATCTGTTAATAAACTAAAGTTTATCAATATCCAAGTGTAGTTTTTAGAGTTTTAAATTCATGCATACCCGTCTGTGTAACTTTATAGTTATAAATTCAAGCATACTTGTATGGGTAATTTTTATAGTTATAAATTCAAGCATACTCGTCTGTGTAATTTTTATAGTTATAAATTCAAGCATACTTGTATGGGTAATTTTTATAGTTATAAATTCAAGCATACCTGTTTGTGTAGTTTTTATAGTTATAAATTCAAGCATACCTGTTTGTGTAGTTTTAGAGTTTTAAATTCATGCATACCCGTCTGTGTAACTTTATAGTTATAAATTCAAGCATACTTGTATGGGTAATTTTTATAGTTATAAATTCAAGCATACCTGTATGGGTAATTTTTATAGTTATAAATTCAAGCATACCTGTTTGTGTAGTTTTTATAGTTATAAATTCAAGCATACCTGTATGGGTAATTTTTATAGTTATAAATTCAAGCATACCTGTATGGGTAATTTTTATAGTTATAAATTCAAGCATACTTTTATGGGTAATTTTTATAGTTATAAATTCAAGCATACCTGTATGGGTAATTTTTTAAGTTATAAATTCAAGCATACCTGTATTGGTAATTTTTTAAGTTATAAATTCAAGCATACCTGTATGGGTAATTTTTTAAGTTATAAATTCAAGCATACCTGTATGGGTAATTTTTTAAGTTATAAATTCAAGCATACCTGTATGGGTAATTTTTTAAGTTATAAATTCAAGCATACCTGTTTGTGTACTTTTTATAGTTATAAATTCAAGCATACCTGTTTGTGTAGTTTTTATAGTTATAAATTCAAGCATATGTTTATGTAATTTTATAGTTATAAGTTCAAGCATACCTGTTTGTGTAGATTAATAGTTATAAATTCAAGCTTAACTGTATGTGTAATTCATCTATCACAACGTAAATATAACTAATTTAAATAAAAATTTCATACTATATTTCAACCCGTTTTCCCCCTGTCAGTGATGCAGGTAAGAGGAGCTGACATTGAAAAAGCTTCTAGTCGTTCGGATGGGACAATTAACCCAAAATTTCCCCTTTCCACGGCGTGGCGTTGTCCGACTTCATTAGCCCAGATGGTGCAGAAAAGTAGGACGTAAAACATTTCATTTCATTTTTGAGCTGTCATTTAAAATTGTGCTCCGTTATAAAGACTTAAAATATTAATTCAAACGTTTTTAATGAATTAAAAGTAGGCTATTGATTTAGTTCAAATGTATATAATATACATATAAATTGTTTTCCTTATGAATCTTTGATTAAAATTTGTTAATATTGTCTACTCAAATCAATTGTAATTCTTTTTATCATTCAATTTTCACATAGAGTGCTTTTGAGATTTTGATTTCAACAGCTGATGATTTGACGAGTCGTATGTTATTAAAGGGATAGTTGCACAATTTTCATTAATAAACAAAATTATACTTGAAAAGGTATCTGAAATAGTATATATGAACGTCTTCTTTTTATCCACTTGATCAACCTAAATTTGTTTCAAAAGTGCCTGTTAAAAAGCGGAGTGTAGTCGTAGTAAGTGTTAAGTATAATATTAGTTTTGGTAAGCTCAGTATTTTAGTAGAAAATACTTCTCTACAGTTTGGCGCTGTTATTACTTAACATATTTTCCAACACCAGCAAAATCATCCGCTAATCCGGAAGCCAGTTAGAAGAACTCACAGTAAAACTCGACCGGATGATGAATACTATTTACTATAGAATTTGATAATTGAATCCCAATCACAGCCGTGCGGAACCGGAAACCGGAGCATCGGATTAACGGTTACTTTTACATAGTAAATATTCCGTTCCCAGTAAAAAGCGTGCGGATATCGGGGTTTCAGGATTATCGACAACCGGATAAACGGGGCTCCACTGTAATCTATAAATGTTAATCTTATACATAGTTTTAGCGTTCAATAAGGAACTGCAGAAACCTATAGTTCAAACTTTAAGATACGGTAAAGGACATATTACTCTAGATTTTGGTCTATAGTTTACATTAACTCGAGCTTTAACTTACAAAGCCTAATAATTATATTAGATATAATTATTAAGATAGTAAACGGACTTGTGTCAACAGTCGATGGAAAGGGTCAAAGTTTGTAGTCCGTAATATTGATGTTGATTAAAGAGATTCTTAAGAGTTTTGGTCTAAAAAAAACTTTTTTATGTGTATCGGGGACGCTGTTAGCTTCGATGTGAACCATTCCAGTGTTACAATTCCACTTTAACTCTGCATTTTATGGTGTCACTATCGCAAAAGATCCTAGAACTACAGGAATTAACCAGAGAAGTCTAATTGAAATTGTGAAAATCGATGCGAGCACTTTATGGGCTAATGAAGACGGGCAACGCCGTGTGCAATGAGGACAATTTAGCCAATACAGCTGCATTAGCCTACCCTTTTTTGAATTACCAGGGATTATCTTGACCACTATTCTTCAAATGTAACAATATACAATATTGATTCAACCATTCTGCGGCATTAGCCTACTCTTTTCGACTTCCAACTGTAGCTCACTGGGCATCGGTTTATTGTCCCATCCGAACGACTAGACGATTTACATCAATCATTTAAGTGAGTATTTCATAATGAAAAGTGGTATCTGAAGTCGAGATGAATAAACATTACTGTCTAGCCCCACATCCGACATTGCAGCTCAGCGTACTGTACGACAAATGGGAAGGTAAACACTAAAAAAAATAAGGGCTTTGACTGATCAATTTTAACAGTTCAGGGGAGGTGACTGATATGATGAAAATATTTTAATTATAATTTTAACAGATCAAGGGAAGGAACTAATAAGGTTATTGTACAAAGCACAAAATTCTTTGTTGTCTATAGGTAACTATATCGTTTCTAATTATCTCCCTTGATATTCATGACCGACCTAATTCTGCTTATGAACTCGAAATCATTCGTTCGTGACTTCAGGTACCGGTATAGTCTAAACGTACATTTTTGACTGATCTTTACAATCGGGTCTGAATGTCTTTGTCTGGTCCTTAGACGGATGTCTGGTCAAGTGAGACAAAGGTGTTGTCTTGAAATATTTCATTGTAAATGTAGTTCAAACACCCTTTTCAAATGTATTATGGCTGGGAATAAAGATAAGGCGGTACGGGTTAATTGCAATTATGACATTATTTGTTCATAGTGAATAACAGGTCACATTTGCTTCCATATTTCATATTTACCCCTTTGATACTGGGATAAACCTGATAGGCTTACTAAATAACGATAATGTGTTGTAATACTTTAAAATAAGATTATGCAGATCAAACAAAAATGAAATAGACTTTGAGCCACACCATAAACCACGTGTTTTTTCGTGATCTGTTTGTGTAGTCTTACATATACAAAGTTTATACGCTTAGATACCTTTCAATATAGATGGGACATAAGGCAGAACGTTAGGATTCGTCGTGACTAGGAATACCCTTATTAGTAATGAAGACAGGGGTCAACGACAGACAGATAAGAAAAGCTGAAAGGACGTGTGGTAGTTTGGAACAAGGCAGAAGAAAAGGAACATAGAGTGTTAAAAGGTCAGAAAGATATAGTCAATGTGGAGAGCAATCAAAGCAATGTGATATACATGTATTGGCAATTGCCCATGGTTGAATGAAAGACATCGTGAAATAGGGAGTGTTAAGTGCATGTGTGACATTTCTGTCGTGGCTTGTTTGAGGTGCGATCTACCATCTACCCTCTACCATGAATATTGAAGTGTATAACTACACCTATGTGTTTGATTTTGAAAAACAATGGAACGAAACTGCTTTCAAGGAATACTGCAAGCGAAGGATAATGGACCCAGTGTATTATTCAATGGTGTACTTAACTGTGATTTTTGGCCTCAAGCGATACATGAAACACCGTGTTGAATTCGATTTAAGACAATTGTTAGCTATATGGAGTACCATATTAGCTTTATTCAGTGTAGCAGGATCCATAAGATCTCTTCCAGAACTTATTGTGTCCGTCAAGAATAAAAGTTTCCAATATTCAGTGTGTATTCCAGCATATTCCGGACCAGTTCCAGGATTTTGGGGAAGTGTGTTCACTTTGTCAAAAGTCTATGAGTTAGGTGATACCATTTTTATCGTTTTACGGAAGAAGCCCTTGGTATTTTTACATTGGTATCACCATATTACAGTAATGCTCTTTACATGGCATAGTTATAGTGAACATGCAGCGGCTGCTCGTTGGTTCTACACCATGAACTTCGTCGTCCATTCCTTCATGTACTCATACTATGCTCTAAAAGCAATGCAAATCTATGTTCCTAAACAGATTAGTTTATTAATTACTTCTATGCAGTTACTACAAATGATTATGGGATGTATTATTAATATTATGGTATTTGTGTACAAGTTAAAAGGTGAATTTTGTCAACAATCTAATACTAATTTAATGTTATCTTCATTCATATATATTACATATTTCATATTATTCATAAATTTCTTTTATAAATCTTATTTAGTACCAAAATCAAAAACACTAAAGCAAAAGTAAAGCCATCTTCAAAATTGCTTCTAAAACAATGATTCATATAGATGAATTTGGTAACATTCTGTTTACCACGATATTAATATGCATCATGATTTATATTCGTTCAAGTTTGAACACGTATTAGTTATATTGTTAGGCTTTTGTTGTTGTTTTTGTCTGTTCGCTTGTTTGTATTTGCAATAAATAAACTTTTCATGTTTTTAGCTTAATTAATATGGTGGTGGTATTTTCCTCAATTCTCATTTTACTCATACTAGGAAGAGTAAAGCAAGACTGCCTTTATACTTCTAGTATATGGTCTTATGCCCTGTAATTTTTGGGTGGGGTTATCTCAACTCTACAGATGCAATTGTGTCAAAAGTTAGCGTTTATGCCCGGTCAAGTGTGACCGGTCCTGTCAGTCAATTTCCTAATTAGGTCAGCGAATGGCTGTTGTCTAGCCGACACTGACTGACATGTGGTCTGAATAGGCCGGCCCGAGGTCAGCGAATTACATTGTGTACTGAACAAGATTGTAAATCTGGTCGAAATGGGACCGACGGACTCGTTTTTATCTAATGCCGCTTTTTCATTAAGTCGTTTTGTGGCATGTTGGAAAAGTTCGTTTGGACCCCAAGTTCCCGGGTTTATCCGGTAAGTGCTCAGTCTAAAACTGAGGTTCTGAGTACGGAACGCGTTTGGAATTGAGTTGGTGTCGGACATATTTATTGTCTGGGTATGATTTGGGACGGCAATACTAAGTTGGCCGATCAGGTAGGGTTTCAGGGTCGTCTAATATCCTGACATCACAGAACAATGTCAGGCTCTGTTGGACAGGAACTTTTTTTCTCCAGTCGGGAATTAGTCACTCTGAACGCAAAAGTCTCGAATATGCATTATTATTACGTCTTTAGTTCGAAACGAAAAATGTAAACGTTACCTTAAATATGTAATAACTGCATAAGCCAACAAATAGCAACATTATAGACGTTGCCCTGTGCTCAGATATGGTTTATATATGTACATATTAATTCTTTTGAACAATCAAGGGGGCTGTGTATAAACGTGTTGCTGAGATAACACTGTTAATAAAATGGAGAATGACCCTTCATGACGTTATGTGTCAAAATATTTATGGTTGCATGATTGTATTATAGCATGATCCATTTGACAACGCCCCCTTTCCACATACACACAAAACAATACGTCCATGTGACAACAATATGTGAAAAACTGTTTTCTAGGATTGCACTCTAGATTAAAAACAAGACCCTCAAGAATACTTCTGCATCATTCAAATAATCTGCAAGCATATTTCACACAAGGGTGGCATCCTTCCATCAGATTTGAATCAAGCGATTTATCTTAAAAGTTACATATCCTTGTTTGAAAGAAACTTTGTAATTAGTGCTAGTCATATTATCTCAAATCTCCGTCTTTGATTGAATAATATATCGCGATCAGACCTGTTTACGATATAATTTATACATTATACATGTAATTAAATTTCATATATTATGATTAAAATTTAAATATAACAGTACAGGTATTTGATATACGGTACTTAATCAATTGATCCAAAACAATTCATGTTGGCCAATGACTGTCTTGGATATAGTTATTTCAAATTATCATGCTTCGGCCTGTAGTTTTTTACATTTATTCCACCTCGCTTCTCTCCGAACAATTTCAACTCAAATTTGACTTAAAATTTCCCTTTGTAGAAACATTTTCACACTATGATAATATATGCCCATTTTTTATCGATACAAAGTCCGTCAGTTGCTATCAATACTAGTTTGAAGGTGACATTCTTGAATCGATTTTTTGTCTGCTTCAAAAAAAAAATCTTCATTTTATTCTTTCATGAAAGTAAAATCCCCCTAGGGCATATAAACACCACCTTAATGCAGTTTCTCATGTTGAAGCTGTGACTAAATGAGGCGACACCGTGTGCATTGTCATTGTAGAGTTCACTCACTGACAATATAACACACTATCGGCTTGAACGTGGAGTTAAAGGTCCCTTTCAAGATAACGTACAGGCAGGCCTATATATCTCTCGTGAACTAAGCCAATGAAAATCTTTCTAATACTATCGTACCATACCTGTGACCTACACACTACTCGTCATTCAACTATACTTGAAATACTGGGTTACACTGTGGCGGTGATGATTGTGCAGTCGGCATAATATTCGAGTCAAGAGCAATGAATTCTTCTCTTGGCTTGCACGTAGCTGCCCATAACTATTCTTATGTGTTCGAATTCGAAAAGAATTGGGATGAACCATGGTTTTTGGAGTATTTAAAGGAACGATGGACAGACAGTTTTATATATGCTGCAGTATATGTTGTGATCATTTTCAGTGTTCAGCATTTTATGAAGAGCCGGCGAGAGTACGATTTACGACAAGTATTAGCGGTATGGAGTGGGATACTTGCTTTATTTAGTATTTCCGGTTCTCTTAGAACACTTCCAGAGCTCGTATCTTCTATTAATAATTACAGTTTTCAATATTCAGTGTGTGTGCCAAGTTATATTCTTCAGGGCGTACCACGTGTTTGGGTCTTCCTGTTCACTATATCGAAAGTTTACGAGTTAGGAGATACGATATTTATAGTGTTAAGAAAGAAACCTCTAGTATTCCTACATTGGTATCATCATGTAACCGTTTTGATATATTCCTGGTACACGTATACAGACCACACCGCGGCTGGCCGCTGGTTTATTGGTATGAACTATGTAGTCCATTCTGTTATGTATACATACTATGCTTTAAAAGCTATGCAAATCCACGTGCCGAAACAGATCAATTTAGTCATCACCGGTATGCAGTTATCCCAAATGGTTATGGGGTGTGTTATAAATTTAATGGTATATATATACAAACAAAGAGGAGACTTTTGTCAACAAACATACACGAACTTAGCATTTTCAACATTAATGTATTTCAGTTATTTTGTATTATTTGCCCGATTCTTCCATAAAACATACATAGTACCAAAATCTAGAAAATCCAAACAACACTAAGTTATTTCATGTGCAAGTTTAAAACATTTTTTTGTTCTTGTGGACTTTTGTGAGTGAGTGCTCTGTGGACCATTTAGAATTTGTCACTTTATTAATTTTGATGGTTTATAGTCTTTGATAGTGCTAGTTTTAGTCTTTTATTGAGATTTTCAATGAATGTGTATAAATGATATGTTCTGTCAAATTTGTTCCTAATAAAGCTTAGTTTGCCTTGGAATTCCAAGAATACCTTGGGTGTATCTTACTCGAGTTTCTTACTTGAAGTTCACCCAAGGGATTTTTGTCTCTATCTCATACTAGTACAGGCAACGATGGCATCCCATCCAGTTTGACCTTGAGAGAAGGACTAAATCTCAAAGACCAAACTAAGCTTTATGGGGTATTAAATCATACTCAAGTTGTTACTTTTTTATTGCACGAGTTTCATATTGATAAATTTGAGCTTTTGGGTGATGTAAAATACCTCGATAAAACCTAATATTGATTTGAATAGATGTTAAAATTTCAATAGATATTATTTCCATCAAAATATCATGTAACGTATGATAATGTTTCTTTACTGCAAGTCGACACGGCACAGTAGTTTGGATCCAACTACGTAGTCCTAAACAGCATAGTTAAAAATAATCTAATCGTACAATACTATGAACTCTTAGGTTACCCAGTGTCAACCAATCTTACATGTTTTAGTAAGTTTTCCAAGACCAAGAAAAATGTAAAAATAACATTAACAGCGCCTTGTATGTGACGTTACCAGCCTTTTCAGTCCATTTACATTATTCTGGTAGTGACGTCACAAATGTATGTAAATTTCAACTTTAATGCATAATAATATGTTTCAGAATTTCTTTAAAAAGTCGATTGAATTTAATGTTTAAGCGAGCAGCTGTTGTAATGAAAGTGCCTTTAGAATTAATTGAAGTATAAAAAAAGATTTGCAAATTGTCAGTTTAAATTGCAAAGTAAAATAGATTTAATGGCGTTTAAACGTGCAGTCACAAAGGTCAGTACACGATGCGGACAAGGTTCATTTTTCTTCCGTATCGATAATACCACCCCACCCACCCCACTGGACCTTTAACTCATCTATTCGCACCCGATATAAACGCACTTCGGTATAAACGTACCCACATAGTTATCTCTTGGATATCGTCGTATTGTTAGTCAAAGTACATGATTATGATATCGAAAGTCGATTTATTTTGTTATCTTTTCATATAAATCTTTACGAAATGAATATCAGCCATTGTCACATCTGGTTTACAGGAATAATGAGCATGGTCTGCTTTGCTAGTCACTTTCGGCATAGTGATTCTTTTTAGTGAAGATCAAATTAAAACTTTGAAATTATGATAGCTTATAAGATAGAAGCGTAGAATACACCATTAAATAAATGAGAACTTTTTGTAGTTTTGAGTAATTAAGGATAATTGAGGTACTTATGTAGTTTTTGCATTTACTTTATAGCAGGGTAATCCAACTCAAAGAGTCGAGCAGAATTTACCAAAATCTAATATCAGAATATGGAGTAGAGTTTTAAGACTGTGGCCCCAGGAGCTAAACTTTGACAATAAGAGCTAACGCAAGACTCTTTGAGCTAATTAGCTGGTCGAGGCATTGAAGGCTAACCTACCGCTTGAAATATATTATGTAAAATGAACATAAGACATAAGAGATGAGAACAAAATAAATAGCCAGACCTCGTTTTATACCTTGACTGCAATAGTCACCTTTCTTTTGTCACGGAAGTATGTAAATGCAACGATTTGATTGGATTATACGCTAGTGAATATATCTAATCAGAGGCCTCAACAGAAAGTCTGTAAATACTAAGCCATATTTACAGTCCTTCTGTGGAGGGTTCTGATTGGCTGTATTCTCTGGCGTACAGTCCAATCAAATCGTGGCACTAAGAGGTAGTCCGTAATAGCTTGACACCATGACGATGAGACAAGTCCAAACAAAAAGTTTTGAGATAATTTCATAGTCATTGTATAACAGAATTTTTGCTATTCTTATTTGATAGCGTCTTTCACCAGTTTTTTTTTTTTGTACATTAGTCAGTTCAGTGCATTATTATTTTACTTTTTAAATTATTACTTACATAGAATATTTACTATCCGTTTTTTTTTTCATTCATTGAAATTGTCAAAAAAAAAAGTCTGAATAAAAGACGTATCTTCATGCAAAGTTATACGCACATTGCAAATTCATAAATTATTCTAAAATTTTTTCTCATTAAAAATATAAGTGTATATGAATTGTGCAACAAGTTTAAAATGAAGAACTAGGTTTTTATTATTAAGACTATTAGTTTTGATGAGTTGTACATCAAGAACTAGGATTCATTTTTAGAATATAAGTCAGATATCTAAAAATGAAGAACTAGGTTTTTGATCATTAACAAATTTATATTGATGAGTTATACAACGGATCACAGAAGTGGGATTTAATTTCCAAGAATATTAGTAGTGATGAGTTAGTTGTACAATATGATTTGAATGGAGAACAATAGTTTTATTATTAAGAATGAGTGCGAATGAGTAACAAGAATGATGAGTTGTATAAATTGAAGTGCAAGGTTTTTTATATTACGAGTAGCAAGGTTTTTTTCACCAAAAACGTTGTGCGAGAACCTGTGCCTTAAAGTAACCCCACCCATTATTAATCTAGTTAAATTAATATGAATCATCCGAGTATACTTTGATAATTCGTAATCGTAGTTATCTTATCTGTAAATTGATATTTGCAGTGTTTAAAGTATCAACCGCTTGTTATACTTGTTATTTAGTAACAGAATTTACTTGTTTATTTGTTACATTGAACTATCTTAACCTAATACACATTCGTGAGTTCAATTTAAAATATATGGTGTCTATGGTGGTAATATCATCGAATGTTTTTGTTATTATTGCATCTCTTTAGAGTGCCTCTACAACGCCTCAAGAATTATTTTGTATGTCACATAAGGCATTATTTAATGTTACCCGGTGCCTTACTCATTACTTTTTATTGAAAACATTTTGTTTCTGTTTAAGAGAAACGAAAGAACAATATTTGCAAAAGTTGTTGTCCAATTTTTGATTTATTAAATTTGATTTTTTGTGACATTCGTATTACTTCTTTAACACCATTCATGAAAGAACATGTCAAACCGGACCCATAGGGCAATCTTTTTGGGCACCAAATTGCAAAATACGTGGGAGCTTGTGTCCATGAGACATTAAAAAATTCTTGCATTTGTCGATTTCGATTCTAAATGCATCTTTATTTATCGTTATCATAGTACAACACAGAAGATCTATACCTAAAGTTGCTTTGTGGATGAAAGTGTTTGGACAGAACTATCTACTCAGTGGTTACTGGAGATTCTAGTGTTACCTGCTTGCATTTGAAAGGGAAACATGACTCGTCGGGTAATTAGCCCCAAGTGATCCCACTTAAATCTCAACTCCCACCGTGTCATAGATGACGATTCTATTTCTGAAGATTATCTTTGCATGATATTTTGCGAGTCATTATGAACCGCTTTGCGATCGAATATTTAAAATTTATCACGACGATCTGCGAATCAATTCATATATATCTCAAGACAATTTACTGCCAAATAACTCTCAGTGGTTTCTAGAACCCAGAGAAACTAACGTCAATTTGAAATGTATAAATGGAACATTTAAAATTGCTACCGAATGTTTATGAAACTTGATCAGCCAAAACTGAAATTTCTGTCAATCAGTAGATCTGAAAATTTCTGTCAATCAGTAGATTTGAACATTGCTGTCAATAAGTAGATCTGAAATTGTTGCCTGTCGTTCACCGTGACGCAACTTATGGTTCACTTTACTCTTTCGGTGTCAATGGTTAAGATTAAGATTATTGAACTTAGTATAGCGTTCATAACTATGATCAATATACGTAGTTAGATTATTGATAGTGGGTTGTTAGAAACGGACCTCCACCAATGCAAATGGCCCTTAATTTTTAGATCAATAAAAATATATTTGCCTCAGGTACATTATGATATTTTTTCAGACAAAAATAAAGTTTTCCGTGCGTATTGTACCTTTGTTCCGTTTTGCTAGAAATCTCTCGTGTTGGTGTTTTAGGTGTAGTCAGTGACCGAGAAAAAGTATTCAATCTGTCTAAAGACGACTAAAATAGAAGACTGTCTTAACAACCCTAATATGCGATATCTTTCAAGGATAAATAGAAAGAACAAGGTCCAATATCGAAGCATAACTTTTTTCATTTTGAAATTTGTTGAATAGATATGAATGTTTTATAACTTATCTTGTTCTAGTGTTATGATAATTCCCATTCAACTATATTCAAGAGAGTACTATTCGCTAACATCCAAATATTCATCAGATACCCTGGTCAGCTTTTCAAAAAGATTGCGATTAAAACATAGTGTACAAACACTAGTCTTCCGATAAATGTTCATCGTACATTAATATAAGGAATCGATTTGTAAAAATTATGGTTATTGGTCTCTTCTCCTCGTCGGTAGCGTGAAATGAGCTCTTTAATTATGTATTTTTCTGTAGACTACTTTAGGTGATAAAAAATATGACAAACATATTTTGAGATGAGATGATTTATTTTCTAATATAAAGTAATGTAGAATACACAAAGTTGGATAATATAAACACTATCGGTCCCAATGCAGTCTACTCCAATCTTCACCCATAATACTTATTCAACAGTGTAGGCATCTACTGGCTTTTTACCTTGAGAAATTAATTCGTCCAGATAATCAAATGGGTCGATAACCTAAAAACAGTAGATGATAAGTTAGATAAAAAAAAAAAATAGTGTTAACGTCATGGTCGGGGTTCAAGTAACCTAAAATCTTGAACCATGATTTCCAGGACAATGACCAAGTTATCAAGATCATGTGTCGTTCTGTGTCTTGTCTTTATCCGTCAATGAAATGTGTAAGGGCAATTGGACGAAAGAATTTCTATGCCATTTAAATCAAGTGCATGTTTAAGTAAACTCGATATTATGATCATTTCATCATTGAGCATTTATTTCACTGGAATTCAAATCTACTTCCACAAGAATTTATATAGCAATAAGTATTAATCAAGCAATATTAGCATAATTTCAATTTATAGGTTACGAAACTGACGTGATGTTTATTTTTGAAATGAGCTACGGGTAGGCCGAACTAATTTCAAATTTGAAAATACCAACCTGATTGTCAATGATCTTGAAGTTGTTTTTGAATCGACTATTGGTGATAATCGAAGCTACAGTTCCATCTACTGGCCTCAATTCTCCGGTCTAAAATAATTATAATGGTTTGTGTTAGCCCTAATAATTTATCATTTCAACATTTTAAACCTATGCATATCTGGATAGTCAGGAACCAGCCTTATTTAACTAAATTGGGCGAGAGTACCTCCACTGTCCATTATAATTGATCTTTAGTATGTAACCAGATATTGAGCTCTGCTTTAATAGCAATCTTTCCTGTAATTCAAGATGCAGTTCTAGGAGCCATACTTGTTACAGAGAATATAAAGTGGAAACGAATCTGCCTTGTCAAATGCAATCTCATCAAAAAACTGTCATTGTGTCAACTCAAGTTCGGTGTTAAAACATTAATTGGCGCAGTCTAGTGTTATGGAAACACTTATTGACCTTACATTTGCTAAAGGACCAACATGCTATTAGATTGCAGGTTAACAGTTTAAAGTCATATTATGAGAATACACTTTATAACTTGTAGAATCATTTGAATGAGACGATAATTTGCATACATTGATCTTTACATTGTTACATAAACCATAAAATTAATGACAGTAGTAGACATTCAAAGTCAAAATGTATTCCATAATCTTCTGTAAAGTCAAAAGGTAATTTATGATCCTTCGTGTCGAGGACGCCCTTCTTTGCTGATACTACTGTTTCTTAAGTATCTCAACAGTTCAAAGTCCAAAGTTTCAACAGTCAAGAGCATGTTCTAAATTCATAATTTTATTATTTTGTAAAAAGGGGGGCTACTCCGCATTAAAACTAGTTAATTATACTTACCGTAATATATTACAAACACCAAGTTTAAAGTTATACTTACCATTGCTTACATTCAGTTTAAAGTTATACTTACCATTGCTTACATTCAGTTTAAAGTTATACTTACCACTGCTTACATTCAGTTTAAAGTTATACTTACCGGAAATACATTTCTAACATCAATTTTAAGGTATACTTACCGGGAATATATTTCTGACATCAATTATATACTTACCGGAAATACATTTCTAACATCAAGTTTAAAGTAATTTTCACAGCCTGGTATATCACCCTGATATTGGAGTATAGCTGGAGGACATTGTTTTTCAGGAAGTTTGTAAAGTCTATAGGTGGCTGATAAAAACCTAGCATCACCTAAAACAAGGTTCAGTCTTAATAAAAATTAAACCAACACCTAGTCCATTATCTAAATCAAAGTCGAATGTCACTGTCTAAGACGAAAAGCAGACAAGCTTAAAGGTTGATAAAGGACATATATTTCAAAGTTTGTTTAAGTCAAACATTGGCATGGAAACTGAAATCTGTGTCAAAATTATATTCCAACTTTACTACATGTATACTGTGTTAAAGAAGCTTACCGAGTAAATCCTTGAATTTCTGATTACAGATGGGTACTGGTGCCACTTCTACCAATCTAGGTTGTGAAAAACCAACCTCCTTTGCCAAATCAAACAGGATCTTCCACCATAATGTACCAGCTATACACTGGCCTACAAGAAAAAATGAAAGAATGTTAGAACAGTTCCAGGGTGAAGGATTTTGAGTGCTATTCATTCCACAAAAATATTATCTTCAGTTATCCAGATGACCAGAATTTTTATGGGCATACATAAGTTATATCAAAACTGATATTCATGTGGTTTCCTAGTTACTTGCTAGTTTTGCAATAATAACTCCTCATATATTCGTCTATGTTCTCAATTAATATTATTACCCCATAAATACTGATTCTTGCGAACTTCTTCTGATAAAACCATATTACAATAGACATCAGTAAAATATAATTCCCCACCAAACTGAAATACAATAAGTACATAAATACAGAAATATTGGTAGAAAGTCAACATTTGCCTTCTCATCCTAAATTCAAGTCGAAGGGATATGCCTGGTTTAAGGAAAATGACAGCCTATCTAAACACATAACGTAGGTTAATTCCATGCAACCAGCATCACTAACAGTAAACTGTTGGTATTTTTAAGACCTTTTCCTGGAATAATGAAAAATCTATATTCTGCCTTTTAGAGAACGTGTAAGAATCAGTACCAAGTCAGAAACCTAAAAACTCTATGACCTATCTTGATAAGGTAATACAGACCTTGAGAACACGATAGGCTTCTGCTAAAACTGCTTTCTTATCTGGTGTTAGGTTGATCACTCCATTAGATCTGAAACAAAACATAGAATAGTTTAGAAACTGCCACTTGGAGTGATGTAAAATACTCAAATAATATATAACTTTTGTGATCAGTTCCTTCCCTTGAACTGTTAAAATTATATCAAAATACTTTTCATCAGTCACCTCCCTTGAACTATTAAAATTGATCAGTCAGTGACTTCTACCTTTAATGTGTCTTGTATTGAACATCAAAACTCATTAACCCAAATCCACTTAGTCTACGGCGCCAATCATTTAATGCCACTGTTCACAGTTGTTACATGCAGAAAAAAAACATGAAACTGGATAAAATAAGTAACATGTAAAATATTTGTCATCAAAACATAATCTTACAGTACTTACACTAAAACATCTTGTGATTCAGGGCCAATACCAATTTCATGTAATTTCTCAACAAATCCCAATTTAAATTCAACATTGGCCTTGTCTTGTTTATATTTATCTTTATGGTAATCTATATAACTATTGGCTGTCTTAACCTGAAGAGTAAAAACAGAAATTGGATAATAAATACATTATTTTGTTCTTGCAATGGTTGTCCTGTTATAAAAAATAGTGATATCTCACCACCACGAATTCTTATATTAAGGTTGTAGATTTTTACACAACAATGAGGAATAATCGGATATAAGAAATAAATGTCCCGAGTATTTCTGGGGCTGAGATAAAAATGGCCCCAACGAAGTTTTTTGGGAGGTGTCATTAAACATAGATAAAGAATTTATTATATACCGGCATATAGAATTGTCAGTTAGGTTTATCGTCTAAGGAAATATCTTACGATCGACTGTTTAACGTAGCATCTATTGTCTATATGTTGGAGAGCTCAAAACGAGGAAGAATAACGTGAGATGATTCCATAGATATCGACATACGACATGATCGTCTGGCATGATGCATATAAAAAAAATGAAAGGATGCTACTATGCTACTTTAATTTAATTCAATTAATTTTAATTAACTATGCTATAGGTTATCGCCATTCTTTCGAATAAAGGCCAATTTTTTTATTCAAATATAGAGATTTTTCCTTTTTCCGGTCCAGAGTTCAAATTGAAACGTTATGTATAGTTTAATCTGATAATCAGAAGACTTAATGAAGACACTGTGCACAGGATCATCCAACGGAATCTGTGTTATCACTTACCAAATCTTCAGTCATATCAACACCAATAACTTGACCATTAGGACCAAGTAAACTACTGATAATAAACGATTCTCTTCCAGATCCACTGCCAAGATCTACCACTTTCAATCCTTCTAATTTCTCTGGTACTGCCACACCACAACCATAAAATCTGTAATCGAAATGACTTGGAAACTGATCGCACAAGCATAACATACTTGTCCAAAGCCCTATGATTTTGTCGTCCTATTTGAACTAGTAAGGGTATTAACTATAATGAATTTTATGGCTGATAAAAAAGGTTCCTAAATCTTGACTGTGTAGTGATCTAGTGTTTTCTTCATGAAGTTTGTCTGTTTTATGATGCAGTTTGTCATTGTCGTGCGCCTTCCGAAATATTAGGCTATATTAAGAAACATTGGAAATGGCATGACTGTCCAGACACTGACCTCTTGGTAACCTCTGGATGAACAAGTGACAGAGCTTCTTTAATCTGCTCTGCTAGTGTACCACTATAACCATATTTATGTTCTGTACCAGACTGAGACCAGGCGTTATAAATATCCTTCACTGTATTTAATGTACAGGCGCTCATATTGATGCGATGAATCTACCAAATTTTCTATTTCTGAAATGAAACGGTTAATACTGAATAAGCTTATATACCGTAAAATGACACAAAACGAGTCCTCTTCGCTTCGCAAGATGTAGGCTAATTCGTTAAACCTTGACTCGTATTAAATATTATAGGTGTTGGATTAAAGGGACAGATGCGCCATTTTGAGAATTGATTTGAATTTTGAAAATGAGTAAATAGTCTCCAGAAGTACTAGAAATGTACGAAAATCGCATAATACATTCAAAAGTATCTCAAACTTGGAATTTTACTCACATGTTATGTCTTTTCTATATAACACAGAGTAGACCTATCTTAAAATGACGAGTCATCGTTTTAAATTCAAACTCGGATAATTCTGGACACACATGGATATAAAGGCTCAAATTTCGACGGTAAACAGTGATCACTATTACATATTCCGTTTCTGAGACTAAAGTATGGTTGGTCAAAAAGAATGGCGTCTATACCTTTAAAAAGCGCGATTCTGATGTCTCAAATATGCTTTGTTAAAGGTTTAAATTACTAACTACAATTACAAAGCAACCTTAAAGCACTAAAATATGTTTTTAAGCGTGTTATACCGTTATTGTTATATTGAAGAAATAGCAATGTTGTCTATTTCTATTTGGTTTTTCACACACTCTCCTGGTGACCAATGAACAATGACCATCTATTCCCCATAAAAGACAAGCTTATCTGTGACTTGATCAGAACGTCCAAATAAAAAAGGGGGTCCATTAAAACCACATAGTTAAATACCCGATTAAAATCAGGGATGTGGTTCAGTGATGAAAATATGAAAGAGGGTTTAATAACGTCCAATGAGTGAATAAGATGTCACTGTGAGATAAGATGTTCAAAGTTTTGTACAATTTTGATATTTTTGGGTATATCAAGGGCAATAATTCAGTTAACAGTCCCCCTCCTCTCCATGGCATAGTTTTGGACTAATACAAATGTGATTCAGATCAAATCAGGTATTAATTAAAGTTTCTGTCTGAATATTTCCTACACCAGCCTATATTCTTGAAGGATATGATTTTAGCAAATCGCAAAAAAGCTCAGAATGTCACCTCCCGGTAACCCTCTCATTCCTAAATACATCAGGAATTTAAAAAAAAATACATTCTACACTATCTTACTGTCAGCTTATATAGAACACAGTGTGCCAGGGTGTAAATACTCATGCCTACAGGCACTATAGTATACACGTGAATTTTTCACTTAAACATGGAGCGAATGAACATGTTCACGAAAACAACGTTGACATCATCTCACTCAAGAATGCAGGCATTGATACAGGCAATCGGAGGCCAGCTCTGAGAGAAACTTAACTACAATTCATGTTCAGGACCACTTTCGATTTCACAAACATCCTGTACAAACAGCTTTTATCTGTATCCGAGCAAATATATATCCTCTACAAGCTACCCTCACATGCTAAATCTTCCTACTTTTCTCCGATTGTTGGTGTTTGATGGCAGGAAATGGCTTAAAATTCTCAATATCATTCGAGACTCAAATTTAAACATAGACTTAAGGAAATTCCCTAAACAAGTTAGACATTAACTCAATATAACTTCATAACGCAATGTTTAAATAGGATCAATAAATTTGACTATAGTTTGTAAATGTCTTAGTGACATAATAACACAGGTTTATATATTATTTGATCATACCCTTGTTTTTATTTTTTCTTTAAATGTGCTTACCTTATGGGTATAAGTAACGAATCCTTGTGTAAGTTGCTTCTATGCTAGGGTAGCCGCTCTTTTGATCCCAATTTCTGCTCACCCGCTGACGGTTATAAATAGAAATAGCTCAGAAGGGTACGCTTTAAGTTTAAACCTATTTTACTTTTACTATATTACTGACCTATTTTATAACAATTATTATACAGAATCTGTTATATTCATGACCTAGTCCGAAACATATTCCTCTATTCCGGTCTCTGAGCACACCAGCCAACAAATATCAAAATAGCTACCAAAGGCTGGAGTTGGGGCAGTTTTTTCGGTCTAATTCATAACCCAAACTTGTTTTCTTTGAGATAGTACATCTTATCTACGGTCCGGACTTTTTCGTCACATTAGATATACTGTCTGTCTACAATTATAACAGAATCACATTCACAAATTATTTCTGTATGAATTTTGATATCAAATTCAAAACGCAATAGTAGGCCTAGGAGTCTTCGATTGTATTTGGGTTTAAAACTAACCATTGAAAAAAATGATGTTATTTTCAATTATGATTTAAAGTAGCACCTTCACTATCCATTCGACCAATCTTACCTTAGTTTCAGAAACAGGAATGTTTTTTTTAGCTTACATAATCAGTTTCAGTGTTCACAGCTCATAGTCGAAATTTGAGCCTTCAAATTCATGTGTATCCATAATTATTCACATGGGATCAAGTTAAAAATTCGACTCGAATTTTAGTGAGATTATGCCTTATATAGACCACATATTATATAGA
>NW_008710662.1:1528978-1689098 GCF_000327385.1 Lottia gigantea
CCAGGGGGGGGTTTGCCCCCCCCCCCCCCCCCCCCCCCCCCCCCCCCCCCCTAGAAAAAAGTACCGGTCACTTTTTTAAAATACACTTTTTCATTTTCTTGAGTTAATATGAGCGGCAGGTAACTGAGTCTGGGTGAATAGCCAACAGTGGTCATTCTGGTCAGGCATTTTATGGCGGAGTAAGTGCACCAGTCAGCTGCTCTTGCATTGTCGATCATATGATAAAGTATTTCGATATTTTGATTATACGTAACGAAAAATAAGGTTATGGCTTTCAGGGCTGTGTTATGCGAAATGGTTCAACAAAATACTAAGTATTCCTATCTGTAGACCTACTTAAGAACTGTTTTTCAATATCTTTCTGTTTATACTTAGCTGAGGATGAAACCAGACATCATAGCTTTTCATAACATTTTTAAATTTAATTACATTAGAATAGACATTTGAGTTCGTTGAAAATCATAAAAAGTCTGCAGTAAAGCGTCCTTGGTAACAAAATTATTGGTCTGATACTGGATTGTAATCTGTCCCGTCTCAAAATTCAAAAGATTTGATTGGTTGATTATAAATACTAATAGACATATATTACCCTAAATTGTATTCATATGAATCAAACAACCAAACGTAGGAAAAATGGATAAATATTTGATCAAAAAAGACAAATTGCTTGATGGTTCTGACACTACTACGACTGACAATGGTATCAAAACCACAGCGGGCAACACAACGGATGCAGTACCAAGATGCTCTGAAAACACAGGAGTACCGGGTGACATTGGAAAAGAAGACGTTCCAAAGCAACCGAGAAAAAATTTCCAGCGAAGTCTGGTCGCCATTTTAGTAACAGCTGGTATGATCGATTTACATGGCTGGAGTATTCAGTGTCAAGGGACGCCCCTTTTTGATTTCCATGTCGGGTTTTTCACAATACATCTGCGGGTGCATAAAAATTCATCACTGAAGGCTACACAGATTGGAAGCATGCTGCAGGTGATACTGGAAAGGGCCTCGAGAAGCATAACAATTGAGGTGTCAAAACAATTTCTCCACGATAACGTTGCCATGACAAAAAATCAGGACTCCAATCTTGTTCTTCAAAAACTATACGAGTAGAAATTGGCTTTCCCTAAATTATATGCACTGGCTGCAAGCGTTGCCACATTCGGTTCTAGTACCACTGTGTGTGAAAGCAGCTTTTCAACTCTTACTCGCGCTGACTCACCACAACGACGATGTATGACTCAGCTTCGCCAGCACAATCTTGTTCTTCTTGCCTTTAACAGGAAGCGTACCCAGAAAATTAACTTGGACGTATTTGTTCAACGTTTTGCCATAAAACATACCCGACTACGTTTAAACTAAACCGGCAATAAAAATGTAACATATTATAACTTGTGTGTTTTAACAAAAATAATCTCGAATCTAAAATACTCCATGAAAGTCCGTTTTTCGACGTTTAATCGTCTGTTAAGGTGCTTTGCTAAATTGCCCCCCTCGATTGCACGTTTGCCCCCCTCTAATCGGCCAGTTAAAACTGTTAAGGTAATGCTCAACACTTATTTAGTCATTGTAAAGTTAATTCAATATCATGTTAGAAAAAAAGGCATCCCTGGAGGTACGGAAAATCTCCATTTAACAGGGCCTTCTTCTTTTGACTTTTGACTCCAGCCGACAACTGTCAAAATATCCATCTGGAATAGTGACAGATGTTTCGGACTAGGGGTTCACAAGCTATGCTTTCACTATGTAAATTGATTAAAATTTTGTAAGTTGGGAGAGAGGGGGGGGGGGGGGCAAAAGCCGGTCCAGCCTCTCTTCTGTTTTAAATTTATTTTAAAACAATGTTTAATATCCCAGAATTCCCTTAATCTTTCATTAAACAGATCATTTCATTGGTTGAAAAGTTTAATATCTTAGAACATGTGTTGCAAAACAATCGTCTTATCATGGACGGTAAGTGATCTTGCTCACAAAATAATAAAAAACTTTACATCTAGATCTTCATTATAATCAGTTTCCTCTAGTTCCATTTTTCATAAAAATCCATGATTTCAATGGTGAAAAAACTTTTCTTTGATTTGAGTAAAACAAGCAAATAAAAAATAAAATCTTCAAAATTTAAAAAATAAAATTGGATCGAGATTCCAACCTGAGTATATAAATATATATATTCACTTTAATTTCAACTTTGATGATTTGCTGCCATAAGCTTGATAATAAAAATTAGAAAATAAAACAAACATGGTGGAATTATAAAATATACTATAAATACAATAAAAACCATTTATATAACCATAAACAGCAATAACAAAACCTATCAAAAACTGAGCAATTTGTATTTGGGTCACTAACTTCTTCCATTTCGGTGGGTTATTTGGGAAGAGGGCAGTTAAACCATAATAAAGATAAAGTACTACATGAACAAATGAATTGATAGCAAAAATTGTGGCAATGGAGGACCACACATAACTATTATAACCAATTTCACTTAATAATAACATACTAGCATGATGGTAAACATGAAGGAATGAAATTTGGCGACGTTTATGTCTTAGCACCATAAATACAGTATCTAATAACTCAATTTGTTTTGTGGCCCAATATAACAGAAAGAATGGTTTTAAAAATGGTATTGGCTTTCTTTCATAGATATCACCTCTAAGATACACAGCATAAGTTAATCCACCACATGCAACTAAACTGGCTAGACAACAACCAAGGTTATAGATAACTAAAATCTGAAAAGGAATTAGTAGGTTGATTAATATCGCTGTGGTCTGATTTTAACATTTAAAGATTTACCTCCCTTTCATTAAGTCTATCAAATTGTGAATGACCGAATATCAGATCTCAAAGGTAGATGTTTTTTTTGTTAAATAAGGTGATGCAATTTTTTAAGCAATATAAAAGTATTTAATATTTCAGTTGATGGAGCTAAATTTTAGCTATCTAAAGTAATTTTCAGAATCAAAATCCTGCATCTAGTTCTCCTGCAATCTACTAGAAGCACAGCCTAGAAATATAGACTGCCATAAGTTACAGCTGTACTTATAAACAATATACTTACAGGTCTAAGGTTTAATGGTGAAGTGTGTTTCTGCCATAATCCAGATAAAGCTATCATTAATAAATAGGCACAGAACATTGGAAAAGATGCTAAACTTGTAACATAATAAACCAGCCAGGTTATCTTCCACATCAATGAAAACATTTTGAGTCCTTATCTCTGAAAATAGAGACATAAACATATAATATATGAAATATATATAAAGATAGGCTTACCAGTACCAAATCAACAAGATATGTAGGTCAAGCCAACATATTCAGGCACATCCAGGTCTAATTCAATACATAAACACAAGCAGTTCACTGAAGACATCATTGACAAATAAATCAACACTCTACAACCAGACATGTCACTCACTCAAAAGTTTCATAGATCAACTAAAATTTGGTGCATTTTTATGTGTATTGGGGACGCTGATAGCATCAATTTGCACCAATTTTCAGACCAATCAGACGTCCGTGACTCGTGCACTTCCACTAAAACAAAGTGTTTGATGACACCATTAATTGTAAAGAGCCCTATGTGATACAAAGCATATTCTTTACAATTAATGACATCATCAAACCTTTGTGTGGAATCACAGATGTAAGAATGAAAATTGATACTATCAGTGTCCCAGTAAAATAAAATATGTTGAATTTAGCATTACTAAATGACAAGATCAAATAAACAAAATAAGACCGAAACACTTTAAAGTTGGGTAAAATTCAATCTATTTCACACCATCTGCATTCTAAAATCAACCTGTTTTCCTCAAGTCAATGTTTCAACTAGAAAAATTATGACCATATGGTGTCACATAACTACAAGATTTATCAACTGATCTTATTTATTATATTTATTAAAGGTATACTACTTTTTAGAATGACAAAAGAATTGAAATTAAATTTAAGTAATAATTCATTAAACTAAGTAATTTGGAAGATGCTTAAAAGCGTGTTTCAATAATTATTTTGTTTAAGCGATATATCGTCTTATATAGAGATGCTATACTTAAGTCATGGTACCACAGTAAGTCCAACTCCAACTGATGAAGATATAGTGGTATTGACCAAGTTTGAGACTAATTTGTCTATTCCAAGAGTCAGTAGCCTTTTAAAATTTATTGATTAAAATTGCTTATTGGTAAAAGTACAAGGACAGAAGGAGTCATTTCTTTTAGGACAGTGACATAAGTCTACCCTTTATCTTTTTCAAACTGTCAAGGGATCTCTTGCACAGTCTGTAGAACACATGGTCCTTGTTTAAATTGTCTATTCTGGTAAAGTAAGGAAAATGGTGGATAAGGAAATTATTCAGAAAGGAAAATGCCAGTTCCAAATTATAATGTACAAACATTGAACACATCCTTCATATCAAAGCGTTTTCGAAGGATAAGCATGCCCTGCTTCACCAGCAGCCCTTGTCAAAGTCAGCAAAATAAGTTTAGTGGAGTTAAATATAAATTAAAACTTGGCGTTAATATCACTTTATCTGAAAAAGTTTATTATGCGGGTAATGATGTAAATCTAGTAAACATGAACTAGAAATGAACTACTGGTATTCACTTAGCCATATCATAAGAGAAGTGATTGAATACATGTATAATGTACTTACAATTTATACAGTAAGCTAAAATAAAATACATCCAATTTCTTAATTCCAGCTAACTCATCTATCTCCCATCCACAATCTTTCTATCAATCCATTGAGCTGACCTCAAAACCCCAACATGGCTATAACAGAAAAATAAACAATAAAAGCTTTTATTTACTCAGGTTCAGGTTATAATCTCATAGACAAGAATGAAATAGCAAAATATGAAAAGAAATCTGAAGTGCAGTGGAGTGTAACAAATAGAAACTTTGACCCTGGTATAAAATATGTGACTACTAGTAGTAGTATGAATAGGTAGAAGTAGCAAAACTGGTAAATTATCACAGACCAACATATGCATATTATGTAAACATGTAGCTTATATATTAATACACCTATTATAGCCTAGAGACTAATAACATTGCATAGTAATAAAACCTAGCACACATAGTTTACACAATTTTAACAAGATACGAGAAACAGATTTTTATTCTATTTAATCAACTAGTTTATCAAGACCACTCAGACACTTTTTTAACACTTCTCTGACCAATAAGGCCTATTAACTAATCTATTCATTGATCAATTTAGCAATAGGATTAGATTACCAATATTTCACCTGACATATTTTATTCCTGTTATTCCAAAAAGAGTTTGCTGGATATTATTGCCAGTCCAGGAGTCACAATCCGGTACCATAACCTGGGTATGTTGACATGATAATTGATATGCTATATACATTAGTCATTGGCATTAGATAATATCTACATGATATAAAGTTAATGTGATAAATGTAAATAAGGCCCTGGTAATGAGTGTCCTTTTTCAGAGGAAAACAACGCTGAATTATCATTTTGACAAGTGTTACGGATGGGTATACAGTTCTATGGCCAAGCCAAAGATGAAGCAATTGGAATTGAGCAGAGTAATAAATTAAATTGAGTCAATAATTAAAGGCCTGGGCGCTGAATGTGCAAATAAAATAGGGCACTGTTGCGAAACAGTTGATAATACAAAAAAAAAACAACCTGTTGACCCAGTTGAGCTGCTGTATTTATTTACAAAACTAAAAAGTAAACCGGAAACGGAAAAAACGCCGGTAAGATGGCGCTTTCACAAAAAATATTCCAGAAAATCGTCTTTTACTCAATAAGTCAATTTTCCTTGCGCAAAATATCAACTTAGGATGTAATACCATGCATTAAAACTCACACAAAAATCTGATTATGCAAAAATTATAAATATGTTGCAAACATATTAGAATATTCTGTATGGAATGATTTTCACATGAATTCATCATTATTACTTAATGCTCCAAATGTTTTTGCCACGTCAGATACGCATGTGCAAGAATATTTATTTTTGTTATGTTCCGGTAGACACGAAAGCAAACTCCAAAAGATGGATTATTTGCGAACTATGATGGGTGCCCCTCAAGGGGGTGTTCAGCCCACGGGTGCTGAAACGGTAATGGCAAGGAAATCCCGTTTTTTCTGCATTCCATTCATGTTTTAATTTGAAAATTTAGTTGACCGCTATCTAGCCAATTCAGCCACAGATGTGCAATGTCATTGCCCGAATGATAACTTCTAATGCAACCCTTCACTCAGGGCACTGTTACTGTTTCAGGCCTTGTTGTACTATTCACTTAGCTTCTATTCTCGCAAATGCAACTTAACCAGTTATTCAATGATGCAGCTAGATTATGATTCAGATGATATGCCAATATAAGAGACCCTCATTTTTCTCAGAATTTGGATTCAAGAAGCCTTGCACTTGCAGTTGCAATTAACTGTCAATCACTATAGCAAAACATTGCAACTGAACATGAAGCAGTGTAATATTTTGAAGCAATTAATGCACACCCACATGGGAGTATTTACTAGTAGTGTTGTGGAGGGTCTCAGGCCCCATGCACTTAAGTTAGTATCAACTCCTGCCATTCTATCTATTCTAAATTGATTTTAAATGGTTATGTGGTAGGCTAATGGAACCTCATGTTGAAATGTTTAAGTGAGCTTATTTCAGAATCATTCCTTGTTATATTTTGTATGATTAAGCCTATGATAATATATGTAGGCTTTTTCACGAACTTTTGATTCATGTTTTTTTTTATTGCAGGTGGAAAGACTAGTTGACAGAGCTCAGTCATCTACTTTATTAGATGATAGAAGAGATGCTGTTCGTGGCCTTAAATCACTTTCAAAGGTATGGGATCAGTCAATTTGATTTTTTCCTAATAAAATGTACTGCTGCAATTAAATTAATTAAAGTTTAGATCTTGATACTTCGTTTCATGAGTTTCTTTGGTATACTCAAATGCAATCTATGTTCTAACGACTTTGTTATGCAACACATGTTCTAACTCAGAAAAAAAGTTATAAATACGACTCTTCTTTCTTGAGACCCATAGAAATCCTAGTTTGAGGTATTTTTGAAGGAATTATGCTATTTTTGTACATTTGTAGTACTACTATGACTCAAGGTGAACCATCCCGTTAAGAGAATAAATAGATGCCCTGATCCATAGCCATATTTATTTAAAGTAACATATTGTATTGTTGACTATTAGATTATTTTATTGTTTTCATTCTTTACAGAAATATCGATTGGAAGTTGGAACACAAGCCATGGATTGTCTGATTAAAGTTTTAGAAGTAGACAGGTAAGACTTGTTTTAAATATTTCTATTCTTGAACTGAAATTACTGTAAAAATAATTATTCACAACCTTTTTTTATTAGTTCTAGTGATAAGCATATTTTTGCCTATGTATCTATTTTTTATATAAGATAATTGATCTAGCTTTAGATACATTATGTAATGAATGTGATGTCCATGTATATGTTCATTAGAGGTGATGCTGAGATAATTGCCAGTCTAGCTTTAGATAATGGGATGTTGATGTATCTATTTTTTTTGGAGATGATGCTGAGATAATTGTTCTAGCTTTAGATACATTATGTAATGTGATGTCTATGTATCTGTTATTTATAGTGGTGATGCTGTGATTGTTGTTCTAGTTTAGATATATATGTAATGAGACGTCTATGTATCTGTTTATTTGTAGAGGTGATGCTGAGATAATTGGTCTAGCTTTAGATACATTATGTAATGTGATGTCTGATGAACCAACAGAAGAGGAAGAGAGTATACCAGAACATTTACAGAATGGAGATCTTGGTGCTAATTTTACTGAAATTTATATTAAAGATCCAGAACATGTTTCTCTCTTACTCTCACTACTTGAGGTAAAGAAATTGAAAGATTTTTCTCTGAAAATTAAATTTTAGCATGTAAATACCCTCAAAGGAACAGTATTTATTACCAATAAAGAAAAAGGGTTTTTTGCTGCTGGTAAGGGCTGAGTAAAATGATCGAAATAATCGATTATCGTTGCTAGTAATTTATAATTTTGATTATAGATTTTCAAACTTCATAATCGATTTTCTTCACTGTACCTGTTAACAATTAGTAATCTCACACAGGTTCCCGTTAGCACATTATTTACTCACAATAAGCTATAATAACCAATCTTAGCAAGAATATACTTTTATAACGCAAAAATAACCCATGAAATTAAGAGTTTTGGCTTGTTTTTAATTCAGTATTTACAGGGTTTCTAAATAAAATTATTTCTACTATTTATCGATTATTGATCGGTAGCCTACCATTGATAATCGTTTTGTAATCAAAACCCAGATCTACTGCTGGTAATCACATTATTAATTGTTATAGAACATTTCATCATAAACACATCTCATATGATGGGGTGCGCCGGTACTTCAAGGTATATTCCTTTTGCTTATCTATTGATAATGTTTTATTCTAGGAGTATGATTTTCATGTAAGATGGCCTACAGTTAAACTATTAACAATATTACTAACTAATAAAGGAAAAGGTATACAAGACTGTATATTAGTTAGTCCTATGGGTGTATCAAAGTTAATGGATTTATTATCAGATAGTCGAGAAATCATCAGAAACGATGTGAGTATTCTTTATTTTCCTTGGTTGCTTTTGTACAATCTATTGTCTTTCTGACATCTTGAAACTATCTACTTTATGTTAACATTATTCCAATTGAAAATTCTGCTGAAACTATGTATCATGGTGGCCATGTTTATTTGTACTAATGACAAGTTGCTTCAAACTTTGAGGATTACACACAGATTTTAATAATGCACGGATAAACTTAAGATTTGTATACAGTGATGTTATAAGTATCTCTGCTCTAAAGCTACAGACAATATTTGTTAATGAAATTCCCTACAAGCAAGACTATACCATTATTCAAAATCTAGAGTAAAAGTAGTATAGTAGTGAAATCCTTCAAACAGATATACCATCAGGTGTTAAGCTCTTTGTGTCTATGGGTTGAATTATTCCTGGATGTGAACAACTGTCTTTTGATTATTTCCAGGCTTTATTACTATTAATACAACTAACTAAAGGTAACGCTAATATACAGAAGATTGTAGCCTTTGAGAATGCGTTTGAAAGATTATTAGATATCATATCAGATGAAGGCAACAGTGATGGGGGTGAGTTGAGATACAGTACTTATCTAGACATTTTATATGTCAACTATAGCTATATATGCTTCGCTGTGCTCAGGAAATATAAATTTCATTAAACTTATGCTAACTTGGAATTCCTGAACAGTTTGAAAGAAAAATAATTGGTAGAATGTCTAAAAATGCCAGCCAGCAGATAACTATCAGTTAATTTACAGAAATGTGACCTTTATTCTGTTTTTAGAAAAGCATTCTGTAGTCAAAATGCTACAGTTCACTTCAATTAACACTATTCACACCTTCCATTGTGAATAGCTTGCTTATGTTATAAAGTTATATTGTTAACTTGACTCCTAGCTTGACTCCTAGCTTGACTTCTAGCTTGACTTCTAGCTTGACTCCTAGCTTGACTCCTAGTTATCAAAATATCTACAGCAAGTAGATTTTGGACATAATTGAAACTTTTTGACCTATGACATGATATTTTTCAGGTATTGTGGTAGAAGATTGTTTATTGTTATTGTTAAATTTATTAAAGAATAATTCATCTAACCAGAATTTCTTTAAAGAAGGCAGCTATATACATAGAATTACACCTTATTTTGACTTGAACTCTGACCCCCAGAGGTCACAGGGTGGTTGGTCAGCTCAGAAAGTTACCAATCTACATCTTATGTTACAAGTGAGTGTGTGTGATAGTTGCATGTCATGGCACGACTTCAAGGAAAACAAAATATATATTTTCTTTTGAAAGGTTAAAGATGGACCAAGTTAGCTTGATTAGCTATGTGAACTCTCTGAAAGACATGTTGACAAAGTAGAAACAAAGCAAAGCAAAACTTCTTTGGAGTAAAGTTTAATGCAAAGTACCAAATTATTTTCGTAACCTATCTTTAAATAAATATCTCCGAATATTATGAAAAGTAAAAGAACAAATTTTTTTAGCTATTGACTTAAAATATATATTTTTTATAATGATAATATTTCTGTTCTCCTTGAAGTTGACAAAAAAATGGATTTGAAGCTAGTAGTTTTAAAACTGTTTCTGTGCCATTATTTACTAACATGCATCATCATAATGTCAGAATAAGGGTGGAAATTGGACTGACTGGTTGTGGTTCTTGTTGATTTTACATTTGGTTTATTTGGTAATGGTATGTAGCCTGATGCATGTAGATTAGGGTGTATAGGTTCAGTACTCAGCTAGAGAATAGAGAATATAGTACTGTTATATTGATTACAGAGTAAATATGAATCCTATATATCTTGGTTTTTTAGATTTGAATAGACAGGTTCGTCACTACGGGAGTTGATTTGGGTCTTGAATATATGTAAATAGTCTTCTTCAGAAGTACTATAAATGTACTAAAATCACATGATTCATTCAAAAATATCTCAAACTAGGAATCAAACTTTCTATTTTCTATATATGGCACAGTCTCAAGAAAAGACAAGATTCCTTTTGAACTTTCAAACGTAGGTAATTGTGGACTTGCATTAATTTGAATACCCAAATTTCGAACACTATTTCTAATAAGCTTAGCTAAAAAATTCTTTTTTCTGAGACTAAGGTACGATGGTCAAAAGGATGGCGAACCTGTCTCTTGAATAATGCAGGATGATTTATCTTTGTCTTCTATTTACTACTTTATTGTTCTGTATTGGAATGGTTGTTTTGGGGGGTGTAAAACTGTGCATTGTACATACATTATATTGATATATATCCTTTTTTTTTGCTTGCTTTCTCTACAGCTGTTGTCACCTCTGCATGTTAAAGATCTATAGATGGAACGTACCATTTCTTTCTATCATTGTATGCCTTCTCTCTTCAGCTCAACTTGATTTCATTTCAATTTTGCTCATATCATACATTAATCTCACATGCTTGATTTTAGAATATGAAAGGAATTGTAAAGATATTTTCTAAACTTTTTCTGTGTATCGGAGACACTGAGAGCATCAATTTGCACCATTCCAATTTTCAATAAGATGTCTGTGGTACCTGCAATTCCACTTAAAGTGTTTGAGGAAGTCACTTATTGTGAAAGCCCTATACAAGCATTTTTCACAGTTAGTTTCAGTGGAATTGCAGGAACCACAGGTGAAATGGTGCAAATTGATTTATGCTATCAGTTTCCCCAATACACATACAAAATTTAGATAACCTCTTTACAATCCCTTTAAGTAGAAATTCTGTAATATGATAATAATAGAGTTTACTGTTCAATTTAGAAAATTACTCAAAGAGTTCAACTGATCAAATAGACCCAATCTTTTAGTTTTAGTTTTACCACAAGTTAATTGCAATGCAAAAATATAAAATATTAGCTGAATATAATCACTAAATGAATTGTCTAAAACTGGCAAAATAGAATGGTTTCTTTTCATAATACCTGGTTTGGTAGTTTTTGATGTTATATATTTAGATAAATTTTTCATTTCTAAGACTTCATTAAAAGTACCTGTAGATAGTTGTCACTTTTCAAAATGAAATTCAAGTTCTGGTTTGTCTTTAACAAGAGCTATATAGAGAACTAAAATGAAGCAGACATTTAAGTTTATAAACTATATTTCATGGTCATTTTCATTTTCTTTTATCACTTTATGATATATATTTTTTCACTTTTTACATCTTATCCATCATAGCATGGTGTTGATTTATTTTCAAATTAGCATGGTGTCTTTTTGAATGATCATTTCCCTTATACCTTGATTTTCATTCTTCTGGTTAATTTTCCACTAATATTCTGGCTCACATACTGCTAATATCATAGAATGCTTGGTAATATCTAGAGTTACCATGGTAACAAATTGTATAAAATTATAGTTGGTATTTGTCCTAACATTTTATACAGTTTGATTAACTAACCACCAACATAATCACTGCTTTATAGTCACTCACTCATACCTTAGTAACATATTAACTCATAATCACTGGTTATATTAACTAGCTCATCTCTATCCACCATATAAACTCATAACCAATGTTTATATAATCATGAACTCATCACTTACATTCATAATCACTGCTTTATATTATCACTAGCTCAATCCTTGGTAACTTATTAACTCATAATCACTGTTTATATTAACTAGCTCATCTCTATCCACCATATAAACTCATAACCAATGTTTATATAATCATGAACTCATCTCTAGCCACCATATAAACTCATAATCACTAACTCATTACTTAAACTCATAATCAATTCTTTATATAATCACTCACTCATTACTAACTGTCATATAAACTCATAATCGCTACTTTATATAGTTACTAACTCATGGATTGCTATCATTAATACTCATAATAGCTGTTTATATAATCACTAACACATCACATAAACTCAAAATCGCTATCATGTAAATTCATAATCATTTCATCATGAATTGTTCTTCCCAAACACCTACTTTTTGCCTTTTTTCATAGTGGCTCAACAATTAAGTTGCTTGTTTTGTAACCCAAATGTCTTGCCCTGGGGTTTGATCCAAGCAATGTGCCTTATGTACCTTAGTACCTTATGCCCTTAGGTCCCTTCTCAGTCCAAAATAGGTAAATTTGGACAGTACATGTCAATCTCATACTACTAGTAAAGGTTGTCATGAAAAATCTTGTCCAAGCTTCTTTTTTCTGTTTTTCTATTTCTTCTATTTCTTTCTCTGTCTTCTGTTTCTGACATAATAAATTTGTCTTTGAACTAACATGCATTAGGTCACATATCACCAGAGTTTTGTGATGTGAACACCACTGCCACTATATATTTATTGTATTCAAAATTTGTTTTTATTCTTTTAGCTGGTAAGAACTATGGTATCACCAAACAATGCTCAGCAACAAACAGCCTCTTGTCAGAGAGCTTTAAATCAATGTGGTTTACTACAGAAACTATGTTCTATATTAATGGCTAGTGGTGTACCAGCAGATGTTTTAACTGAGGTAAATGCTTTGCTTTGTGAAGAAATTGGCTAAAACTTACCCTTGTGATCTTGGTCTAAGAATAGCTTTGTTAGACTTAGACTTTTTCAATGAGTAGCCTATGGTAAAGAGTTTTGGTAATAAGTTTTTTGATGCTGATGTGTTTTGGATATGGAAAACTTCATCAGGAAAGCTAATCAGAAGTGAACTCAAGAGGTCAAAGAGCATTGAATGAATTATTGGCACAATAGCCTTCTTTCCTAAAGCATCAACTTTTTCCCCTTCATAATCTAAAGTTGTGTGTATTGTTGATAAAATTGATGTAAAGGTGGAATTGTTAATAATATTAAGGTGGAATTGTTGATGATATTAAGGTGGAATTGTTTATATCTGACAGCTAGATTACAATTTGTTGTTGGTAATTTCAGACTATAAATACTGTATCAGAAGCTATCCGAGGTAATCCACCAAATCAAGAATATTTTGCATCTGTTTTAGCTCCATCCAATCCTCCAAGGTAAAATTAGAACACATACTTTGATTTAAAACTATTTTTAAAGAGACCCCTTGAAATTAACACCATTCACATCAATGAAGTCAATATAAATAGTTCAGTCCACTTGAAATTATTTAATCTTGGACAGTATGACATGATTGGCTGAGACACTATTTCAATAAATATTTAGCCTTTAGAAATAACTGTTTGATCCAAAGTGTGATTTCTTAAATTTTGACTAGGTCTCAACAATTCTTGAAGTTGGTATGCACTAAATGATGATAATTATGATATATTTATTAGATAAGGAAAGAGAAAAAAGTAGAAATTATTGATATAACTATTTTGTCACTTTTTAGAACATGAGAAAAATTTAGAAGTAAAGAACCGTGAAAGAATATTTCAAATCTTTGAAAAATTACTGATAATTTATCCAAAATGGAATCTTAACATATATTTGTTGTTAAGCATTATAATTAACAGTATAATATTACTATTGTTATTATTTCAGACCAGCCATTGTTGTTTTATTAATGTCTATGGTGAATGAAAAACAACCATTTGTTTTACGTTGTGCTGTATTATATTGTTTTCAATCATTTCTGTATAAAAATGAAGTAGGTCAGTCTCAGATAGTACAGACTTTATTACCTACCACTGCTGATGGTAAGACATTCTCCTTCTTGTGTTTACTCATTGAAAAATACCTAATTATACCATATACATTATCAAGATATATCGTCAATTTTTTTCCAGATAAGATCATTTGCACGATTATAACTAAAGTAACTTAAAATGTGATAAATTTTTTTGTTTATATATGCTATTTAAAAAAAAAAACCATTTATTTTGAGATTTAACTACTAAATTATTCTAGGACGTAAAACTCAATTAATTTCATTTTAGTTTTTATTTCACTAAATTATTTTGAGTACATTAATTTTGGGCATACACACTCAAAAATAAAATACTTTCAAAAAAACTGAAACGCTTGCTAAAATGGCCTTGCCCATTTTTTTTTATCATACTAATCGGTGATAATATTATGTGTATTTCTATTTGTAGTTAATACTATAACAGCAGGTCAGTTACTATGTGGTGGTTTATTTAGCAGTGATTCGCTATCAAATTGGTTTGCAGCTGTAGCCATGTTACATGCTATTTTAGAAAATACTACACAGAAGGAACAGTTATTACGTGTACAGTTAGCTACTAGTTTAGGAAATCCCCCTGTATCATTATTACAACAATGTTGTAATATCTTAGCACAGGTTTGTTTATTTATAGATTGATTATAGATTTACATAGGTAACTGTCACTGGAAAAAATGGAAATTTCTAGTTTTACATTTACTGCAAATTGTTATTGCAAGATTTTTTGAGAAAAATGGGCCCATAGAGGCACCTTACAATTGATTATTTTCACATTGTTTTTTTCTGAACCGATGAAAATTCAGATCTAATAGATGTATATATTTGCAGCAGCTCACACTTATTTGGGACTGACTTCTATTTTCTTTCGTATTTTGCTTAAAGTCAAACTTTGATAGCTTACATTTTACTGGTTGCTACCTATAGATATATTGATGCAGTTCCTCTACTCTTCTCTGTTCCAGTGTAAATTATTTAGCTGATATATTCATTGTTTTTCTATTATTCAGGGTGGTAAATTACAGACACGTATTGGTTTATTAATGTTAATGTGTGGTTGGTTAGTAGATTGTCCTATAGCTGTTACTCATTTCTTATCTAATACTGCTAATGTGCCTTTTGTATCCTTTACATTATAAGATCAAAATAAGTTATTGAGTAAGTTGACTTATCAAATTGACTGTTGAGCTGACACTGTCAAAGGATGTCATCAGGATTATTTCCTGATAACAGTATTTTATTATAGGTTTGACTTGATATCTTCATGACAGTTTAGCTTGATTCAAATATAATTCATGTTTTTGATCAGTGGAAAGTTATTCAAACCTATCCTGTCTATAATAACTGAAATCTTGTGTAATGTCTTAATTTATGTATGATTTATTTTGGCATCTTAAAAGCAAACAAAGCTACTTTCTACACTAAATCAATGGTTTCCCAACCTTTCTGAGCCTTCAACCCCCCGGAGCACCCCTAAAAATTTGTTTCATCCACATTTCCATCATGTAATGTTAGGTACTTTCTCGATTCAAAACAAATTCTTCTCCTACACTAGTTGACCACACCACTGACACCCTAGTCCCACACCCCAGGTTGGGAACCAGGGCACTAAATGTAATGAACTCTGTGATCTAATGATCTGTTCTCACAATTTCTTCAGGAGTAAAACACTATCTCACTTACTTGATTGTTGGGCTTCAGTATCATAATATGTAGTGATTATACCTTTGTATATTTGCTTGTTGAACCCTTATCAGACATGGGCTGACAGAAATTGTCTTTGGTAGTTCAATGATTGTTCTTAAAAATTAAACATGTATAGGTTAATGCTGCTATCTTTGAAATGTAACGAGGCATTTATAGTCTTTGTTAGATTAATAATTGAACGAACCATGTTTCATTTTCATCTTGCTATGCGTATAAAATGGACTGTGTTCCTTAACAGTAAACTAGTTAATATCTCAAGTTATAGCTACAGAAAGTGAAGAACAAGAATTAATAGTACAAGGTTTATGTACATTTTTAATAGGAATATGTTTATTATATAATGATGATCAGTCAGAAACATTCACCAAGTAAGTACTGAAACAGCCATGTCTTTCTCAAAATATACTTGTGTTTTGTTTATAGATGTTTGTGGAATATAAAAAATATCCTTCTTTCTTTATTGTTTAAGGTTACGGTAAATCTAACAGCCTAGTGAATGACCAATCAGATGACTGCAACACAAAATTCATCTAAATTAATTGTAAAATTTATACATTATTCGAACACTAAAAAGTTCAGAACTGTTAGTGACTCATTTAATTTGTTTTTACCCCCCAGAAAAACAGCTATATTGAATCTCATTTCCTTAATTGATTGTGATTTTATTCTAGGGTATCATTAAAACAAGTGATAGAAGATAGAATTGGTTTAGAAAGATTTACTGATAAATTATCTCAGATACTAAAAAATGAAAGTTATACACGAGCAGCCAAAAAACCTAATTTACATTATAAACAATCTAGTGAAGTTATATTTGATTATGCATTTACAAGAATATTTAAATCTTTAGAAAGTAAGTAACTTTTATTGTGTGTTTTTTTATGGGATATTTTTTTTAGCTATGAGTATCCTTTTATAGCTTCCAATTGCACCTTTTAATTTCCTGTTCAGCATAAAAAAACTGGAACAATTTATCTGGTTTAAGTCTGGTTTTTTTAAATGGTTATTTTTTGTATGGTTGTTTATTTTAATGGTTGTTTTTTTAATTGGTTGTTTTTTTTATAAAGTTATTTTTTTAAATGGTTGTTTTTTTGAATGGTTGTTTTTTTAAATGATTGTTTCTTTAATGGTTATTTTTTTTTCAATGGATGTTTTTTAAAATGATTGTTTTTTTTAAATGGTTGTTTTTTAAAATGGTTGTTTTTTTAAATGGTTGTTTTTTGTAAATGTTTGTTTTTTTTAATGGTTCTTTTTTTAATGGTTTTTTTTTAAATGGTTGTTTTTTTAATGGTTGTTTTTTTTAATGATTGTTTTTTTTTAAATGGTTGTTTTTTAAAATGGTTCTTTTTTTAAATGGTTGTTTTTTGTACATGGTTGTTTTTTTTTTAAATGGTTGTTTTTTTAATGGTTGTTTTTTTTAATGGTTGCTTTTTTAAATGGTTGTTTTTTAAATGGTTGTTTTTTTAATGGTTGTTTTGTAAATGTTGGGTCACATTATAATCTGTAAAAGATTACTTTTCCGTTTAAATTGAAATGTAGAACAGTTTGAAAATTATACTTCTGTTATCAAATGTTATACATTTAGATTTATAACACGGTGTTATTTCTGTTATTCTAGATGAAGTATTAAAGTGTATATCTATAGATGAAAAATCACCAGAATATAAAAAGAAACTTGCCAGTTTAAAAGAACATGAGAATATTGTAGATCAATATAAAGAATTGATTAAAGAACAGGTACAATTGTCTTTTCTGTCTTTAGGCTTACTTTGGACCTGAGCTGAAGCAATTTACCTAGTGTGACTGCCCTGGCTTGCCTTCAAGCTTTATTTTACAGGAGTTTACTGAAAGAATCTATATTATATATGCAGTAAGCTCGTGTGTAGTTGAAGAACAAATGGGTAATTGTACTTGAAGAAGTTTGAATTATTCTTTAGGTCCAAAAGGTTCTTACTCAGACTCAAACGGTCAGAGTCTGACTGATTATAAACACAACTTGCTTTCATATGTAAAAAGTACTAGTGAAGTATCCCCTGGAGTACCAGCAATCTCATCAGTTATACAGGAGCAGCCTTGAGAAAAATTATCCAATTAATAGTGTAAATATCATCAGGTGATCACATTATTATGACAAAATCATTGTACCTCATTTTTCTATTATTGAAATTTTAGCTACAACACCTTATATGTATTCTCTTCAGGATGCCAAACTGAGTGAAGCTAGAGCAGAAGTAACAACATTACATGCTAGACATACAGAATCAGCTAGACAAATAGAAGAATTACAAAATACTGTACAACAATTGAAAGACCAAAATGCATTATTAAAAGTCCAAAAAGGTAAAATTGATTTCAAGATTCATTAGAATATTTAGTTTTTTTCCTGTAAGTTTTCTATGTAAAAATTGTTTCTGCTCCTGAATGTGACAGGTATTGATTGTATAATTGTGTACATCGTTGTTCAAACTATGACCCTATATCATTTAGTAGGTGGTACCATCGTTCACTTTATCCAAATAGTACTTGGAAATGGATAGATATCATGAATGTTTATGCTACTGTCACTTTTGAATTCTTATTTAGAAAAGAAATCTGACTAAATCATTTGATTTAGTAAACCATTGTCAAATTTGGTGGTGTGGAAAGTGTCTGCCATGCTGCTGTACATTTCATAACATGTATGTACATGTATGTACAAGCTTTCATAATATGTACATGTATGTACAAGCTTTCATAATATGTACATGTATGTACAAGCTTTCATAATATGTACATGTATGTACAAGCTCTCATAATATGTACATGTATGTACAAGCTCTCATAATACGTACATGTATGTACAAGCTCTCATAATACGTACATGTATGTTCAAGCTCTCATAATACGTACATGTATGTTCAAGCTCTCATAATATGTACATGTATGTACAAGCTCTCATAATACGTACATGTATGTACAAGCTCTCATAATACGTACATGTATGTTCAAGCTCTCATAATACGTACATGTATGTTCAAGCTCTCATAATATGTACATGTATGTACAAGCTCTTATCATGGACCGTAACAAGTGTTTTTAATATGTGGTGTAATGTAGTGTAAGTATGTTTTTATTTGTTCAGGTGCCCGTGGTTCTCCTTCCCTTGATTCAACAGACGATACTTCAGCAAAAGAAATAGAGTTATTAAAAACAGAATTAACAGAGAAAAATAAACAAATAGAAAAATTGGTAAGTAATTTTGCTTATCAAATGACAATAGTAAGTTTATCAAATGATAGTTTTAGTCAATAGAAATGACATTTGAAATTTAATCGATATGACAGTTAAAATTGAATTGAAATGACAGTTGAAATATCTCTTTTCTGAGCATAACTAAGTGTAGTGGACATTACGCATGTCTTACAGTCCAACTATAAGGTAAATAATCTTTAAAGGAATTAAGAAAAATTAACATGCTTTACCAGCTAAAAGAGCTGTGAAAATTTAGACTGTGTAAGTCTTTTGAAGGAAATGGAAAGTCAGATTTTGGTGATGAAAAGTTAGCTATAGTTGATTTCTATCACCTGTTGAAACTAACTTTGAGATGAATATGCCTTTGAATTGAAAAAACTACCTATATGATAAGTGAAATTTGTTATATTCTTTATATTTTTCTTTTTTTTTTATCAGAAGAATGACCTGACCTCAGCAGAAGTGAAAATATTGTCTCAAGAAAATGGAGATGAAGATAAAGAAAATAATCCTAATGAAGCAGCAGTTGTACAAGCAACATTACAGAAAATTAATTCAGATCTCGAAAAATCTCTGTCTGATAGAGATAATGAAATAGGTAGACTACAAGATTTATTAGATACTAGTAACAGAGAAGTACAACAATTGGTAAGTTAGATAGATTTTAATTCAGATCTCGTAAAAAATCTCTATCTGATCGATATATAGGGTTGGTCAACTTTTGAGTTTCCTTCATTGCACACTGAATGGTAGTCCCCCTCTTTGTTTAAGTGCAATGTAGATTTTTATTGCAATTAATGTAACGTTGAGTTCAAAACTATCCTATTTCTGTCTGTCAAGATGGTTGGGTAATCTTTCGAACTACAATATTTCAGAAAAACAGTCCTCAAGCTAATGACAGTGGAGCCCAACATGATAATTCAGACCAAATTAAACGGCTTAAAGATGAATTAGAAAAATTAAAAGAAGAGAAAACAGCTTTCAAGATAGAGTAACCAAGTCTAATGAAGAAAATCTAAATGCTTTAGATAAAGTGCGGGTAAGCTTGAAATTTTGGTTGTAATATATCATTAGAGACATTAACTACATATCATTTGATTGAGTCTCTACTATAATTTGATTGGATTTCAACTATCATTTGATTGCATTTCAGCTGTCATTTGTTTCAAGTATCATTTGATTAAAATTCAACTCTCATTTAATTGATTTTCACCTTTTATTAGATTAATTTTCAACTGTCATCTTGATTGACTAAAATTATCATTTGATTGACTTACTACTGTCATTTGATTGAATATCAACTGTCATTTGATTGCATATTAACTGTCATTTGATTGTATATTAACTGTCATTTGATTGCATATCAACTGTCATTTGAATGAATTTCAACTTTCATTTGATTGCATATCAATTGTCATTTGATTGCATATCAACTGTCATTTGATTACATTTGAACTGTCATTTGTTTGAATTTCAATTGTCATTTGATTGCATTTGAACTGTCATTTGATTGCATTTGAAATGTCATTTGATTACATTTGAACTGTCATTTTATTACATTTGAACTGTCATTTGATTGAATTTGAACTGTCATTTGATTAAATTTGGACTGTCATTTGATTAAATTTGACCTATCATTTTGCCATATTCATAAATACTTATCCTACCTCAAAATAAAGTGAATTGTTTGTGTATTTGGTTTCATATCTGAATACATATCATTGTTTATGCCTTCAAGAATTCTATAGATAATTCATGTGGTCACTGGGCGTCATTAGCTCTTATAATTGATAAGAAGCATTTTGATAATGAGATTAACCTGTTTTCTTTTTTTTCTAGAAAGTTGAAAGTGAGAAAGAGGCTATGATGAAAGAAAAAGCAGAAATAACAGAAAAATTAGATAATCTAATGAAAGAACAAGATGATTTATTACTTTTATTAGCTGATCAAGATAGGAAAATAGATGAATATAAACAAATGTTGAAAGATCTTGGTCAAGATGTAAGTTGACGTTTATTAAGGTGTTTTTTTTTTTCTTGTTAGTGAATTTAGTCTCAATAATTAGATCTGTTATATTTTGTCTAGAACACAGACCTACAGATCAAAGTGCACTTTGATTGAATTTGTTTGATACATTGATACAGTATGGAAAGTGAGTGGAAGGTCACTGATCTCAAGACAATCTTTTGGCTTTGTTTAGATATCTCAGGTTTGATCTTAGCATAGGTCAAGATAATAGCATTGGATTTGGGATCATGACAGCTGAAAATTGATAAAGAAGAGGCTATTTCTTATGTCCTGCTAAAATTTCCCTTGTTGAACACTACATGGTGTTGATGTCCCTTTTTGAAGTCCTCAACTGCTGTCTGGTTTGTCAATATGCATTCTCTTCAAATGGGCAGATTCACATACCACACAGAAAATTGCTTTCCAATTCTTAACCTAAATAATCAAACTCGATGATTTTTTTTCTTAGGTTGGTGATGATGATGATGATGATGATGATGATGATGATGATGAAGAAGATTGAAGATTATATTATAATGGTTATATTGTGTGAAGTGTGGGGGAATGTGAAAGGATCCAATTGACTATGCAAAATGTTTGTATAGAAGCATAGTACCAGATCTCTATTTTTATTTTAAACCGAGGGAAGGCTGAAATTACAGATATAAGATGAATTCAGTCTCTAGTCAGTTGACAAAGAAAATATTGAATTTAAGCATTATTAAGAGTTGAATGGCATACATATTTGGGATGCTGAGTTGAACAAATGCAGGATGACATCAGGTGTTCCAATGGATATATATGCTCTGTATTTTTAACTACTACTGACATAGAAATTATTCTATTGAAAGTCAAATTTAATGGATTTTTCTTATGTTGATATTAAAAACTTCTCTCTTTTGATTGAAGCATTACCTTGCAAGCAAACTTGTCCACCAGCAGATTCATCCCCTTATTAGTGTGTAATATTAGTGTGTATCAAACATTAGCTATATATAGATTTACCCTAGTAGAAACTGGTGAATAGTATTGCTTGGCCATTAAAGCTTAATTATTTGCAATTGAAACCATCATTTGATTGTTCAACTGTCATTTGATTAAATTTCAACTCTGTCACTTGATTAAATTTCAACTCTGTCATTTGATTGAATTTCAACTCTGTCATTTGATTGAATTTCAACTGTCATTTGATTGAATTTCAACCCTGTCATTTGATTACATTTCAACTATAGTTTGATTAAATTTCAACAATCCTTTGATTGACTTAAAACTTGAAACTTGTTTGGCTTGTTACAAAGATAACAGGATTTCAAAATACATTGTAAGCAAACAAACCAAGGATTGTGTTGAAAATGTAGCACTTTTACCTTATGATCCCTTTCATCTGCTCTCTACCATTCAGGCGCAGTGACCTTCAAAGCTGAGAGTTCAGTGCATCTCATTTTTTAAAGGGTTAAACAAAATTGGTGTTATCCTTTATAAAGGATTAATGAATTTAATCGAAAAATAGTTTAAAACCACAAAAGAATATAATATATTGTTTGTAGAAAGATGTGTTTGTTTCCAGTATATGAAATGACAATTTGTTAATGAATTATTTGTATTTGTTGATGGTTGTTAATGGTTTGTTGCTGTGTAGAATTTGTATTTATACTTCTATTTATTTTCAACTTTAAATTGTTATCTCATGCACATTTTCATAATATCATGTGATCTTACTATATTCATGTAAAGATATTTGTGCACATCAAAGGACTTTTCAAACATACATGTATATGAGCAGTCCCATTTATTTTAAATTAAATTTCAGTTATGACACACCATTTGTTGCTTTGTGTTTGTTGGTAAAAAATGGCGACTGATTTGAAGAGGATTGGTCAATATTCAACTGTCAATCATTCTTACGGATCTATAATAATAATAATAATAATAATAATATCTTTATTGGGACATAAATTAGGCCAGGTCTGTTTACAATTTAGCCCTGTGAATCTGTGATGAATCTGTGAATTGAAACCAACCAGATTTAAGGTACTACTTCAACCAACGTACCTAATAATATGATTTGTTCCTGTTTTGAATTGTACCTGACAGGGATTTTTGCATAACTTTAGTTGATATGTTATTGAGCACAATACATACTTCAATATAACATGTAGTTAAATTGTAATTTCAAAGTTATCTCACTTTATTGCAGAATTTAGTCTGAAAAATGTTTTTGTGCAAATATACTTTAAAAAAGTGGATTATTATTATTATATACTTGCATAAGTGTTATAGAAGGAACAAATTACCAGAATTTAGAGTAAAATGACATTTAGCCTATTTGTAATACTTTCCTGTGTCTTCACTATGAAGAATGCCAGTAACTACATTGTGTGTGAGAGTTATAACTTGTAATGTAAATAGATCATTAATTTTATTATCTTGTACATAGACCAGATTAAACTTATCCAAAATAATTATTGGTGTTTAGTTTTTTTTGCAGATGTTTTCTAGATGTCAACAGTGTTAATGAGGAAGGGTATAATCAGGAGGGAAATTTGGCCAAGCATAAGTTTCATTCATTTATACTCTCGAAGAAAAATTTTAAATCTCAATCTTCTTCCAAACTAAACTTGGGTCCAATGCTATGCATTATTTTCTTTAACATGAACTTTGAAATTACAAGAATATACTAGAGGATACTGAACATTTCTATACCACATGCAGTTTCAGGAAGTTTGAGAGAACGACATGTTCCTCGCAGTTGATATACAAATGTGATATCAGGATTAGGGCCAACTCAATAGGTCACATTTTATGAGAGTTTCTATGATCTACTTTGAGATAATAGTATTTGGCTATGATAAGGGTTCCAAATAAAAACTAGACACAATCATTTAGTAATTGAATATCACAGACAAATGTTTATTACAACATAGAACAGTATATTATAGTTCTATGATTACAAGTACATCTTTTATATAACAAATAAGTTTTATAGTTCATATTCAATACACACAATGTTAGTAATATCTGGTAGTAAGAGTAGATTTATATTGTAATCTTATATAGTTAATTCATCTTTACAATATCACACTATTTCAAACTACAATAACAACCCTTCAATCTTATACCTTGACTGCAAGCTGCAAGTATCACGCACGGAATACAGCAATTTGATTGGATTGTATGCCAGCGAAAACAGCTAATCAGAGGTCTTTACAGAAAATCTGTAAACACATAGGGGCAGTTATTTTCTAGCATACAATCCAATCAAATTGCTGTATTTACAAACTTCTGTGATATAAGAAAGGCGGTTATTGCAGTCAAGGTATGAGAAGTTCATAATAACTCAACATTGTTAAGATGCAGAAGCAATCTATCTTGGAGAAAGTTAGATAAGTGTATCTTGCCGTGACAAGTACCAAAATTCCATCCTGGTAAATCCACCCTACATAAAAGGCTACCGGTTATAGTAAACCAGGTTGAAATCAAAATGAGATATTATATAAGATAAAGATACATAATGCTGACATTGGTATTATAAATACTGATATTTAGTACTTGTGTTGAAAAATATTGGAATGTATCCAATCCTAGGTATTATACAAATATATGTTCAACCTTTCTCCAACAAAACACATTGGTAGAAGAGCTAGGATATATGCGACCACAGCAATATAATAATGGAATGGTTAGACAGCTTTATTTTAACTATTTTGACTTTCGATACTATCTAGCTATCAACAAAACGGTTTCAGACAATTTTTTACATTTCGTGTTTCATACACATTCAGAAAGAGTATATATCCTAACCGCCAGTAAAGCGGCTGTTACCAAGTGACGTCACATAAAGTTAACATCATATGCTTTAAGTTACGTTACTTAGAGTTCATATAGGGAATATGATGTTTTATTTCATATACACTCAAATGTGCAAAGGTTCAATTTTCCAGCCAACCTTTGTCCTGATATACGACCATAACCACCATAGGGTAACAGTTTATTGGTTAACTAACTGCCATATGTTGCATTTGTATGTTTCATATAAATTACAAAAATAAAATTTACAAAAAGTTTACAAGCCTTGGTATAGTGTAAAATCAATAAAAAAAGTGGATGAATAAAAACAAAATGGATGAATAAAACATGATTTAGTTTAAAAATCTTCTCTCCTGTTCTTACATTACTGTCATAGATCTATAGTTCTGTACATTCATTGTTCTGAAATATTGGAAGATCATTAAATAATGACTTAGATCTCTTTTGGGGTTGCTATACATGATAGTATGAAATGAAGTTATGCATTTTACTATGACACACTAGTGTACAAAGTGGACTTATTCAATTGCCAACTCTCTCACTTTATAACCTTCAGCTCTTAGGGCCTCGTTTTTTTTTTGTAAGATCCAAATTCAATTTTCATGTCAGACTCTCCGACATGCATCACTGACAATGGGAAGGTTTGTGTCCGAAACCTGCACTTCAAAAAATAACAGACAATTTTGAACACAAGTTTCTTCTTCCTGGCTCAATTTCAATCACCTTTACTTTTCATTTTCATGTCCCTAATATAAACTAAACTCTTACCTTAAAACATTTTGATTTACAATAGAATTACAAGGAGTAGTCTTTGGACCTTGTGATGGTGAGAATATTTTACCACTTTTATTAACTACATGTACCGGTCTAACATATTTAACATTATAAGGATCAGTAGAATGTGTTGGGTAGGGATCAAATGTTCCAATTTTCGCTCCAGCAGGCTGTAAAACAAACATCATCAGATAAACATTGAAAAAATAGAGGCTAGCCAATTAAAACTTGATATTGACAACTCAAAGCCAGTCATTGATTAATCAGGATTGACTGAGAATTTTTGTAACTCCAATGAAGAGGAAATTAAAACTGCTAATTTGTGTACAAGATGCTGGTAAAAGCCAGCATGTCTCAGACTACTATTATTTGTGAAAATACAACATCAAATATGCATGCAAGAAATATTATTCAAAGTGTTGTAGGTCTACCAGTAATTAAGGGTAGTAACTGCTGTAAAATTCAACAAGTTTATCCAGACCATTAAAAGTCTTGAAAATTGATGACAATACACCCAAGTGACATGAATTATGTTATAATCACATACACCATACTTTCTGAGCTATCAGAGTTTAAGACTTGTGTTCCAATACTCAGTGCTCAAAATATCAAAAATTTACAACAAACTCACCTTCTTGCCAGGAGAGCTTGGTTTAAATGGTTTCAAATCTGATTTTCCAGATGGAGTTTTTTGTAAAGGTGGTAGGTTTTTATCTGTTTTATAAGGATTGTTATCAAAATAAGCTTGTGGATGAAGGTTTAACTTGAAGGAACCACCTTTAACTGATTTACGATGTAATTCCACTTCTTTCTATAAACAAAAACAAAATAGGGCATACAGTTTGTGTAATATAAACACCAAATTGCCAATGTAAATTATACGAGATCTCTGAAACGCAGTTGATTTGACTAGGCCAGCCACAGAGTGGAATTAGGTGTTCTGGGTAGGATACTTCCACACATTTAACAGTATTTGCAGCGATTTTACTACAAAGTCTTAAACTAATATGTATATCATATTACTTGATCATGTTTTAATGAGATTATCTTTTAATCTAATAAGTAGGTCTACATATTTGTGGATTACTGTAATCATATTTAATCTACTTAGTTTATAGTCTTAGAAACCATATTGCTTAATGGTCAACAATAAAAAATAAAACACGTTGAAATTTTCATAATAATTAGTAACAAATTCACAAAGATATTAGATGGCGAAAACATTTAGCATGCCCAAAATAATTAACATGCATGGAGACAGGTGATTTAAAATACAGAACCCAATAGAATATCATATCCCATTTAAGTGACATTTTGCAATAATTTACATTTCTTTTTTGGAATAATCGATATCATAGTTAGTCTTAGAGCAGCTTTTTTTGGAATATCAGACTATTTAATGTAATAAGCAAATGAAATTCTTACTACAAGAATTGCTACCTCTTTTTTCATAATTCTTGTTATGGTGAATCTAGTAAGTATCATTAAAATTTGTATAATTTCTACTACTACTACTGCTACTGATCTATGCTACTAATTTTGACAATTGCAAACCTTTATGAGTTCTCTAGCCCTGTCATAATGCTCACTTTTATATGGTGGATAGGCACTGAGTGTCACTCCAGCATAACTAGAAATAAACAGTTAACATGTTAATAACAACAAAAAAATAAAAAAAAAAAAATTAACAAAAAAAAAAAAAATAAACAAACAAACAAAATAAACAACATTAAAGACAAGATTATTTCACACAATGAAAGTTAGTGCTGAGAAACTGAAATAAATGTTGAACACAATTTTGAATATTTTCAAATTTACAGAAAAATGTCTGAAAAATGTCTTCTTTGAAGCCTTTCAAGAAAGAACCATTGAAAGGTTTGTTTTTTTCTAAATATTTCCAACACAAATAATAAAGTGTGTGCATTGAGTTAAGATGATGCATTAGATCTCATCTTTAAATCAATTATAAACATTTAATTGTGTATGGCAATGATGGTTGGAAAATCTTAGATGCTTCAAATCGTGGCAGGTGAAAAGTTAAACTTTATCTGAATTTGACTCAAACAAAAGTTTAAGTATAGCACTCAAAATAACACCAATAAACAAACAATAATTTTAGTGAAAATTAATTTAAGAATATCAATTTTTTAGTGATCATCAACAAAAAAATCAACACGATATCAACAAATTAGTAGAACATTGAACATTAGTTGTAAATGAAAACACACCCTAGCTATCTCTCTATCACTATTATAGGGATCTGTCATATTATTAGGGTATTTCCCTAATGTTACTCCTACATATCTGTAAAGCATAAATGATTTCAAGTCAGCAAATCATATTAAAGAAGATAAAAATTGAACTATTTCCAAACTGCTTTCTCTGAATGAGGGCTTAACCTATTATATACATGTTATCAAAATAGGTTGAGCTCTTGTCAATTTAAATTCAATTTGAAGCAAGTATCACATGCCAATTTTCTAAATGTCTGATTCCCTACTAGTTAAGAAATCATCCTGCTTTGCAAAAATCAATTCTCAGATATTCTGAATGTAACTTTTTGAATGCTTTTAGCTTGGTCAATATCATATTTTGAATCTTATTAGAATGTTTTATATTGAAAAGTTTCTAAATATGAAATTTCTTACCCAAAACCTGTTCCTTTCTTGCCAGGATTTGTTAAAACATTTTTACCAGGAGCTTTGTATCCTTTTCCTGCTGACACACCAGGACTAAAAGCTGAAACATTTCCACCGAACGTACCAAAATGACTACCTAATCCTGATCTATAAAGAAAGTTAAAAAGTATTTTTTTTAACACAGTAAGCTTATAGAACTGTCAGAAGTTCCCTTTACTGGTACAAACCTACTGGAGTATTCAACTCAAACATGTTTTGTAAAAACCTAAGGCTACCATCATTCTATAATTAATCAGATCTCCCAGTAGTTGTTCAAAATGATAATCAGAAAAAAATGTTTCTTATAGCATGTTCATTGTGAAACAAACTAAAAACTTCAATCTCATTCCATAGATCTTCTGATTGTTTTTTCTAAAATACATAAAACTTACGGTTTTCTATCTCCACTACTTGGTAAAAATGGTTTGGATAAATTTCTCTTAGCTTCTTCCAATCTATTTTGTCTTCTCATTTTAATAGGATCACTATACGCCTCTCCTTCCAGTACTCTAGTAAATTTATCATTAAAATAACCATGTTGAAGTGCAGATTTATCTTTAGTTCCACCAGGTAACATTTGTTTACCCTTAGCACTCTTTTCATTGAAGCTGACTGAAATTAAACATGGAAAATTAATACAATAAAAAGGGCAAATCTGCAATGAAGACGCAGTCAGACAGTGGCATCAGGTTTTCCTGACACCATTTACAATAAGTACATTTAGTTTATGCTATTTAATCTTTTGTACCAGCACTCTGTCTGGTATAGTGGTAGACCTACCTAATAAATTCAATCATGTTATATACTGGTACTGTAGATAACAAGCGATTGTAGATAAACATTTGTGGTTTTATTTTTAATTCAGATTCAAAAATACTTTTCATGGTACTGATACACTTAGCGTTGAGTAGGCCTAGACGTTATACATGTCTTGATCTATTTGAATATATATTTAAACAATTATAGCTGACAGATAGTAAGCTTGGGTTACTAGAAGTTAGAAATGAGGTTTATTGAAGCAAAGCCTAAATAATACATCATTTTATCAACCTTTATCAAGGCTTATAGGCTAGACTTTGGCATTATAACTGCAAGGCTTCGGAAACGCAACAAGCCATATGACTTATATTTATGATCAAAAGTGGAAGAATCTGAATAAAAATCTTGTTTTTTTAAACTTACTTCCAGGTGCTTTATATTTGTCACCAATTGATACATATCCCATCTCCTGGAATAATCCAACTCTTTCCATATCATTTTTTCTGTCTCCCATTTTGATGGTCAAGTGTTGGGTATCTTCTCAGCTTTATTACTTATCTTTTCTTTAGAATATTACTGTGATAAATTAACAACACCTTTTCGGCTCGAATAATGCGTTGTCACAAACCCGTTACAAACTGAGAATCGTCAAGAGTTGGCAACAAGCTATCTTTCTATGCTAATCCTGAACAAGTCTTCCATATTGTTGTCATAATTACTATGGTTATTCTTCAATGCGCATGTGCAACAGGATTCAGTATGTTGACATCCGGTGAGATACTCCCGCCATTGAAACACAGCAAAGGCATGTATTTCAACAGTTAAATAAATGCATGTTATAGAAATACACATCCCCTTACGTTAGCAAATTGTCACGAAACACGAATGTAAGGTCTGCTGAACTTTCAAATCAAACTGTCACGCGGGTAAATCTAGTTATACCCATGTAAATTTGTAGAACCCCTCCCAATCCCCTCTTTGACACGAAAGTGAAAGTAGGCCTTAGGCATAGCATTGTCAGTTCCTCATAGCTCATACTATTGTGAAGGGTTAAACTAGTGATCAGATTTTAAGATAATTATTCATGTACAGATCTATTTACATTGCAAATATTATAGGATAGGCCTGTAAGAAAGTGCAAGCATTTCGTTTTCTTCATAATTTCATTTTCATCATTCATGATGACAGGGTTTTCTTTATCAGGCAAACACATCACTCAGAATATGTAATTTCAACATTCCAAACAGTAAGAATAGAGTATCTCATAATAATATAGTATATTTTGTTGAGTGCACAGCACTCCACCAAGGATTCAAATTATGGACTTGGAAGTTAATTTTCAAATCTACATACCGGTATATCAATATACTCTTTTGAGTTTGAGTCAAGTAATCAAACTAACTGTAAAGGAGGGAGAATGTCAAAGAATACACATTTTTTAAAAAATTCATAATGACAGGAAATGGCACTTGGAATCTCATTTGCTTTTTCAGAATATTTCAATATGGCACCACCTCCTGATGATGAAAATATGCTAAAAATTTTATTGGCTACAGACATACATCTGGGTTACATGGAAAAAGATCCTATAAGAGGCAACGACTCCTTAGTTTCTTTTGAAGAAATTTTAGAAATCGCCAAGAAGAAAGATGTTGACTTTGTTTTACTTGGAGGTGATTTGTACCATGATAATAAACCAAGTCGGAAGACATTACATGGTAGTATAGCCTTACTGCGACGTTACTGTATGGGTGATCGTCCTATTCAGTTTGAATTTCTCAGTGATCAATCCATTAATTTTGACCACTGTCAATTCCCAACTTTAAATTATGAAGATCAAAATTTTAATGTCAATATGCCTGTGTTTTCTATTCATGGTAACCATGACGACCCTACTGGTCAAGGCAATCTGTGCTCATTAGACCTACTTCATTCTGCTGGACTGGTCAATTACTTTGGTAAGACTACATCATTAGAAAAAATTCAGTTATCTCCCTTGTTGTTGCAGAAGGGAAACACAAAATTGGCCTTATATGGACTGGGCTCTGTGCGTGATGAGAGACTTCATCGTATGTTTGTTCATAAAAATTGTGCCATGTTACGTCCAAAGGAAAATAAAGATGACTGGTTTAACTTGTTTGTCATTCATCAAAATCGTTCCAAACACACGGCCACTAATTATATTCCTGAACAGTTTTTAGACGATTTTCTTGACCTTGTGTTTTGGGGTCACGAACATGAGTGTCGTATTGATCCAGAATGGAATGGAAATCAAAATTTCTATGTGACTCAACCTGGGAGTAGTATAGCTACTTCACTGAGTGAAGGTGAATCCAAAGAGAAACATGTTGGTTTGTTAATGATTAGGGGAAAAGATTTTAAATTAACTAAAATACCATTAGAGACAGTAAGACAGTTTTATATTGAAGATGTTGTTTTAAGTGACACAACTTTAGATCCCAATGATCATGATGTCGGTCAAAAAGTTGAAAGTTACTGTCAACAAAAGGTTGAAAATCTTCTTCTAAAAGCAGGTAAGTGTTCACTTTGCCTTTCTATTTCAAAAAATATTCTTGGCAATTTTCTTGTTTAGTGCTTTGGGGTTCAATTCGGGACTTCAGGTATATCTTGAGAAAGCCAAGTTTCCTGTCTGCAATGAAGTTTGAAGGTGCTGTTTTCATCAACTTTAACAACAGTTGAGACTATGAGAGTCCACTTGCAATTATATATATTTCACCCATTGTACACAGCCAAAATCTCTCTACATTACCCCCAATCAGTTGCAGAAAAAATTAACGAACAGCTTCATTTCATTGTATGCAATGCTTTTAGTAAAATGATAATAAGTATTTCAATCATGATTATATTTTTCCAAAGCATTCAATATTTAGTCAAGTATTGTCTCATGGTATAAGTATTTTAGGATTACGTTAATTAAACGTATAAGCTTAATACCTCTTGGAATGAGAATTAAATTTAGATGCTGAAACTTGGTTAAAATGAGTCTTTGATCCTCAGTAGACTTACCTGATGTCAAAACTATACAAAGGAATCTCTAGATAATCTATAAAACTAAGCGATAATCCATTAGACTAAATAATTTGGAAAATTGCCTGGAAGCATGTTCCAATAATTATTTATTTTAATGGATATATGGTATTATATAAAGGTTCTATTCATTAGTCATGGCACCTGGTTAGTCCAACTGATGAATACATACACTCAGAATTTTATGTCCATTCTAAGAGGTAGTATCCTTTGAGTCTCAAATTTGAATTTATTTTTTTGACAGAGGCTGAACATACAGGAAATGCTAAACAACCAGATAAACCATTAATAAGATTACGTATTGATTATTCTGGTGGATTTGAACCATTTAGTGTGTATAGGTATGTGTTGTTTTATTGTATTATTATTTCTTCGTGAATGTCAGATGAATTTTTAATGTGATTTATATTCTTATATTCTTACCACAACCAAAGCTGGATTAGAATCTTTGTTAAAACTTCACCTTGAAAATCATATGATCTGAATAATTTCCTTAATCTCAAATTGAGATTTGTCTGCTACAGTGAAACACAGTAGAAATACCCTGACTCACCAAAATTAAAGTCATTTTGTTCTTAATGTCATATTTGTTACTTGAAATATATGTTGGTATTGAAAATCAGAAATGAAATGAATGGAGTTTTGTGTCCTACTTTTCTGCACCTTATATGAAAATCAGAAATGGTTACTATTTTACGAAAGTTTGTTGACAATCAGCTTCTGTTTAACTCAGTTTTATCAATGTTTTATTTTTTAGATTTGGTCAGAAGTTTGTAGATAAAATAGCTAACCCTAAAGATATAGTCTTATTTCAACGAAAGAAAGTACATTCAATCAAAAAAGATGATGGTGATGAATTAGGTAAGTATGGACAATTCTGCAATATTTCCAATACATATGATAATTATTTATCTGAATCATAATTCTTTAGAAATTTAATGATATTTATTCTTGATTATCCTAAAAAAAACTTATATTCGGGTAACATTTAGAAATATTAATACAGAAATTTACAAAACGTATTGTTTGTACTCAGAGTTTCACGCTATGCTATCTTCAGTAACTTTTATGTAAGTGAAAAAAAGACAATTAATGTCTATGGGAGTTAGTTGAAAGGGATAGCTTCACCATTTTGGGGGTTAATATATGTAAATAGCCTTCACAAAATTGTAAATTGCACAATTCCTTCAAAAATATCTCAAACTAGGAATTTCTTTATCTTTTCATTGTGAATAATTCTGGACACAAATGGATTTGAAGGCTCAAATTTCAATGATGAGCTTTGAACACATTGATTCCTGTTGCTATGACTAAAGTATGATTGGTCAAACAGATGGCAAACATGTCCTTTTAAACAGTGTTACCTATTGTGAACCTCTACAAATTGGTTCATTGACAACTTCAATCAATGCTAAGGATGTTAACTTTTGTTTTTTCCTAATATCTCTTTTTAGATCCAGAGTTATTAGCTAAAATTAAACCACAATCATTAGATAGTGCTAGAGTTGAAGATATGGTTCGGGACTATTTTACTAAAGTTGAAAGTGTAAGTTTATGTACATGTCTAAAGATTTACTTCTTTAAATTATTGGACAGACTTACAAACATATTTAACCTCCGTAACCATTTTAACTGCCTCAGTCATCAACTCAGTAATCAAGTAAACTATCTCTCTTCAGTAATCATGCAAACTACTTCTTGGTCGTCAACTCAGTAATCAAGTAAACTACCCCTTCTCAGTAATCATTATCAACTCAGTAATCAAGTTAACTACCTCTCCCCAGTAGTCAACTCAGTAATCAAGTAAACTACCTCTCCTCAGTATTCCACTCAGTAATCAATTAAACTACATCTCATTAAATCAACTCATTACTCAAGTTAACTACCTATCTGTGGTAATCAACTCAGTAATCAAATAAACTATCTCTCTGCAGTGGTTATTGGACTATGTTACAAGATTAACATCAACTGGTAAACAGGGCTTCACTGTATTAGTAACTGTATTTGTACCAATCCTTACTCCTCAGTGGTTATTATATTTTTATCATCATGAAGCTATGTTAAAAGTGTGTGGATATATCAGGTTTTCTAGATTATCGGCAACAAGTTAAACAGGACTCCACTGTATTAGTTGCTTTCTTTCAAATTGTTGCCATCTTCACTCCTCAGTAATGAAGACAACATTACTATGTATGTTATGTTTTTTAGGGTAGTAAATTACAAGTATTAACTGAGAAAGGTATGGGAGATGCTATAAAGGAATATGTTGATAAAGAAGAAAGAGAGGCTATATCTGAATTGGTCAAGTATCAAGTTGGAAAAACACAGGTAATTATAACAAATCATTACATTTTCACGCTACTTGGTGCCACTCTTTGATTGGGATGATCATCACCACTCAACTTTTGCAGACTATATAGAATTGGACCAATCTTATGATTGAAGGTACATGTATATCCCTTGGACCTCATTACAGGCAACAATCCTTCTCAATTTGATGTAAGGTAGGACTTCCGAAGATGGATTGTTCTAAAATACCTTAAAAACATCAGATTTAAAATGATTATATTGCATTTCTTCACAGAAATATCTAAAACAACGAAATGCAGATGAAGAAGTAATCGATGTTGAAATATGTCGGTTCCGAGATGAACGAAAGGGAAAGAAACAAGAAGAGGAAGAAATACAAGAAGCTATGAAACTAGCTCAGGCCAAACGTTCTTCTCAAGATGATAAGGATGAGAATGATAATGATGCCTCAGTTATTGATTCTGAGGATAGTGATTCATCCTCTACTGCTAGTCGTGGTAGAGGACGTGGTCGTGGAAGAGGTAGTAGAGCTAGAGGTTCAACATCTAGTCAGACTTCAACTCGTGGTAGTCGAGGTGGTCGTGGTAAAAAGACACCAGTGGTAGAAAACAATACCATTACCAATTCATTTTCTAAATTCAAAAGATCTCCTAGAGGTGCTAGTAATAAATCGTAAGTATTTGTCAGTGATATGTTTCTATTGTCTGACTTTTTGTGCTCCTAATGGTAATAGTTCTACCTCTACTTGGGCTATAGTTCGCCATTTTCGGGGGAATGATTTGAATAATCTTCAGAAGTACTGGAGCTGCAAGAAAATCACATAATCCCTTCAAATTTACTTCAAACTAGAAATTTCAGATTCTTTTCCTGTATATGTATTTTCTATATATGGCATAGTATCTAGGGATGAGTCATTTTAATGTTAAAACGCGTATGATTTGGTACACATGGATTTGAATGCTCAAATATTGACAATGAACTGTGAACACTATTACTGATTTAGCTCAGCTAAAATATTCCGGTTTCTGAGACTAAGGTAAGATTGGTTAAACACGAGGAACATCCCTCTTGAAGTCACTTTATAAATGCCTAACTTCCCTGTATAATTAACCCTTTCAAGGATTTGCTAATACAGTCTTATAATTATATGGTTTACTGTCAAAGTGACATCAAATAACATTATATGTGTACATTTGAATTTATAAATTGTATTCAGGGTATATGACATTTTATCACTATGTTGGTATTTTTTACAGTGATTCAGATTCAGACATAGAAATTGTGGATGATGAGTTTGATATACCATCTTCAAGTCGAAAACTTAAAGTTGCAAGTCCTGTCAAGAGTCGAAGTAAGAAGAAACCTGTGATGTTTGGCTCTGATAGTGGTGATGATGATGATGAATTATTCCCATCCAGTAAACGTCGGAGATAAAACTGTGATATACTTTCAATGGTTAATGTGCTTTTTAAGAGAACACCAATATAATGCCACACCTAATTCAATATCTGATCAAGAAGCTTTTGAAATTTTTATGTTTTCACTGATAGTATTGATTTGTACCATTCTAATTTTCAGTCATCTGTAGTACTTGCTATTCCACTAGAACTTGGTACGGCTTAGGTCCTTGGATAATAATTAATCTTTGGGAATAGTGACAATATACAATTATGCATTCAATTTATAAAACAGGAACCACAGAATGGAAATAACTACCGGGTTTGGCTGGTTTCTTCTGATCCAAATCAATGCATAGATTTTGTTACAAAATTTGAGATTTGTCACTGAAATGTGGTTCAGCCTTCAGAAATTATGAAATATTTTGGAATCTAATTTACATCAACAAGAAATAGGCAATGACTGATGATTCATTCTCATCATTGTATTCATGTTTTAACTACTTTCAGATCATCAGTTAACACTAATTGTTTATATGAATCATGTTACAGTTATCGAATAAAATATTCATTTCAAACCTCAAGATATTATTGAATGGATCTAGATAGTAGAGGATAAGAACAATTTCATATGAAGTATGTTACTGTTTGAACTGAAACCATCCCCAATTCAAATTGCAAACAGGAAGGCCAAGTACAAGATAATAACAACCAAATCTTAAAGGATTTAAGTTGGAAAGGACACACTGAAGATTCAGTTCCTCTCTGGAAAACTGTTTAGAAAAAAAATAAACATCAGCTGATGTGGTGGGGAAGTTGGCAAGACCATACGTTTTACTGTTTTAGTCAAATTATTTGCACACATTAAGAGAAGATTCAAAACAGACTACCGGTAGTTTAATACTCTGTTACTCTACCTCAATTATAGTCAGTATTGTATTTGGAACAAAATAAGGTCTTCTTTTAAGGTGAAATTTAAGCCCTTCAAATGCTGGGGCCTCTGGCAGCCCCCAATTCTCCGGTCTTGCTTCGGGAGACAACTCATTTTTGGCACAAATATATCTATTGGACTGTATCCTCATTGTGAAATAATAACACTATATTTGAGCATTTACTCAAACTCAGTAACTGAGTTTATGTATCTAAAATCAGTATTACAATTCCATCATCACAGTAAAAACATTCAATAATAATGGTAGAATTGATGTCACATTTGATAAGTTAAGATCTTAGCACTGTGAATTTTTTTTTACAAGTATATACAAAACAACAGAATTCACAACACTCTTAGTAAGCAATTTATAATTATAATCATTTACTATTTTTCCATATAGTGCAGACACTAAACAACATTTTTTGCTGTTAATTTAAAATAACAAATGACTTAGAAAATTCTTAAACAAAAACACAAATGAAAGCAAGATTAACTAATAACAATTTAGAACTGAATTAGAATTTTAGAAAATTTCTTAATATGTAAAATAAATAGTAACAATGAAGATTTGGAACTCAAAATTCAAATAAATTATATTTTTTTATGAATCAATTGACCTCATCATAACTTGAATAAAGTTGTGATATCATCTTGGAAAATCAAACATTGGTGGCTGTCAAACCAGTGCAGACGACAATGCCAAAATTATAAGACTAATAAGAATCAAAGGGAATCCCAACTTAACATTGAGTATCAAGAAAATTTCCTCTTGATTATCATAAGGGTTTAGCAATTTGTGCCTATACATGTACCTTGAATGTACATTATGATAAGTGATACAGGTACATGTACTAAATACTGAAATCTATGCACACTATCATTAACTTATCAAATGTAACATAGTGGTAAGGTGTTGATAGAAGTCTATAAATTAAAAATGTTGACTACAATGATAGAATACTTATTAAAGATCACTCGCAGCGAGTTTCTCTTTATTCAGTTGATCATGCACTGAATAAAACGTTATTCTTCCACATCCATATATAGATAAACACAGAGGTCATTCCAAAAATAGGTGATATTAATGATCCAATATCGTTTAGTTTATAATTGTTCTTTACAGAACATGGTAATTCTTGATAAGTTTTAAAACAACCATAGTTGAGAATTCAATCCTAATATACATATAATATATATTCTCCTTCTAGCATGTGACATAAATATTTAAATCTAGAGTGGACCTGATTTCATGCAATATCATCTTCTCTCTCCACATATCATGGCACCAGAACTACAGAATGGCATCGACGCCATATATCATACACTATTCAAAGAACAACTGTTAAACAAATGCATCAATTACATAAAGAACTGTTGCAACATAAACACAGCACTTGTTTAAAAAGAAAAAAGTTTTCAATTGTGAATTTTGATGGCTTTTTCTATGTAATTATAACGAGTTCTTTTTGGAATTTTATTGACATGATCTAATCCCAGCCATGGACGGGCCTGCATGCCACCACCTGTAATGAGAAATCAGAAAAACTACTGAAAACCCAATCGCAAAGGCAAAAATATGCCATATTTTTGAAAGAATAACAATATTATTCATATTTGTTTATATTTTCATAGCATATTCGTATCTTAAAATAAGTAATCAGTAATAAATAAAATTAATATCATAATTTACCTGGCATGGTATGGGGTCTAAATTGAGATAAAGTAACACGGAGATCTTGATCATCATCTGGTATATAATCTTGTTTACCCAACATAACAATAGCAAACTTATACTGAAACAACAATACAAATATTAGTAATGTATCTATAATCAGTAACAAGTCAAAATATGATCAAAGAACAATGTCAAGGTGTCAATTCATCTCACAAAGACAATTATAATATAACTACAACAGAGCATTATGTCAATAAATACTGCCATCAACTGTACAAAGAATATTTACTTTCAATGTGTTTCATAACAATTACAATTCTCCTTTAGAAAGTCAAAATAATTTTAAAATTTTGGTAATATCTAGAAATGCTTACTTTTTCATATTCTTTGTCAGGAATTTCTAATTTCTTTTGTATTCGTTTCTTAACTGCTGTAAAAGGTTCATTCTGAAAACAAAAAATGAAAGTCAATAAAATCAATAGCAGACAGATTGATGATTTAACGAAAAAAATAATCAAAAAATATAGAACTGGTATGATAATGAAAATTAACCTTAAACAAAGTCAGAGCAGTTGCATAAAAGATAATATTTTCCAAAATCTGTGGACTCCAGACAAAAGTAGAGAGACAGGTACAAAGTTAAAAAAAGCTACTATAATTTGATGACTATAATGTTATACTTACATTTTTGACCTTTAATAAGAAAGGAACACCAAAGGTTGAATAGATTTCCTGAAATATAAAGAAAACTATTAAGATCATATTCTTTATTTCGTTTATTATGGAGTTTGTTTTACATTAGACCTTCCCTTGTCTGTCTCCATGAATCACTGTTGGTGAGCGAACATTTACCATATGTTTTGAAGCAGTAATAATTTATAGGTAATAATAATGAGAGAAATCCCAAGTGACAAGACTGAAACAAACCTTCTGAAAATGTGCCACTGGAATAAGAAGTTCATCATCAGCTAGTTCATCTTCATCTTTGGGGATTTCTTCAATACGATATGTTTTAGTACCAGCAGCCGGGTTAAATGTGTCTAATGTTGTAAATTCTTTTTGAACAGCTAATATCTTATAACTTATAATATCTAATAATCTGAAATAGAAAGTTATATAAATGTAATGTTTAACATGTGTTATAAGTTATATCTTATCTGAAATATAGAGTTCAAATAATCCACTATAACATGTGTTATAACTTATCTAATAATCTGAGATATAAATTTATATAAATATAATGTTTAACATGTGTTATAAGTTATATCTTATCTGAAATATAGAGTTCAAATAATCCACTATAACATGTGTTATAACTTATCTAATAATCTGAGATATAAATTTATATAAATATAATGTTTAACATGTGTTATAAGTTATATCTTATCTGAAATATAGAGTTCAAATAATCCACTATAACATGTGTTATAACTTATCTAATAATCTGAGATATAATTTATATAAATGTAATGTTTAACATGTGTTATAAGTTATATCTTATCTGAAATATAGAGTTCAAATAATCCACTATAACATGTGTTATAACTTATCTAATAATCTGAGATATAAATTTCAATACAATATAATGTAAACTTTGATTTTTACATACTGACACTCTCAAAAGCACAGACATTGGCATCAGAATCTCATCTAGAATATCTGAACACCTTGCAGACGACAATCTAACTAACTTCTTGCTTGGCTTCACTATGCAATATTAAGACAAATAATTCGAAAGTGAATTTTTGTCAAAAGATTTGAAGGCAGCTGTTTTAAATTAATCACAGAAAGAAAATTAATTGTTACCTTAGTTTCCCTGAGCCATTTTCTGGATCTAATTCTACATGTTTTTTAGCTTCTTCTAATAGATCACTAACCCTACCAGTTTTATTAGGATATAATATCAATTCTTGCTATAAATAAAATAACACATGGACTCATTAATAATATTATCCAAATAATTTTTGATAGCAATTCTATGGAACAGCCAATACATTATCTGCTGATTTTGCAGGAATGCATTTAACTACAATTAAATAATCTTTATTATTCATATCGAATACTGGTATATTCAATTTTTAAACACAGATTGGCTGTAGGGCTGTTACTAAAAAAACTCTCCACTGAAAAAGCCATTGCTATTTCTCTCACCTCCAATTCAACATATACAGCTCTCATGTTTAACAGTCAATTCCATATAGATATCCATAATAGATAAATAATGTGACAAGAGGAATGGAAAATTTAAACTTATCTTACCTCTTCCTTTAGTTTACTATTCAACCAAGTACACTTGAACTGCCGTTTATTTTCTAATTCATTAATTTTAATACTTAACTATAATCAAAATACAATTTCAATTACTTAATTTTAATATATTTCAATAATTTTCAATTGTTGAATGATCCATTTAATGCACAGACTGAAGCACAGAGGGCCTCGATATATTGGACCCATCAGAGTGATAAACTGAGTATCCAGTTGAATAACTTTATCTATGAAAGGTTAAATCCTTAAGCCATTGCAGTTAAAAAAAAACCAGCTTTTAATGTATACATGCATTCAAAATTACAATACATCAAACGAACTGAAGTCAACCCCACTAGACCATGAGAATAATAACTACCTGTTGATAGAAGATTTTTTTGGGCTGCCGTGGTTTTGTATACATCAATAAATCTTTCAATGTGCCCTCAAATGTACATCTTACTGCATTACCAGGAAGATCTCTATAACTACAAATAATATATAGATTTAGATAATAGGCCTAGGTTATCTGTTAAAGGGATTGTAAAGAGGTTTTATACAAATTTTATGTGTATCAGGGACACTAATAGTATCAATTTGCACCATTCCAAATTTCAATGAGACATCTGTAGCTGATAATGTCAAAGCATATTTTGTTATTAGTGATGTTAGCAAGCACATTTTGTCTGACTGAAAATTGGAATGATGCAAATTGATGCTATTAGTGATAGTGATGAACATAAAAATTTCATTAAAACTCTTTACAATCCTTTAAAGAAACTGTTAATATGCTTGCCATTACCAAATGATGCTCATAATATTCTGATTGTGCTATGTGCTTGCCAGAACAACTCTGGTAATGGGAATTGAGGGTCCATCTGAAACTTGTTAATTGTCCTAAATTGATTCTTTTACAGAAAGTACCATCAGAAGGCAAACAGTGATATTGAAATAAAAAAACAACTGATGATTCAGATCTTAAAACACTTAAATACTGACAAACAAATAAGACAAGGCCTACCTCTGACACTTAAAGAACTGTATAAGATAAGGGTCTGTACCAAGATGTGCTGCTACACTATTTGCCATTTGATCATACCCCATTTTTTGAGAAAGCACTAAGGTAAAGCCTGGATCATTAGGAAGGGTTTTATCACAGAATGTAACCTCAACTCGATAGTATAAATCTCTGTAAATAATAATATATTTAAAATAGATACTGTTTTTATATTAACTCAAATGTATAGGTGAATAACATCTGACTTTTCTGTACCTGACTGAACTATTGATCAAAAATAACACTATACAGTGGACAATAAGGGAAAATTTGTCAGAAGCACATTCTATCTTACACTTTATTTCATTCATAACAATAAAGAATCTTAAATCAAATTTTAAAAAATTAAAATGCCAGCACTAAAGTATAAATATTAGCTGGTAATGATGGCCATTTCCAAGCTACTATTTTCAATGTGATGTCAGTGACTAGCACCTCAACACATGAAATAAATCAGAGAATTTTTAGAAAATAATGGTTAGCAATAAAAAAAAAACAGAATTTACTTGAAATAATCTTTAGCAGTTGGTAAATCAAAAGATTCCATATCGAGATCACTACGTTGAAATACTAGTATATCACCATCTAATAATTCTTCTAATGACTTATCTATGGGCAGATTTAAATTAGCTATTTTCTCTGTATAGTTTGGTTTAACTTCCTAAAAAAGCAAATAAAATATCTGATTATCATGGAGAGATTTTAGTTTTGATTCAAATAAACTACAGACAGAAACAGTTATTATCTTCGCCTCTTCTAGTCAAAGCAAGGAATCAGCGTAATCAAAACAACTTGATAAGATATTTTACATCCCTCACATACTATATATTCATCTTGACTGTTATAAAGTGTTATTTTCATCAACTTGACACCATGCTTTCAACAACTTGAAATCGCAAAATATAATATCAACATCCTTTTTTTAATTACATCAAAACAAAAACCATAATGACGAAAATTGCAAAAATTTAGGAGGATTTTTTCTCTGTTGAAAATTCAAATGGTGAAATGACCCACTATTATTACAAAGGTTATGAATTATTGTAGTTTGACTTATAAATCATTTTACCTAAAAAACATTTCGGTCTGTGAATAGTATGGTAATTAACATTGAATTTATATTGTAATACAATTCTATTATCATACCTCGTATATTAGAAGTGGTGTATCAGGTGGAAAACCAGCTCTTTTTCTTAGTTCAGGTACAAGTTCAACTAAAATATAATTATAAATATTACAGCAAAATTCATAGTTCCATAGAAGGTATTTAATGCAAAAATGTTACAGAAGTCAAAATGTTACATACCATAGTTCAGAAGAACTTAAAAAATTAAAACAGAAAATTTTGAAAAACAATTCTCCTTATATTGTTTATGGAAGTCAATTAAACTTTGATAATAATTTTTATTTAGAATGTTAACATGCTGTATGAATGGTGAATGTTGTGTAAAGATACATACCCACTTTAGCTGAAATTGGCACATAAATATGACCACAATATGAGAGAGATTTAGTTCTAGGATCATACATCTTTAAAAACAATATGACATCACCTACAAATAGATAAAAATATTTTACATTAAAACTAACTACTGAATCAGTAATTGTTTGTTAATAGTAGTTCCCATAGCATCACAGAAAAGTCAAACTGTTGAATTTAATTTCAATCTGGCCAAAAATTTATTTAAGTTTAAGCTAAAGCTAGATTCATACTTCTAATCTTAGATGAATTGAGATTGCATTTTACATCAGAATTCAACTTATACAAATACCCACATAGCAAACTGTGAAAAACTTTAGAAATATGACACTTACTCTCATTATCAAATGGTTGTAATTCTTTTAATCCACTTTCAGGACTTAATGTTTCTACAAATACTGTCCATGGACATTCATTTTTAGCTGCTTCCATGATCTACAATTCAGAAATCCTCAATAAATTTTAACTACAATAAGATTTTACTCTCAAATTTCAAAAATTATCGTGCAAATTAAACTCTTGTGTTGTTTATTACAGCAATTCTCAAATTTGATGTTTAAAATGGTGGCCAGGTAAACATATAGAAACTATAGAAATAAGCTACGGTGCCTAACTTACATTTTTATTTAAATCCACCTCAGTGTCAAACCATGATGGACGTATTGTTTGATTTTGTCTTGGTTCTAGTGGCCATAATCGTATTTGGTTTAAAGGATAGTTCTGTAAAGTAAATAAAGGAATAATAAGATATTGCTAACAGAACACATAATTCAAATTTAAAGCTTCAATCAATGGACAACTGAATAACATAAAGTAACAGATAACCAAAAGGGATTGTAAAGAGGTTTTCTTTTATGTGTATCAGGACAAAGATAGCATCAATCTGCACCAATTTTTAATCAGACATCTGTGGTTCCAGCAATTCCACAAAAACTAAGTGTTTTATGGCGCCACATATTGCAAAGGGCCAGTGTGTGATTGGTGACCTCTTCAAACAATTAGTTTTGCACAATCCTATAAGTGTCGCCTGATACACATAAAAATTTTATAAAACCTCTTTACAATCCCTTAAAATTTAAAGCTTAAGGCAATAATGGGCAACTAAATAACTTAAGTTTACAAATTAATTAAAACCTTTGATTTTCATAACCCGAGAGTGGCTTTTAAATTCCTTTGACACAGAAGGGCAGCAATATGCTGAGTATTCCAGTATTAAATAGTTAAAATATATCTTACCAGGTTTTCAGATAACATTTCCATAAATTCTAATATAGAGTATGATTTCTTGACTTTAAATACCCTGTAAAATATAGACCTTGAACATAATCTACAGTTACTGAAAACAGTTTCCCAAAATTAGTTGGTAAGCTTGTATGAGGCAAGATCAACTACATTTCAAAGTAAGTCCCAAAATGACCTGCTTTGGCAACAATCTTTAAAAGAACAGAAATACGTCCAGTAATGTTAGATTATCTTACCGATAATTGACTCTCTCAGTATCAAACAAGTCATTGCCTTGATGACCATAGAAATGATCTTCTAATAAAACTTGAACATTCATATATAAATAGGCCTCAGTTCTCTCTTTACGTTTCTGAGCATCTACTCTCCTGAAAATACATAGTTACAATGTTCTCATTTTATAATAGAAGAATGAACAACCATAGATGACTCAAAAACCTCCCAAAACATAAACTGAAAATACTATTAAATATAGTCTAATTACTAATCAGAAACTTCTTAAAATTCTTTGTCTTAAAGAATAAGTCAAATAAATTTACCTTTCTTCTTGCAACCTTTCTTCTAAAGATTCTGGAATGTCTAAATCACCATTAGGTAGGAGGCATTCATCTGGAATAAAAGAACATGAAAATCATGCCATGAAATGGAACCACAGAAGCTAGGCCAGAACTGAGCCTTGAAATGTGCAGTTTTGACTAGTCTAAAAATATTTTGGTGTATCTAGAGAATTTTAGATCTAGAAACCTAACTGCATTAACAATCATCTGATGGGACTGTGATTCATTTTATCCAAATAGCTTCAGAGCATGAATAGGTTGCCAAATACTCATTCACCTTTTTTTTGTGGGTATATAAACAAATCATATCTAGAAGTGTGTTTATTGGTCTGTTGAATGAAGTTTCCCTTGTTAAAGTTTTATCTTTATACTCACTTAAATGACTCTCTCTAATATAAACCAACATATAAGCATTAGTACAATATCTAATAGTCATATCTTCATCATGACAACCAAAATTTTGTTCTATAGCTTCTGATTTGGTACACCGAGATACTACATCATCATCAAATTTACACCACTGAAAATATTGATATATATATATACAGGTTATTGTTAACAACTTCAGAACTGAACATAATATAACATAAAAAAATCAGATTATAGAAGCAAATTCTGTTAAATGCAAAATTGTATTGTTTTGATCTAGACTAAACATCAAAGACTTACCATATCATGCAATAATGAAAAGTGAAAAATGATATCAACTTTGTGGAAATGCCTCAGAAACTGATAGATTTTAATTTTGAAAAGCCGAAATCGCACTCTATTAGAGAGTAAAATATTTAGAATGAACTGCATCATATAACCCCAATCATCCAGTTACAGTTTCAACCTTGTAAAAAGAACATTACCTTGCCATCTCCTTTAGGATTAATATATACAACATAATGCCCACCATGATTGTCCCCACTATGTACAAGTACTGCATGTAAAATATATATAGCTGGAGTCTCTTCTTTACTTTGTAGAAACTCATCTAAATGTAACCTCTCTGGGAATTCAAACCTAGAATAGAGAAAAACTAATTTGAACTAGTACTGTTGAAATTAACTACCCATTTTCTACTAGCATATACACAGTTGAAATATGTCCGAAAAACACTAGTCATTTATTATGAGAAAGGCCAGTATTCAAATCTTCATATTCAGTGGACAATGAATCTTGATACTTGTTTATAAAGAGTTCATCTCATGCTACCAGTATTGGATAAAAAGTTCTAATCAGAACAGCTCGTATTAGGACTTCAGATGACAACCAAAGCAAGCAAACAGACTCAATGAAAAGTCCAATTCGAGAATAATATTCTGCAGAACGAAGCCTTTGATCTCAAATCTCTTTTTTATGTATCACTTCTTCCTCCAGAAAATGTTCCAAGAGATCTATTTTGACCCTTGACTACAACAATTTGACAATGTTTACCAAGGTGTCTGTTATCATGTTATAAGGCCTATCTAACAAAACAGAACAGTAAAATGAATATTGTTATCTATTTTATAATGTGACTAATGGACTAACCTATCATTTATTTTGATATTGGTATCTGTGAGAGGATCATACATAAATCTCATAAGGTGTAAATGTAATACAGGAGGAAATTTCAGAAAAATGACACCTTTTTCAGCTTCCTGTAATAAACAATAACAATTTGATCTTTACCAAACACATCTTTTTTGTAATGAGACTGTCTGCAATCAAACGATTTCATGAGCTGTGGTCAAATTTTTTAGGTTCCAAGGAAATCAAGATATCCACACACACACACACACACAAGTTTTGGTTAATCAACAAAATGTCTAATACCTTCTGATATAGCAACTTAGATTTGTAATGTTACAAAAAGGCTTATTCATTGCATAAAAGTCAAGTTGCACTAAACACTAGTCTTTGTTATTGTTGTTTTATAAAATCATTTTGAATTTAAATCCTACCTGTAAGCCATATTCTCCTGCATCATATTTATTATCACCATCTAAAGTTTCTACTGTAACATATTCTTTAAATGATTCATTTACTGTTAAAAGAAATAGATAAACATTAACATGAACATAACATCAGTAAACTTAATTACTATAGCATGTGTCAAATGTACAGAGATCCTAGTTCAACTTTACCTTTAGTTTGCTACCATAACACCTTTAATTGAGTCTCCATATATAGTGCCTAAGAATCCTGTTTTTTATGGACAAAACTAACACGCTCAGTGCTTCCAAAGTAAAGGAGAATTGAAATTGTTTGTAGCATTGCAAAGCTCAGAATTCAATTTAGTTTGTGTGAAAATTTCATTATCATATCTCAACTGATTTGGCCGTGGTGAAGCTGAATTTTCAAAATAGTGAAAATTGGCTAAGTTCAACAAGTAGCTACCTGTGGGTCGATTTCTTTATCATTTAAATGTAATATTTATTGGCTTACAAACAATTTTTATCATAATGTATTCTAATATTTAGATTGATTACTACAAATCATCCAGTATCTTTAAAGCCTTTCATCAAAAGACAATTTCTTTATACAGATGTGTTATTTTGTATAAATGTGTCTATTAAGTCTAGCACCTTACCTGACTTTTTACTTTTAACATTTAACTGGATATCAAAAAATGTTTCTTCTTTTTGAGAACAATAATTAACATGTTTACATCTAATATAAGACTAAAATAAACAATGGGAAAAACAGAAATTATATGGTCTCTATTTTCGAATCAGAATTTCAAGGCCATTAAAACTTCTGCTTCTAATCTCAGTGTGTAATGGATTGGGCAGGTAAATCTTGTATCAGCCCTTCCACAATATTATCGTGTTGCTGACAGGATTTATCATATCAAACATGTTTAATATTTGTCTCGGATTATTTTATTGTTTACAAGACAGAGAGTCAGTATTTAATCAGATTCAATTTCCTTCCAAGTGCATGCTCCGCACATGATTATCGTGGAAAATGATCAACTGGAAAATTTTGTCTCCTCGTGTGCCCGCAGCTGGTCAGTGAAACTCTTGACAAGACTCTAGTCGGCAACAAATCGCCGACCAAGACCATGTGTGTGTCTGACTTTTAGTGGTGGAAGGACCAGAGACAAATTTGAAAACAAACAAGTGATCTGTTGAATACTTACCAACATCTTGCCTTCAAATAGACTAGGTATAGTACCACCAACACAGGTACCCTTCATTTTAATTTCTATGTTGTCCAGCAACTAAAAGTAATAACATTATAACATTAACATTGTTTTTTTCAACTGCCTTTATAACTGTTTAGAATGGCATGTGATGAGCTATCGATTAAATACATGTCAAGAGTCTTGGCAATGAGAGAATTCTTCATGACCTTCTAGTTTACTTCTTGTAACTGATCAGGGTACTATAGTCTTCTTTATTTACAAGCTGTGAGTCTAAAACTTAGCCTTAACTTTCAGAACTAGCTGAAGACACAAGTTCTAAGGAATCAAAACCCATCAGGTAAGCTTAATTATTCTATAGAAATATAGTATTTATCAACTTACCACTCTACATAACTCTTGAACATCATGTTGCATAAAAGAATCAAGAGTTTCCCACCTGAAATAATTCATATTATCTTTTATAATGATTTGAAGTAGTAGACTAATGAACTGTGATATAACACAGTTCTAGAAAATACTCGTACAAAAATGGACGGTCAATTTTCATGCATTACATATTTTGTTCCTGCACAATAACACAAATTTCTATGGAGTATAAAACTGTGATCTAGAATCTTACCCAAATGATCTGGTTAATTTTTTTGTTCCTACAGGTTTATCACTAAACTGTAATTCATAGAATACTCTTTGTAAAGCTAAAGCTACACTTTTAGTACAATCATCTCCTTCTGTAGGCATTAAATATACAGCCTGTAAAATATAAATAGTAAGAAATTATTAACTCATAATAAATATTTTCAGTCTTTATTGTTGTATATTGTAATTTTCTTTGGTGATGTTGATCACATAAGATAATGTAGATAAATTATGACTAATATATAAAGTCATGACTAATAGGTTAAAGTCATGACTGATAGATAAAGTTGTGATGAATAGGTAAAGTCATGACTGATAGATTAAAGTCATGACTGCTAGATTTAAGTCATGACTGATAGATAAAGTCTTGATGAATAGGTAAAGTCATGACTGATAGAGAAAGTCGTGACAAATAGGTAAAGTCATGACTGATAGATAAATAAGAAAGTAAAGATTAAGTCATGTGAAACATATCAATTAATTATACAATAGGTATTGCATACTTACTTGTCTAAGTTTATTGGTAAAGAACAAGGTTTGTAATAAAGAATTCATATAACATGTAGCACCTTGATTTCTTAATCCTACAAACCCTGTATGTTTCTTAGAATCCCAGCTGAAAAGCAATGCAGAACAATGTTCAATAGTTTTGCTCATAATTTTTTCAAAGTGTTTTTTTTCATTCAGAAATTTAAATAGTGCAAATAAATAATATGTATAAATGCACATAAAAAGACTAGACAAACATTTACATATGTGGCCTGTAGTGATTAGGCACAATATAAATGCCAGAATCTAATACATAAAACATACCAAGATTTTCCTCTAGATTAAGATGCATATTTTCAAACACATCATAGACTTCCAAGTTGAATTTAATATACACTACTCACCTTACACCATGTGGGGCATCAGCTTTACAAGAAACTTCTAATACTAATTTATCATCTTTAACATAGCCTTTCTCAGGATCTAACAATTCCTAGAGTATAATAAAATATTGTGCTAAAAACTCATCTTGACACTGTCAAAGCATATAAGGAATTGTGTTCTTAGAAGTGTTTACAAGCAATTTTGGACAGATGGACACAAGTCATGCCAATAAATGCTCCACATTTCATATTGGCATATAAAATGAGTAAAACATAGAAATAAAGATGAATTCACTTACGTTCCAGGCCAAGAAGTGAGTATAACCCCAATCATTTTCTTTACATGTAAATAAATGTTGAATTTCTGAAAAATAAAAGTGTTGTACAAAATTCAAACAGAATGTAAAATTCATGAATTTAATGTTTTACTTGGGACTATCTTAGTCTGAAAAGTCATACTTTTTACATTTTAAGACACGAGCACTAAGCACAAAATCCATAATGAAAAGATTTTGTCATATATTTGAATTCAATATTTCTGTCTTACTTCTAGTATATGAATCAGCTTCATTCTTTTGATTGACTATCTTTAACTCTGCTACAGCATGGCATGACCAGGAGCTAAAAAGAAAAGGGAATCAGTAATCAGTACAATTCCAACATCAGATAATTCTTGGCCGTCATCAAAGTTTTTTGTAATAATAAATTTTTTCCAATGAAAAATGCTTTTAGAACTATTTCTATATGGTATTATAGAACAATGGTATACAATGACAACTTACGGTGAATCAGATTCTGCATTGCATTGAAGGAAAAAAGCAAAACTTTTCTGTCTTTCTGAGGTTTGGTTACTTCTCATCTGTATCATCATTTTCCTACAAATTACAAAATTACCAAAATGAAGTCAATTTGATGTTCTTCTGGTATAAGGATTTCAAAGAACAAGTTATGACTTGAAACAAAGTGTATTTCTATTAGTGCATTATTGTTAAGATGATAAATTAAAACTAGATTGTGTCAATTTAAATATGATTTCTGTAGATAAACAAGCATTTACTTGACTCATTTACTCATTGATAAAAGTAATCAGTAATACTTACCATGGTAAGTTACGAATCATAACAGCTGGACTATACATAGATTCTTTTAATTTACTGATATTATCAAACGTATGGCGAAATAACGCTTCTGCTCTACATTCATCTGAAATTAATTCAATTCCAAGCTATAAAATGTTATACTACAGACAGAATTCCTGGTAGATTGAGTTATATATAGGAGAGGATTGCTGGGAGGTCAGAAGCTGACAATAATAAGTGTCTTGTTTTTAACATGAGAATGTGCAAGTCAATGTCACTTCCATGACAAAATTTCTCATAATGCACATGTTAAAGCCCCTCAGTTCCCAAACTGGGGAGTTTTCACCCCCTAGGGGTGTAGGACTAGGTTGTCAGGGGTGTGGCCAACTGGTGTAGGAGCAGAATTTATTTTGCATTGAGAGAGCACCTCACATCATCAAATGCTGGAAAAGTGGATGAAACAAATTTTTCAGTGTGTGAAAGGTCCAGGTGATTGCCCCCAAGGGTTTGAAGACTGACAAAGGTTGGGAACCACTGTTATAGCCCAATCTGGAGCTGAAAGCTAGGATATCATATTAAACATGTAAGTAAGGAAAGCTTACACAACATGTTGACATGATGAAGTTTTCTAAATTCTGTGTATAGGAATTCCATGGACAAGTAATAACAGAGTGATTTATAAAAAAAGCATACCTTCAGTCATTTCTTCATCTTGATTAACCGCACCCGCCTCTTCCAAACCACCATTGACAGCATTATTAACTGTGTCATTTCCATTTTGACTATCCTCTACAAACATAAAGGTATCACAGTATTAACTAAAGAACTTTTACTTACAATTGATTTATTTCATTACCTAAACCATCCTTGAAAGGGTAATGAAAACTATTCTTGTTGGTCAACAACATTTACTGTCGTGGCAACCAATTACAATTTTCATAATAAGTTTAAATATATTGAAGTACCGGTACTGTAAATCATCAAATCTGGTAAAACTGATCACATATTTCAATGAAAATATGTTGAGCAAAGTTAACCAGTCTTGGAAATATTTTTCAATAATCTGATATAACTGAACGATTTCAATTGATGAACCCTATATTTTGTTTCTCTTTTATCAAATTTTTGTATGAATTTTTAGTTGTCTGAAATAAGCAAATAGCAACAAAAAGTAATTTGTTTACTTTAACATAATATACCAATCTTAATACGGAAAATATCAATTTATCAATAAGCAAGATAAATAATAAACAATGTACTATACTATTTATAAAAATCAATAGCAAATATCTATTAGCAACCATTTATCATAACATGTTTCTAAATCATGATAGTTCTTAAGATCTAAGGCTTTTTCTCTGTTCAATGACCTGCTGAGTCAGCTTAGATCAGACATTAGAGCGTGCTCATAAGATATTGGAAATGAAATGAATGGAGTATTTACGTTTTACTCTTCAACACCTTATTGGGCTTAGAATGAAGGGAGATTTTGCCACGACAGCCGCATTAGCCTACTCTTTTTTGATTTCCACCTGTTGAGGGATGCCACAGAATGTAGCACAAGGGGCCTTGGCCTATTGGTCCATCCGAGCAACAAGACGCTTTTTCCAAGTTAGCCAATTGGCAGAAAAATTTCTTAACTGACAGATAGTAAGTGCTGTGTAAATAAAGGGAATACCAGGTCAAGACTTTAATCTCTACCTGATGATAGTTCTTTCTGCCCATAGACGTGATTTATTTCAGATATGTTTTAAAATTTAGTGCAACATTTTGGTAGGTCTACCTCTGGCGCCGCAAATATGGTTCCATTAAATGAAATATTATCCAAATGGTCAGAAAATAATGACAACAGAATCAGCAAACTCAGATTATTTTGAGTTGCTTTATGAGCATGACAGTCACCATTACCATCAATGAATCTGTCAAATTGTCAGAATAGAGAACTTCTCTAGTGTTAGTTGTCTTTTTAATCATTATTATGCACTTTTTAACACATGTTCCAAGTTTTGCACATGTGAATAGACATAATTGAAACCTAACCATGTAAGATTTATCACATAAACTGGAAAAGTCGTCAAACATGTTCATGTTTAGAAGCTTAGAAGTTGTTTATAATCATGGTGTAGCCTGCCAAATAGCCTATTAATCAAAAAAATTTACTTTTCATATTTCACTCAAATCTGCTAATGCAAGCAATTAAAATATTAAAGCTTATTACACCTACTTATCATTATGGATATTTTCTTAAAGTTAAGCAAACATCATTAATTGTCATTCAGTCTTAATTGATTAAGCTTATAGACAGTAGAAAATGTGTATCGGTATTTAAGTCATATAAATCAAATCTACAAACTAGAGTTTATAATTAGTTCTTTATCATACATAATGAGTAAGCCTTAGATTTACATAAACATAGGGTTTCAACCATTATGAAATGATTACGACATGACAATATTGCTGGTTAAGGCAAAACATACTTATAAGACATTTGCTTACTATAGTATTATTTACGACATCAGATCTATCCTATAAACAGACCTTACTAATTAGCACTTACTAAGCACCCACAATAAATAGCTGAATATTTGATTCAAGTTGTGCATGCATTTAATAGTAAGCTTAGCCTTTTATTATCTAGAAAGAATAGAATGTTATGTTACGACAAACATTTATTTACATAATAAAAAAGGACTACCGGTATCGTTAGACCTAATTTAATTGATTCTACTTTACCCAAACTTACTCTTTACACTTAGAGGTCGAGAAAAAACTAATACACACCCTTGATCTGATCGGTTTCCATTTGTTCATGATCCGTGTGGTTGTTTAGCTTGTCATTTACATGGTTCATTGTGTTGTTCATATCATTAGAAGTGACCGTTCTTTGGCGATCTCGCCCTGGAGTCGGAGGACTTCTTTGCGAGACGGTCACTTTGGCGTGCTTACTCGTAATTCGCCCAATGTCTGTAGCTTTTGCCCCCACGCCGGGGAAAACTGCTACAATCAAATTTATGCCGACAATTCGACAAAATGTTCGTGTGTTGCACACTTCCCTCAATAAAAATAAACAAGATGGCCGCCTCTAAATAAAAGGGGAGTATGGGATAGAAGTTGAGGAAACTGGCTTTATTTCCTTTCTTACCATCCATTGGTGATACTTTAGCAGTCATTCTTTAACACAGAATACTTTATAAAACTTTGAGCCTTCAACGGCTACCATGAATGTCTCCTTCACCAAATTTTCTCTTCCGTGCTTATTCGGGTATTTTCGCCAAACTGTGTCAACAATGCGCGTGCGTCATAAGTGCTTCCGTTATCAACCAAGAAGGTTGGGAAAAGAGTGGAGTCGTAAGGAAAATCATAATTAAAACCTTTATTTTTCAGCCTGTAGGAACTCCCATGATTGGTTATAATTGTTTTAGATATAAGATATCAAAATGAATCCAGAAGAAAACCAAGAGACTGACCAAACAGCCGAAAATTGGCTCAGTAATTTTGAAGATGAATGCTTGGATGAACTCGAAAATGAACCCAATATGGAGGACAGACTGTCAGCTGAAAGAGAATACGCAGTTCAGAATTTATGGATGACATTTCAAAATTCTGCAACAGCCATAGCTCAATTATATAAAGGTAAAGGACAAGGAATATGTTAATGTGATATTTTGTATCTTTGACTATGATGAGCAGTTGGATGCAAATTAAAAATTCCAGATCTATTTTTGTTGATATGGACTGGAGTGGACACTTGTAGGCTAGTTAGTAGTTAGCCTACAGTGAGTTTGTAAGTTGTAAATGGTTAAATGGCTAACCTTTTCATCTTAGTTGGGACTGATCTTGCTTAGCCTATTTAGTCACAACCATTATTGCTGTTGTCATCGGTTACACAAGAAAAAAATATTAGTCCCACAAAAATAATTGCATTTTGGTACCAAGATGACATAATTTAGTATGCAAACACAAAAGCATTATCTTGCAAAGTGAAAGTTAATTCAAACCTTAATTGTAGGTAATTTTTATAGCCCTATTTAATTAACAAAATGATTACAGAATCATTACCGTTGTGGAAAGATTTTGACTTGAAGAGGTCTTTGACTGTTGAATATGTAAATTAGCCTGCACATCTTATCTGTTTTGTTATAAAATTTCAAGACAATAACATATTCCAATCTGATCATTTCTCAACTGGTCAATAGAAATGTCAAAATGACCTACGACTGGTCTGGTACACTCATATTCTTGTCAATGATAATGTCCCTTTGCACTAACTCTGACAATTGTTCAGTTTAAGCTATCATTGAATGAGTACCGGTATTGAGATAATGAGTGAGTCACAATTTATGTCTTCTATAGAATTATAATTTATCAAAAATGTACTGGGTATATATATACCGGTATTTTTTTTTGGTTGAATCCAAGAAATGCTGAACTAAACTTGATTTTGAAATCAAACTTATTAGATTAAGTTTTTTAAAGTGATTTATTCATAATCCACTGTCTGGTTCATGTGTTGTCCACTCTTCAGATACAGGTACTGAAAAAGATTTTAAATTTGACTTATTTGTCACGGTATTTCTTCTATTTGCAGATCGTCAACAAGGGAATTCTATGTGGTTACCATTTCAAAATGCTGCCATGTCTGTGACTAGTTTATATAAAGGTTTGTTACTTTGTTAAAACTTTTGAATGATAGGCTTATAGATAGTAAGTTGGGTTTCAAATAGTTTTCATTAAACTTGTGTTTATTATTTTTTCAATTACGGTTCAAGCACAATATTTATAATCAAATTTTGACAATCTATTTTTAAGAATTGAAAAATTTGGGATATATTCAGGGAATTTCAAAAGTGTGTTTTTTGCAAGTCAATATTTTGGCTACAAGTACTATAAAACATCTTGCTTTGCGTTAACAAGTATAATATTTTCTATTCTCTAGAAAGTTTAGATACATATTCAAAGTGTGTAGACTTAGGAATTCAATGTGGTCGACAACATAAAACTAGAGACATAATTGCCTGGGCCAGGAAAAAACGTCGACATATTCGTCGGGAAGATTTATTAGCTTATTTATGTGGTAAAAATCCACCTACACGACACAGACTTGGTAGTGCCTCCAGTCGTCAGTTAGCTAGATCAGGTCTAGAGAGATCATCTCAACGTCTTCCTAATCCAACACAAGTTGATGTTGATCAAGATCTCTGTGCATTTAGAGAAGCTATTGCTCTTCAAGGTTAGTAACTTTATTAATTGAACCGATACACATATATATGACAGTACTCCAATTCGGACCATTAGGGATTATTGTGCTACCAAACAACCAAATATATTTAGGGCTTCTGTGACTAGTTTAATTTATCTGATCCATTAACGTTTAGCTAATATTCATATGTATGTCAGGGTAGTTAGTCAATTTTATTTTGATGTATTGTGAAAAATTCATCCATAAAATCAAAATCCTTGGATTATGGCTAGGACTGATAATTATTGCTGGGTAAAATAATTGATCATCGTCGCTCGGAATTTAAAATTTTGATTACCGATTATCAAATTACACAATGGATTATATGTCAAGTTTACATTTTCTCCCCTGTACCTGTTACCAAGTAGAAATCTCTTCAAAATACACATAAGATACCCACAATAAACTATAATAACCAATCTAAGCAAGAATATACTTCTATGAAGCAAAAATTACCAATGAAATTTAGAATTTTGGCATGTTTTTAATTCAGTATTTTTGAATTGATAATCAATCTCAATTTTGTAATCAATAACCACTGATAATAGTTCAAACAATTTCATGTAGCTGTCTGGGTCCTGTCAAAATTTAGCTACTTGTTACCTTAAACCATTTCTGACTAAGGGGAGATATAATTAGATTTGATGACAGATAAATATAGATATATAAGATTTAATTGTAAAACATAACATCTTTGTTGGACTCAAATCATCCATAGAACTTATTTTTTTACCACATGTTAAATGATTTTTTTGCAGGTTTAAACGGAGCTATGTCAAATGTTAGTGTGGGTTACAGACCTCATCCAGGTACACCACCTAATTTATCACGTAGTAATATAGACGACTTAAATAGGTTTATACATGATGAATTCTCTAGATATAGTGAAACAAGAAAACGAACTGGTTCTCCTGATGTAAGAATGGATTCACCTTCAAGAAAAAAGGGGAGATTTATGTGATAAATATTCAACTGTGGAAATATTTTCAAAACTCTGATAACCAAAAAAGAAACATTTATGCTGATGTCTGGATACACCTTCTGATATATGTTGAATTTTTCAAAAAAAAAATGAAATATTTTTGTTTTTGTGTCCTATTCGAGGTCGAGGACTGAAAGCTTCTAAGGACACAGCCTTAAATTACTTGGTGATATTTTGTGAGGCATTGAAATATATTTGTTAAAGCTATGTCAATCTGTGTGGATGTGTAAATAGCTATGCTGCTATGATTGTGAGCTATGTGGTGAATAATTCTTAAAAATATAAAATGGTCGTGAATGAGAATAATAATTGTGTGAGGTTTTTTTAGAGTAAAAAATATATCAAAGGAAATTATTGTTAAATTCTAAATATTTTATAATTTTATTCAAATTCTTGTTGATTTTCCTTTACTCGTCAAGGGTATGTTCACAAGTGAGACATCAACTATCTATCTTGCATCTTATGAAACATTGTTAGTTTGTTATAGGCCTAATTCTAACACACATTTTAGGTTAAGTTATTAAGCCTATTTAACAATTAACAAATGATAAACATTGTGACATAACCATCACATAATATGCATGTTATAACAAAGAACCATCATCTTCAGATAATAAATGCAACTGCAAGAATTATTAGTGTGAACGGCTCTTTATCTCTGATTATCTCTCGGGCACTTCAATCACCTTCTTTCATCATTAATCTCATATGTTTCCTCTTCTGTTTCTTCTTGGAATCTAAGGTTACTTGCTAAATGTTGAAATTCTTCTTAATCTTTGTCTAAAATTATTCTTCATTTGAATCAAAATCTAATTTCATTTTCATCTTAATAAAACAAATTTCAAAAACATGCAAGCATTTCTTTCTTCTAAACAATAAGAAATAAATGTTATTTTAAATTTTGATTCGAATACATCTTTCGTCATATTAAAAGAAGTGAAATTTTTGTAGTCAATAGTAACATATAAATCCTAGAAGTCATTATAATTTAATATTATTTAATTAGAACCAATTAATTACTATATTAATATATCAAGCCTTGTCTTACTTCTTGACCACTGTCATTTCTGAATTTAATTTTGTCTGTCATTTTTCAATGGATTGAAATACAATATGTATATGTATTTCTTTAAATTCTGTCTCTTACAAGAATTTACATTACTAACAAATTTTGCTGAAAATTACATGAGTAATATAAATTTTCAAACAACTTTTTTTGAATGTATTCTTTTAAGGCTTTCACTTTTATCGTGGGCTAATACTACAGGATATTTTAATTCATGAAAAAATATTTGAGAAAATAGGATTCAAGATGTAAGTGGTCATACAGTAACAATATTTTATGTCCTGACAATATTGTTTAACAGAGGCTTGTCAATGCATTAATATTCTATGATATTTTTGTTTTATTATTATAATGTATATGTGTCCTGTGTATAAAAAGAGAAAATATGATTACTTGTCTTTCTTTTTGTTCATTCTGTTTTCATAAATACCCCATTGTATGTCTTTTTGCTGCAGTAATAATTTTACCCAGCAAAGCAATAAATAGCATTGCAATTTAGCCTTTAGGAATACAGCTAATAAGAAGAGTATAATATTTATAAAGCTTGGTTTACTGTGGTTTGAGAAGCTGTAAATCAGATGATTGAAAATATTTAAGAAATAAAGAGCATACTGTTGAGAAAAGAAGGATCTTTGTACTGCTATATACAAAGACAATAGCTGTACATCAATGGACGTTTTGGTGTAGAATCCAGTACATCTTTCTGTATTATGAAGGAAATTATTCATGAATTTGTCAAAGGGAGAAAACTGCTTGTTAGGATTGCACGAGACAAGGGGGGAAATTTCAATTAACTGTAGTCCGAATAAATACATTAAGCAATAGCAAAATAACGAAACTTTTTGCTTTATTAAAAGCAGGGCAGGTGACTGAAGGGAAGACAACATTTTTTGTAAAAACAGTTTTATTTGTGAGCTTGAATGAACATAGCCCAATCAGGTGTCGGTTCAAGGCAGAAATAAAACGAACATGAACTTTACATGACTCTTTTTGTGGTCAAAGTGACATAATATTCAATCGTTGTAGTCTGAAGCTGTCGTGATATTATAATCATATGCCCTTCGTCTTGTCTAGTCCAATTAAGTCAACATTACTTTAGGCTTATTAATATTAACAATATGTCAATTTAGCAGTAAAAAAGAATTTGTATTAATTCAGTCCAATTAAAATCGAAAACATTGTCAGCTGTTTCAGTCTTTCATTTACTCGCAATATAGGTTTAATCATAAAAGAAAGATATAAATTTGTATAAAGTGACAGAGTTATTCATTTACTGTGGCTCATTAAGTAAAGACAGTGGAATACCCTCTCTACAAAAAGCTTTGTCTTAAATAGGCTGCAAAATGACTATTATTGACGAATCGAGATCACGTCTCCGTAACCACCCAAGGCTGAGCTTTATTGACAATCAGAAATAGCGAAAAATATTTAGTATGAGTTATTGCCCTTGTTCTTTGAAACGTGTTTAAGTTTTTAGCCCGTAAACACCCTAGAAGACACAATTCTTGACGGATTTTAATAAAACTTTTTTATTTACACACCTGTACGGTGGTTCACATTTTTATTTCTTTATTATTTCTTTTTATTTCAACTAGGAGTTTTTAATTCAAAATAAAAAGTGAAATACGTCGTATGTGAGCCACCGTACATATGGATGAACCCTATTGAAAATCACAAAATCTTTTATAGGAGTTAATGACCTCGTTCTTGAAAACGCTTTCAATTAAGGTTGAATAGTATTCAGGATAGTTACAAAAGAAATGTTAACCACAAACTAACACCATTGTTTCAACTTCAAGTTTTGATTAATAGGTGATTTCTGATCAGAAGGAGTTTCTGGTAGGACCGGTTGGTTTGATATGCCTTTTTATTCATAACCAGTTTGGTTGTTTTAAAACGGATGTTACGGTTCATCTGACCAACCACAAAAGATGTTCATAAAATACCAGCTAGAGTGTGATTTGAAATCAGGGATTAAGATACAAAACAAATCAATTTTGGTCACTTTTCAAGTAGAGATCCTTGGTACCTGATATTTGCACGGAAGGACACTCCAATCGTTATAAGGTATTTTACTCGTGTGCTTCGATGTACAGTGTTTGTTCCGACATTTCAATTTTCATTCAGACGTCTGTGGTTCCTGCAATTCCACTAATACTAAGTGTTTGATGACGTCACTAATCGCAAAAGGCTTTATGTGATCTAGCATGTTTTGCGATTAGTGACGTCACCAAACACTTATTTTTTGGGAATTGCAGGAACCACAGACGTCTGAATGAAAATAGAAATGGTGCCAATTTAAAATCCCTTTAAGAAGAAAAAGTATATCATTTAGCTGCATGAGACAATTTTTTTTAAAAATCAAATCTTGCCGATGTCCAGTTATCGGGTTATGTATGTATTGTGTATGTTTATCTAAGTGTATTTGTTTAATAGATATTTATTATGAAGTTACCAAGTCACCTTATATTGACATTTGACCATTGACTTAATCCGATTCCCACTATAATTCAATAGTCCAATAAGTGATTGCCTCTTTCCAGATATTTGTGAATGAAGTGAAATATTATAGCATTAACGCCTATAAAGTTTCGCAATGTGCAATGAGGGAAATATGAGATATCAGATAAGAACTGGTATGTGGTACAATTGTATATTCAGTTAATTCTTGACGGATTGTAAAAAGTGATACAGCGTTATTACATGCGATATAGACAGAAAGCTATACAGGAGATACGTTTCGGACAGCGACTTTTAAAGGCGATAGCCCTAGTCACTCTGATGTACATGTATAATACTTTTATGGTTGCATTTTATCATGCTCATATAAATGAAAGAGTTATGTTCCCAATTAACGTACTAGAATAATTCAACTTAAAAAACGTCAGGAATATACATGTAAGTTCTCAATAATGCACTCAATGTATGAAAGAATCTTATCAAAAAGTTCTTAATTGGCTTAGAAGTCACGAAAAGAGAGAGAATATCGGATTATTACTTGTATTTACCTATCAACAATCGATATTATTCTTCATCATGTGACCGGACCATAATATAGTTCACAGTATATTGCCTATAGTTATGAACTATTGTCTTATTGTAAGACTTTCGTTACAAGACAATACTTTATCTTTAAAATCATTCTCGACATACACTGTTCTAACTCCCAATGACGATCGAGACAAGTCCGAGAACTGATTTTGATTTGTGAGAATGAATTATTTGTAAAGTTTATAGCCGATGAAGGCATACCTGTCGGCTAGATCAAACAAAGCTAGGCAGGTGCCCGATCGATTAAAGGTATAACCAAACTTTCTCTCTCTCTCGCTCATTGAACAACTATCTGCTAACACCTTAAACTTGAAAAATAATTTCAACTAAACGTTCTATGTAAGTGATAAACGCCTAGCCGTGACGTCATATTGTTGAATATTCATACGATAAGAGTAGTTGTAATTGAGAAAGGTATATCAAGGCTTAGTGTTTCTACGATAAAAGTTAGAAAAGTGTCACGAACCACATAAGACTTGGATATCGATAAGTGAGGACGTCTAGTAGACGACGGCAAAGGTATGGAGTATTGAAACTGGATGACAAAAGGATTGGAATGAGTACTGATAGATTCATTGCTGCCGCCCAGGACGGCTATTTAGATCTCTTACAATCGGCAACTAAAAGGGATCTGAATGCTGTGGACGAGGATGGAAGATCTGCCACACTTTGGGCAGCACATAACGGAAATTTGGAAGCGTTGCGATTGATCGTTGGACGAGGGTGAGTACAATGTACATATTGTAGTTTTTTTCTTCTGTTTAAACTAAAGAGTTGAGTTTATTTAGTCTGTATTTATCCAGGGTTAACACGTATTTTAAGACAATAATCCATTGATATTATTACATGAAATAGTGGGGATTAATCTCTGCTTGTACCTTCTAGAAAACAGTCCAAGTTGGGTTGGGTCGCATAGAGCAATTTCATTCTCTATTTCCTTATATTCACTAGTATCTGTGGGAGAGAAATCAACTCGATCACATCCTGTATTTCATATAATGTCATTTAGTTATTAAAATGAAAATCGATTGGCTACATTCAAACCATATTATAGATATAGTTCAATGCTTTATTCAAACCATATTTTATTTGACAATGGTAACAGTTTGTGTGGAGTGAAATGAATAATTTTAAGTTATATTTTGACAATATTTTGAATGTATATTGTAATATTGATGGTATCAATATGATTTTGGTATAAAGTGATACATGGATTCAGCTATTTTTTTCATGATCACGAGGTCATACTTTTAACTGTTTATTATTAACTTTCAATTCAAGCTCCACTTAAACTAATTACTGTGGTGGGCGTTGCTTTTAGTGATAAAGGCTATGTTCGCCTTATGCGGTTGAGTTTGTGCATGTATACACAGTTCTTTGAATTTGACAGATATTACATTTTGCAAGTCATTTTTCTTCACATAAAATGTGCTGTGCACACACCGCAAACACTTGAAAATAACCAGGAAGATGAATATAAAGTAGACAGTAAAATATAGATAATATTATCATAAATTGTATATTAATTTATATACAGCTAATATATTTACCTGGATTAACACGGAAGCGCCATTTTTTGAACCAATCTTACCTAAGTGTCAGAAACGGGAATTTTGTAAGCTAAGTCAATCAGTAATGGTGATTCACAGTTGTAAATCCGTGTGTGTCCAGAATTATCCGCGTTTGAAAGTTACAAAGACAAGTCGTCTTTTCTTGAGACACTGCCATAGAAAAGACATCTTTAGAAATAGGAAAAGAAATTCCTAGCCTGAGATATTTTTGAAGTAATTACGCTATTTTCGTACATTTCTAGAACTTTTGAAGACTAATTAATTCAAGACTCATATCAATCACCCAGAATGGTGCATCTATCCCTTTAAACTTTTATGACATTCAGCATTAAATACATAGGTACAACTATTGGAATTCGGATATATAGAACTTGATTAGTCAGAGGGAGATCACCCATGATCGTGTCTAGAATACGGGTTTTGTTATTAATATGACAAATGGGGCGTCGTTTGGATACCATGCAGTGCGCAATGGGGACTGGTGCATTTGTTTACTCTTTTGCTATTTCCAACTGTCGATATATCTATCGAACACGTCATATAGCACACCGACCCTTGGTTTATGTCTCCCGACCTGCTTCACAGACGGGAAACTGTGTTGAAAAATCAAAAATTATCCCGAATCCAAAGTAAAGCGGGCTATTGAAAGACATAGAATTTCAGTGGGCCTTATAAAACAATATAAACCAGTTATTTAAGTATCCTATTAAATGCCGAAGTTCATTCTTCATTCTTCTGTTACGGTTTATTGATCACAGAAAGCAAAAAAAAAGGCAAATAAAAGAATGGAAAATCGACAAATCATGAATTAAAAATACCTCAAATAAATAGTTAAATTCGGATTCGAGCATTATGGACATCTTATAATTCTTTCCTTCTTGATGGTCAAGATAGCCAAATAAGGAAATAGCTGCCACAAGTTTCCTTGAAATTAATCTTCCATACTTATACTTTACTCTTTTATTATCAAGACGTTAAAATCTAGATAAGATAACATTCCAAAAAGAAGATATGAAAATGACAGCCGTATGTGATAGATTATGTAGATAAAGGCAATAATCGAAAAAGCACAATATAACTGAAAAATGTCTTGTGTCATTAATGTCACATAGAGAAGCAATAAAATAATATGTCTTGATGTGATAACCGATAGAACTGAAATGAATGGAGTTTTGTGTCCTACTTTTCTACACCATATTGCTAATGAACACAGACAACGCCATACAGGGTGCAATGAGAGATATTTTGCCTGGACAACGGCATTAGCCTGCTGTTTTTTGGCTTCCAAGTGTCGAAGGATCTTTAATGCGCACACGGGGCCTAGGTTTATTGTCCCTTCTGACCAACCAGACGCTTTTTCCATGTCTTACCTATACGTCACTGACAGGGGGAAACTGGGTTAAAAATCCGAAGATATTATCTCGACTGATGTGAACGTCAGCTGGAATGACATGACCACGAACCATCAAAGTAATATTACGTCAAATAGTCTGAAAAGCACAGATATGTGGAAGGTATTAATAGAGTACAAATTCGGGTCAATCACGAATAACAATAGCAATGAGTTTAAACCCATCAAAAATTAAAATATATAGACTTTAATATTGATTTCTAAACCATGCGAAACGAACAGACTTGTTCTACCTAATTATTATAGTGTTTAATCTGCCACGAAATGCCATTAACATTTCCAATTTGAAATACAGATTTGCCGACACAGTCAGCATGACATTCAAATCACTCTATGCGCCTATTTATCAGAGCCCGTAGAGCTGCACCTAATGAATTGTTACTGCAACAATTCTCAGACTAAACTGAATAATCAGCTGCTGTTCTCTTATATGCTTTACCTTCATAATCGCTTTAACTAAAAACATTTGGTAAAATTAGATTTACTCTCCCGCTCAAACCAACCCTGTAAATCAGAAGTTCAACTTTCATCCTAAATAGTGGTACAGTAAGAAGAAATAAAACTTAAAGTGACACTACGTCTTAGAATGAACATAAAATTTAAGTTCTCGAAATGGTCAATATGAGTATATATTCATCAGTGAACTTACCTGGTGTCATAAAGTTACAACAGAATCCGGGTAAAATCTAGAAAATTGTAAAATAAAACTAAGTAATTATTGAAAAACGCTTAATCATAATATTAAGCGTTTTCAATAGTTAATCGCATATTGATAGATAATTACTAAGTTTTTTGGATTTATCGGATTATAAAAGGATCCTGTTATGTTATTTATGACACCAATTTTATGTTCATTCTAAGACGTAGTATTCGTTTAATATTTAGTCTTTAAAACTAAAATTTTCCTTTTTTCATATTTTGCATGGTTGTGTTGTTCAGTTAGTTTTAGTAAGATTTTGAGATAGCGTTCTTCTGTATCCAATACATGCTAGGAATCTTCGCTTTATTAAGATATTTGTTTAAACAAATTAATAGTAAATATATCTAAAGAAGAGTACTTTATTATTTATAATACTAGAAATAGGAAAGTCAGACATCGAAGAAAAGTGGAGATTTAACAAGACCCCTAACTACACCTATATTTCTATATTTTTTCAGCGGAAAGAAGATTAAATAAGCTACGCTGAAACTGTAAAGGGTATAACTTAAAGAGAATAATTAATGATGCATAGCTTTCTACGTTAGACCTACCCCTCCCCCCTTTCAACTGAAAAACTTGACCAGATATGGCGTGGATATTGCAAGTACATAATGTCTTGAGTAAGCGTAGCTTGGTTAATTTTCCAATTCGAACTCAACGTATCAAAGACGTCAAACGAGAAACAGAAGGGTACAAATTGCTATACAGTTTAAGATGTCAATGTTAAATATTTTGTATTAGGACCTACTCATTTAACTTGAATTTTAAGAATTTCAAGATAAAACATAATGCTTTGATGTCTATACCAGTATTTATATTGTCAAGTTTATGTCGTAAGCCCTATTTAAAAGAGTAACCCTAGTCTATCTATTTTCTTGTTGATAGGCAGATCTTCTCTGTAATTTTTTTTTATGTAAGATTAGTATTGAGCGAGGAACGTGATCTGAATTGCGCAATGTTTATCTACATATTTTCTACGTTAGACAGTTATCTAGAGACAAACCATGTGATTAAAGACATATGCTTTGCTTAGCATAATATAAAATCTTATGCTCTAAATGTCTGTTATTGGGTTAATGATTTCCAATACCATGCAGTGAGGGAAGACAATAAATGAAATGAATGGAGTTTTACGTCCTACTTTTCAGCAGCTTTAAACAAATTTAATTAGAAGTTTGAATTGAATTGAATTGATAGGTTTGAAAGAATGATTGAAATAAAATAAACAGCCAATTTTCAATGGAAATGGAGTATCCCATCATTGGCAACAGAGTAACAATGTTTCGTTTAGATGCAGACCCAACAATTTGTACCTTTATGCACTTCAGGTACCAACCAAATCCCTTACCTCATCGCCTAAATAATCAATTTCTGTTCAATCTATTCCTAACTCTTTGTAGTGTTATATATGAAAGAATTGCCTATAGCCTAAATTAGACTCTAATTGGCGATTTCCAGTGACATGGAGGACGACTACTATAACTTAACAGTGGACCTTAAACTGATATAGAATAAAAACTTGATCAGTATGAAGAATATTTGACCGTTTGTTGTGTCAAAGTTTGTGTTTATTTAGACACTAGTCTGGATTAAGAGGCATTGACCCATCTTGTCTTGTAGTATTTGACTAGTGTGAAAGTACGGACACGATTTGACCATCTTCACAAAACACTGGTCGATAATTAAAATTTATTGTTGCTTAAACAAGGCTAAACTATTCAACATGTCGAAGATCAAATCATTTGAATAACATTTTCAGCAATCGATGATATGACGAAATTCTTCTCTTAATCAATAGATTTAAACAATGTCATAATTTATGCTCACGAATTAAAAAGAAGGCCCGTAGCTAGAGGGGTCCCAAACCCCCCCCCCCCCCCCCCCCTCCCTTAAAATTTGTTGAGTCGCTACAGTTGAGCCCCCTGTAAAAAAAATACCTCCCTCCTCCCCTGAGACCCCGGGTTAGCTACGGGCCTGTTAATAGGTTATAAGTGAACAGTCAATATAAGGTAATGAATGTACCAGAATCTTCACATGTGGACGGTAATATTGAACAGAACATTTCATTGGTTGAATATTTTGTATGGCAATAACACTTGTTGCTTAACACTTCTCTAGATCATGGATGGTAAGTGTAATTCACCAGATTGCAAATATCCCACACACAGCAGATTTCTAATCGTATATTGTAAAGATAATGAATCTATTTTGATTAGGTATTGATATAGAGAAAGAACTATGTAAGTTGCCAGTTTTAATCAGTTAGTGTTTAATTTGATAGGCGTTTCTGAAACTAGCTGATTAATGGTTTGTTTTAAGGGGTGTAGGTCATACTGTATGAAGTTTCTTATGGTTGATAGCTTTTAGAACGTATATGTCACCGAATAAATCCAGACTTTCTTCTAGATCAAACGTTCAAATAGGCATCCTGGAGATAATATTTGGCTTCTGTCCGCTATATGCCATAATTTTTCTTGCTGAAAGTCCAACTGAAAGATTGGACATTGCTCTTGGCATGAATCATTTTAACTCCAATACAATTGTGGGACGAATAAACTTTGAAGACTGCTATATAAACCTTTCCGTGTTTGCAGAAAATGTTCATTTGAATTGTTTAATGAAACGATGTATTTTAAATATTTTTTAACTGATTTTTCTCCCTGAATTTGTATAAGATTTGTGTACATGTGTTGTTTAATGAGTAGCACCTGATACAAATACTGGTCTAGAATATTATTTCATTAAAAATGTCCACATCTGTTTACTATAAGGAAAAGATTTGGCTATTTTAGATATTGATAAAGTTGCAAACAGGAAATTCGGTTGACTTAAAGATTGAAATATTTAACTCTTCCAACAAGTTTTCATCTAAAACACACCAAATCTTTTAACTTGGCGGTGCTACCCAATTGATATATTCTTACGTATTGACGCCACCTCTGCCCATCCATTGGTCCGGCAAATCTGGTTTGATCGACAGGCTCTATAGTTTTCATCCGATTTAGGTGTGATCATGAAGAATAATTAGGTCTTTAACGAGTTTGAAGTTGACAATGCTTCAATGAGCAGTTTTCATCTGAAACTTATTCCATTGGATTGATTTTGGATGAGTTAGAAGTTTGTGATGTTCGATGAGTGTATTTTGAGTTATTGCTCTTGATTTTGACAAAATCATCTAATTTGGATGAAGATGGTCTATGGGTGAATAAAATTCATCTGGTTCAAATTACCCACGATATACTATAATTAAATTTGTAAGTCTGATTAAGACATGACAAGGTGATTAAGTTATTCTTGATTGAAATATTTAAAGTATGTTTCACCCACCTGTACATTCAATAAATTAAGACATTCAAGATATCTTAAAGATACCTTGACTTCCAAGAAATCCGAGTCCTTAATAATTTGAATGAAAAAAGTATCATTTTTATATGCCATCACTGAAGAAACGAGCAGATTTATCTTTTCATTCAGCCCAGATAAATCTGCTCGTTTCTTCAGTGATGGCATAATGATAATGATACTTTTTTCATTCAAATTATTAAGGACTCGGATTAAGTTACAGAACGAAATAGTTTAGCTTTGTAAAGTTGGCAAAGATTTGAGATAATGTTCCTTTAATATACCTTCTACTATCTTGAGTTTAAACTAGATCATATGACTTGTCGATATCTCTGCTGTTATTTAGAATGATCCAAAGTCCCATTTGAAAGGTGAAAGAAATATAAGTTAAAAATTGAAGACAGTAAGGATTCGAGAAATTTTGATGGATTCACTTTTCAGGCAGTGGCTTTTCAGTCGTAATTATCTGTTAAATTATATAACAACAGAGATGATTTTAATTACCTTATTTAATTAATGCCAACCCTTAATTATTATATTTCTAGATCAAAGCTTCTGGATTTCTAAGGTTTTTTTTGTGCTTTATAGTCATTTTTTTCATATCGGGAATTTTCGGTTGGAACTAACACGCTTCTAAGGCAAAAAAATATCTCTTCGAAAAGTCTTTTAAGGTTTTTTTTGCACTATGAAAACAGGAAGATTAAATTTCATTGCATCCTATAAACCTATGTGGATAAGGTAAACCATTTATTTATTTATAGGGAAACGTGGTTTTAAAGGGACTGGTAGGCCATTTTTTTCACCAATCATACTTTAGTCTCAGGAACCGGTTTTTTTTTTAGCTAAGCCAATCAGTTATAGTGATCGAAGCTCACCGTCATAATTTGAGCCTTCATGTGTGTCCAGAATCATCCACGATTGGATTTTAAAATAATGACTCGTCAATTTGATATACGCTGTGATATATAGAAAAGACATAATAAGAAATGTGAGTAAACTAGTTTGAAGTATTTTAAAAGGAATTTGCGTACATTTTCTGGTACTTGTGAAGACTAGGTACATAATATATTCAAATCACCCTCCCCCCCTCCCCCCAAAAGGCGCATCGCATCTGTCCCTCCTTTAACGATGGTGGCGAGTGAACTGCTTTTCAGTGTTAGAAAATTTTGTGCACAATGGTCTTGTTTGAAATACTTTGGAGTCTTCGCTCATCTACGTCCAAATGCTTGTTTTAAGTTAGTCATTTCATAAGGAGTTGAGTCATTTAGAAATATATTTAGTATAATTATGTCATTATGTATAGAAGGTTATTTATCAGATAAACGGTAATTTAAGATATAAGATATTCTTATCACGTTCTGTAGCTCAGCTTATCATTCTTCAGATAGAAGATCTTTCAAAAGATCATTAGTTATCATTGAATATCAAAAACTTAACACTTAGTTTCGCCCCTTCCCAATTCTCAAGTTATTCTCAGTTCGCCCCTACCTGTCTTTGATGCGGGTAAGGAGAACTGACGTGGAAAAAGCGCCTAGTCGTTCGGATGGGACAATAAACCGAGGTCCCTTGACAGTTAGAAATCGAAAAAGTGGAAGTTAATGCCGCTGTCTTGGCAAAATTTCCCTCATTGCAGCCTGCATGGCGTTGCTCGTCTTCAATAGCCCACATAATGCAGAAAAGTAGGACGTAACACTCCATTCATTTCATTTTCGGATAATCATTTACAATATTTAATTTCGGAACGTGTTTAAATTGAGTTATTGAAAAGTTCAAAATTTTTAAGTCAATGAATTTGGGTAATATGAGTAAACATCTATTTTTCACCTAACGACGGAAACTTCTCGCAAATATTGACTAACTAAAACGAACTATGATAACAACGTTGTAAGTAAAAAGTATCCGAAAACATTTTGTATGATGTTGTTTCCTTACATCACGATGTATGTACACGTTACTGTAAACCCCAGAGCTATATCATAATCTTCTCTAATCTCAAGCTTCTGGTTTAAAATTATTTTATGCAACCAAGATTAACTTCCAACGGATTTAGAGCTTCTACACGGCTACGTAACCAGTTTCGTTTAAATAACAAATGTAATCTTTTTGTATGGAAGCATTTCAACAATTTAAGAACAAACATAGAAATTCTACACTAGGCTAATCTAAGGCCGTTTCAACGATTTAGAACTTGGCTTTATAATGTAAAATTAAAGTTAGCATTTTGTGCCAATATTGATGTTGTTTCGTACTTTATAAAGGGATCTTTATAGCATTTTTCTGTCAGACTTCATGAAAAATATAATGAAAGTACTTGCATTGACTCTTGGTGATATAAAAGATAGAAAAGAAAGATAGATTGAGGTGAATATATAATCTATTTTTCGGAACACGTGTATCTTCCTCTGTATTAATACCACAACGATCTCAATGATGGAAACATCGGTGTGCTAGCTTGGGCTAGAAGATGTCTTGAGATCCTGAATCAGAACAGAAGGTGAAGGTCAACAGCTGGTTAACAGCTAGAAATCGGATCCGCCGTAGTCTTTGTGAACTCATATCGAAAATCAACCAACGGCCATCTATTGATCCTGACATCTTGTGTTGACGACCAGATCGACTCAGAGAACACGGGCAACTAATAGCACTTTTGAGTCGTTGACCGATTACAGTCAGCAATTTACGAAATGCCCCATTAAAAAGAAAGTATTAAAACTCCGATTGCTCTTACATTCTGCCAAAAGCAATGTAGTTTTGAGTTTCTGGCATGTTTCGTCAACATATTACTTATTCCACAATGTTAATGCTTTTAGCTTATGTATTTGGTATGTCTGGTCTGAAATAACAATAATCCGCTTGAAGTTGAAAAAGATACAAGTTCACAGTCTACATAGGTACAATACTATATCAATATTGATATAAAGGTGGTACCAATATACTAGTAACCTATCTAGATTATCTTTATAACCTAATCCTTATCTTATCTATAATCCTTGTTTAAACAGCCTCCCTTAGTTTGTATTGTTTGCTGTATAATACTAATATTCATATCGATTGTTCTATAAAGATCTGGTGTTATCAATGAGGAACGTCTTTTTTCCTCTTTATTTTTTAACACTCATGTAACTTTCTCTAGATCGAAAACGGGAAAGTATGAATCGCAGAAACATGTTTTATGAACACAGCCTAATGGAACTTCAATCATTGGTTAAAGCTTAATGCAACGTTTCGACCTGTTTTAACAATGACCTACAATTTTAATATGGCTTATACAGGCATAGCAATAAAAATGATGTCTCAATCTTGTAGTTGAACAATAATCTGATTATTCATTTACCTTACAGCAAGGTAATTTAAGACCAATATCTACCTCATTTACATTATTCATTCAACTTAAAGAGTGACAGTCAAGAAATTTTCGTATAAACACATAAAACATTATAAATGAATTGACTATTCTATCAAAAGTAATACATGAATACTGAAAATAAGTTTGACAAATCTGATTTGATCTCACCAAGGAAAGCTTTATTGCTGAAAACTTTAATGATTTCTTACAATAATGGTGGCAAGCCAAATTGTTTAGGCATTCAATGAGAAGTGTACAGTTCCTTACCGGGCAATTACTCACCAAACAATTGAACACATTTCTTTCCTGTTAATATTCGATTTTTAGGGCGTGCGATGCCTTTTCACATATGGTGGTTGAAATGTAGACCTTCATTAAGACAGAAAAATCAAGGCATTTGATTATCGACAGTCTTACTTTAACGCTGACCATATTTATTCAGCGTATTTCAAGGAGATGAAGACAATAGATTTTTGTTTACTTTTGTTTGTATAACAATATATTGATCATTTCCCATTTTAGATATGCACCTTCAGACTGCATTTTAATCAGATTGTCTAAATGAATGAGACTGTCTTTAATTGTGGGTGGATCAACGTAGAGTATCCACTCGTACTGTTATGCCAAAGAGACGACGAAACATGGTGGCGTTCGTTGAATACCACGACTTTATCAACTGCATTTGGAGCAAGCTACATAAGATAATGACTGCGTCTAATCGCAAGTTAATGGCAGCTCTTTTATCTTTATTTCTTTATTTATTTAAAACACACCCACTAAATATTGTTCTCTCATTCATAAACTTGAGAAAAAAAATCAATCTCAGGTCGGCATCTTCAAAAGAATCTCAACACAATATTTTCAAGTGAAAGAACGAAAACAATAGAAAAACTAGAAGAGATAAATAATTTATACCTGATTGACGACACTGTCTAGTGAAAAGACAAAACCCAATATGACATGATTTTGCCCGTTGGGATTAAAAAATCAACCTCTGACTTTTTGACTCTGAACGCCAAGTATACATATGACATAAGTATGATTTTAAAGACCCGAGTACCAATATTTTGGCAGTTGTGGGCATGACATTTTTTCTGCATTTCCTGGTACCAACTTATCTGCATACCTGTTGTAGCCCATATTATTTTCTTTAGTACATCCACATGACAATATGCCCCCGTATGTTTGTCAACGTTTCATGGTTACAAGACGGCTCCTGTCGAAAACCGATTTAGATAAAACTTAGCAGTTTTATTTGGATTATCTGGATCTCGGACGTATTTGAGGGATTTCTGGATTTTTGATCTTAAACTACACAAAACATTATAATTTATATTCATAGAGTTGAAAGTAATCAGATTCACTATTGTATTTCATCGTCAATTTCTTAACTGTTTAAAAGCAAGACATCTTTAAATATAGGAAAGGTAGTATCTTCGAGTACGCCGGAAAAGATAACCAGGAAATTAAAAAATTTACTTCTTCACTCTTTGATAGCTGATAGCATTTTCATACCTCAGTGGTATTGATTATTACGATATATGTACGATCAGTAAACAATACATTTATAATATAATAAAATTAACTGTCGTAAAGTTCTAGAATATTAAGAACAGAACGTTAAAGGGAAGTGATCCATTTTTTTGGTGGGTGTGGTGTTGGGGGTGAAGATATATATGAATAGTCTTCAGAATTACGAGACATTAAGTAGTTTAATTTGTAGCTTTGTGATGTAAATAAAATCTTATTAATCGGTGAAGAATATCACAAACAGAAGTTATTTTTGATTTTCTATCGTGTCTAAACTGACTCGCCTATTTTTATAATAAATTATTTACAATATCTTGGCAGTTAGAAATTGTTTCTTTTTCACACGAAACATAAGAAAGTATAATGAATGCCTCGACTGGTTTTAATTAACCCTGCAGTACCGTTAATCAATTTAATATTAAATACTCACCAAGACAATGAACTGAGTCATAATGTGCTACAGGATGAGAACGTTACAGATCTTATCATCCAGTATTTAACAGAAAGAAGGGTGTCAAAGTCACTATCATTTGATTTCAATTATTCAAAGACATAGCTCTGAAAAAGGCATAGTATAATCCTGTATAAGGATATAGAAGGCCATGATGTCACGAGTCTTCGTCTCAATCTCTTGGACTTTGAAATACTATATTAGGTATGATACGAATGACCAATGAACAAACTATAGCGTAAAATTTTTTCATCTATGGAGTTATGTGCACAACATTATGTCATTGTTCGAATGCCTTGAAGATTTACGTTGTCTTGTGCATATGTCTATATACATAAAGGTGGTTTCAAACAACTCACTACAGTTTTCCCATGCACTATCAACGTTTCTAACTCTTAAATATCAAACATTGTTTCAAATTAATGACTCATTTCACTTCAAATATAGTTAATTATACAATGGAATGAAGTTATTGGAAAAGAAATTAACATTGTTACATGAAAACCTGCTTTCGCACGCTCTTTAAATACTTATATTGCTGTACATAATTAAGTGGGTTGAAGTAAATAATGGTAAAGTAGTTTTTCTGTTCTCATCGATCACATCGACAGTTCTTTTACCAGCTATATTCAACAATCAAGTTTAGTTCACATAAATATCAATAAATGATAAAAGTAAATAGTAAACCATGCACAAAATGGCGGAAGCTTTTGTTCTGTTTCCTTTTATTTCAAATGTCTAAAACAATTTGATGATCTGATCCGAATTTTGATCTGAAGGTTTCTTTAGTTTCCATGCATGATCTATGGGGATTGTCAATCATTAATATTTCAAGATACCAGTAACCAAAAGTATCCAACCAACCAAATGCTCTTTTCATTTAAAGTTTTGACTACAACTTGTGAGTGATTCTGGGATACCGATTGTTGTCTTGAATTGTTAGCCCACATTTAAAAGCTCTCTGAATATGATTTGGTTGGTATAAATATGAATATACCATAACACAAGCCAAATAAACACGTTGGTGTAGATGCTTTAGTAATATGCGCATTTTATTCAGATGGTATGTAGCGGAGTTACTCGGTCATAAGATGAACCATTTTCCCCCACTTGTCAGTTGTATCCATCTTTCTGATACCATCTGATGGCACCTAATTCATCTACCGTTTCAATTTAGATGTTTTAAAACAAAAACATTCAAAATTTCTCTTACTTGGACTGTAAATAATGGTGATTCGTATTTAACACTGATTGCAGGAAAGAGTCATAACTAACCTTACATTGAAATATTCATACTCAATATTGTTGTTATCGATTATACCTTTATTATTAATATCAAATATTTAAAAGACAATTATGGCCATTGATACAATAGAGAATGTCTGAAATGTCTATTTACCTGAAAGGACTAACAGCCGTAACTGGCTATTATTAGTGTCAATATTTAATAAGAAATTCTGTTGGCGTAAAGGCATATACTCGTCTAATTATAAATTTGATTAAGGGACTGATATGAATTCTTTAATCGTTCGAGCGTTCGAGTTGTCCGTTAGCAGAAGACACTGTCCGTTTACTGTCGTGAAAGTGATACTACGTCTTAGAATGAACATAAAATTTAAGTTCTCAATATGAGTATATATTCATCAGTTGGCTTACATGGTGTCATAAAGTTACAACAGAATCCCTGTAAAATCTGGAAAATTGGAAAATTCACAAAACTAAGTAACTATTGAAAAACGCTTAATCTTGATATTATGCGTTTTTCAATAGTTAATTGCATATTTATGGATAATTATAAAGTTTTTTGGATTTATCAGATTATATAAGGATCCTGTTATGTTATTTATGACACCAGGTATATCTACTAGCTCTTATTGGTCAAGTTTAAAATTCTAAAATTTTATGTTCATTCTAAGACGTAGTATTCCTTTAACTTTACTGTTATGGTTCCAACAATATTGGACACGCTTCTCTAAAAGAACACAAAATCTACTTTCTCACATAATTCTTTCGTGACTTTGGACAACATCCCCATAATTCTGCAAACTTGAAAAAGAAATTGCAAAAGCATACACTATATAAACTATTGAAGCCGACGATGAGCTATGTAAGGGTTCTATTAGCATGAATATTTAGTCATAGATCCTGAAATATGTAAATCAATAATATTATACTGATATGATTTAGATGATATTATATTATTCTTATTAAAAAATGATTACTCCATTGTTCGATTATCTTAACTATGATCATTAGATACTTGAATTTGCAATTAGATTTAATGATATGATCTATTTCTAACTTTGACTTTTGATTCGGTCAATTAAAAACATGAATTCGCAGATCCCTTAAATTTCTCAGAGGTTGAACTATTTTCATTTTGATGACAAAAAAAGTAAAAAACAATGGTAGAGTGACATCGTGTGTTCTGCATTATATACTAATCAATAACCAATGAAATAAAATGGCGATTTGTGCTGGTATAAAATTATGAAAAAAGAAGGTAATATGAGAACATATATATTGAAATAACATGTTGTAATCGATTACAGAAACAATATTGACCCTAGAATAACATCAACATATCAATACATCTAGAATACGATATCAAATATTATTTTGTATGTTTGCAGAGTGTATGATTTGGTGGCTTATCTCTTCATATTAATACTTGAGCAAGCTTCCTTTATCACTGTAGATGTTCCTTTCTAGAATCACAAATCCTTAACATCAAATTCTTCAGTAACATCAAGACTCTATTTTGAATCGCCTTTTGAAATTTTTGGAAAGACTAAAATTCAATTGTCTTTACTAAAGTCCCAATAAAATGCTCAAAATATTCTTTAATCACTTTCTGTTTTTCTGCCTTCAGGAAATTTCCCGCAAAACTATTAAATTATTTAAAGCTTTACAAAGAGGCTGACGAACCAACCTACCTAGTGTAAAAGAAACTGTGGTCATTTCTACTACTTCTTGCCCATAGAAAAGCGAGCAAATATGCATATTTTATCACAAATGCATAGCCAGTTCAGTTATTCTACTTCCGTGTTAAAATTCAACAAACATAACTTTGACCTAGAAGTAAAACAGATTGCCATGAAGACTAGACTAAAGTTTAACAGGGTGTATTAAAGTTGGGATAAACTTTTAAGTCACATTGACATCTGAATCTCGTCTAATCTTTTTGATATACAGAACACTGACAATTTATAGTCTTTTATTAAAAACAATCCATGTACTTCAACTTACAAACGACTATTAAAATGTTAAAACTCTTATGAAATAAATGTTTGATAACTAATCTGGTACTCTGGGGATCGATCTCGGCATATCTCGAGATGTCACCACTTGTCAGCGATATATGCTGTCTGAGGGGATAAGGCCAGTTGGCATAAGGACCATGTTCTTGAGATCAAACCAAATTATTAGGCTCTGTGTTCTACAGGCTATGCACAATTTCTTCGGAATAAAAAATGGCACAGAATAATAAGACGTAGTCAGATTCGCCCATTACTCATTTAGAAATGACGTTTCCTGCTGACATATATATGATATATTTGATGTAAGGTTTATTTTTATAGAACTAGAGACCTTGAAGGACCACTCATAACCAATACTCTGTACCTTGAGGTGCCATGTATGTAAATTATCTAGATATTTATAACTTACTATTAAACTTTTAATAATGTTTACTCAAACAATAAATTTACCTTGACAGATTATAATGAAGTGGTCTATATATTATGTCAACGTGTATTTCTAAACAATATTTATTGAAATAGAATCTGATATACTTTTCGTCTAGAGTTCTGCACCTTATTTGGATAATGTAGACGATAAATGCTGCACAACCTAGAGTAACATTTTTCCGAGAAAGGAATATTATTTTGATGGTTGATCTTAACAGCCACAAGCCCTTACTAATTACTACTTGCATAGTGAAGCTGTTCAAGATGCAATAGAAAGATCGAAGAGTCAGATCGCCGATAAGTTGACCTTGACAACCACAAGCCCTTACTTATTAGAATACTTGCCATATCAACTGTCCAGATGCAAAAGAGTCAGACCGCCCACAGATGTCGTTTGCTTTCATTGACAGTTTCTGCTATATAGGAGAAACCGAAAATTAGATCATACTTTCAGTGGGTTCTCCATACATGAGTACTTAAACTTTTAAAAGTTAGATAAGAGTCGATATAATAAATCGACCAGTTTGATTTAGTAGACTTTATAAGTAATAATTTGACCAACAATAAACACCTGAAATATATGACCATACTTGACACCAATAAAATACTTCAGAACTTGAATGGAATTTTTACAGGCAATGACAGTTATATTTCTCGAGTTTTATTGGAGTTCTGGCTTGATTGAGATTGTTGCTCAGAAATGAAGTGACTTTTTGTTGATTTACAACTCTTCTGTGCCCCTTTTTTGAACCATTATTAGTAAATAGAGACAGCGTCAGACAGAGTCGTCTTTCAAAAAAATCCGTACAAGCAAGACAATTCCCACAATCAGAAATCTAGTCCAAAGAATGGTCAAATCGAGAGTAAAAGAATAAAAGAGAAGTACCATCAGGTGTTACGAAAAGAGTGAGCATGTCCTGCTTCGTGCGCGACACCCGCCACTGTACTATAATAGTTAAAATCATGAGATACATCAAGGAGTCGCCCATTTTTAAAAGTCTTGAATTTAAAGACTGGGTGTTTTATTTAAATGTCCTTAGTTATACGTTTGAAGGTTGGGAATAAAAAGATATTGTTGATTTGATTTATTAGGGGTTACTAATAGGGCTGACGAATAAACCTAGATTATATATAGGCTTATCAGATAGGTTAATCCGTGGTATTTATTGACTATAAAACGTTATTGGTTCTTGTTTATAATCAAATGAAATATTATTGAATTATATCTCCTACCTATTCAACTAAATCAAATTGCTCTGTAGAATATGACTAAATTGTTCTTTGTGATCTATATGTGGGTTCTTAATTCGTCTAAATATATTTTTTTTTTCTGATTTTAACACTACAGTATATCTTTTCAAAATTAAACTACAGTCCGATCCATTTTTTATTTATAGGAAAACATAAAATTGAAATTGAGAGTCTTAGTTATTGAAATTATCAGTGCCGTCACTTCATCATTTTTGAATGTAATTTAGACATAGACGACTGATGGTTAGGTCTATTAGATAGGAAAGCAAATATTCAGATGAAATTATTTCTCTTAAGATAGAAGGAAGTCAAACAAGAGAACTAATTTATTGAGGCTTTTGTCATTGTATGATTTTTATGATACACTCTTTTGGAGCATTATGAATCCAAACATGCTGTAACACAGCATTGTAATGCTATCAATGTTATTGCTATCATATAATATATTTTAAATAATGCTGTCTAACAAGATACATACTAGGACAGGCCTTCGGCAGAGAATTTGAGAGCACAGTATTTTTGGGTAAAAATTTAGGCACTATGCCCGGACTGTCCATGATATGCTCTCCTTTTCGCCCTTTTAATATTGAAGAAAGTTGATAGTAGCTCAGCAAACAATAATGGTCAATCATAGAACTATCGTTGAAGATTTTTATATAGTTTATTTATGGTGTAAACATGAAACCAAATCAGCATTTGTCGTATCATTTCAGAGGTGATGTTGAGAAAGCAGATTATTTAGGATTTACAGCATTACACTTAGCATCGAAAGGAGGTCATCTGGATGTAGTGTGTTTCTTAGTCAACTGGGGCTGTAATTTATATGCATTAGATAATGAACAACATACAGCTTTGGATTTAGCTGAGTTAGTTGATAAACAAGATATAGTTAAAATCTTAGATACAGCAATAGATAAACAGAATACAAAGAATCCTAAGGTTTGTTTATCATTTTGCTTTATTAAATCAATCCATTCCAAACCTAAATGTCATCAGTTGAAATTTTTAGTGACAAATTATTGAAAATAATGATAGGACCCTTATCATAGCTCCCCTAATGTTCACTCTCCGGTCAATTTGTTCTTGTGACCAGCAAACCATTCAACTATGTGATAGAAAAATTTGAAATATGTTGGCGATTGCATGTGTCAAAGTAAGCAAACTATTTGATTAATTGGTGTTTCTGATGAATTATCATGTATATTTAATCATACCATTATGTTCCTATTGCATATAATTAAGAGTTTTAACCAATCGTAAATGTCCATGTATGTACTTTTTTTTACCTTTTTTGGTCTGTCACTCATCGTAATTCTGCTGGTATTTCTCTTCAATTTAGCAAATGGTGGTCATTAGAACACCTCTATTTTCTATTCATATAAGTATTAACATTTTCATTTCCATAAATGATAATAAGGGAACCCATCTTTAGTAACAGTACATAAATTATATTTGCAGAAAGTCTCTAAGTTAAAAGAGGAAGCAATACGTTGTTCTGACAGAAACCGGAAGTTGTATGAACGTCTCCAAGATGAGGCAGCAAGAAAAGCAGAAAAGGAGCAAAGACAACGCGAAGCAGAAAATGATTTTCGAGCTCCAAGTAAACGGTCGTTCATTAAAACTTTAACCATGAGAATAAAAGGCAATAGTAATAAGCCTAAATCTATGCATATTAAAAATCAAAATTATTCAAATATGGCCGGTGTGGGCGTAGCAAAACGAGTGTTACAAAAGAAAGCAATGCCAGCTGGTGATGAAGGTTTTAAAGTGAGTGAAATGGATGACAGTGGAAAGAGAACTATCAGGTCACTTCAAGGTGGTCATGGGATTATCAGTGGAAAGTCTCCAAATGTCATGTACATGACCAACAGGGATCATCCTGACGCCGAAAACACCTCAAACCGACCAGCTTTACAAAATGTTTTTGGAATGAAATCGACAGCTGGTTGGAAGTCGAAAAGCGAGTCTGATTTATTATTTGATTCGGGAGTTGAAGATAGTACTTACAGTGATCCAGACGAGGATCGGGAGACACCTGGATTGTTCAGTCGTCCAGGATTTGGGAATACGGCATTCCTGGGAAACAACGCATTTGTTAATACCATGATGCATTCTTTCGAAAGCGGAAGCGAACCAAACCTAAACGGACACGTCAGTCAATACGAATTTGATCAGGCCTTGCTTGAAAATGGTGAACGTGGCAACCAGTCTGACATGAATTTTCTCCCTTGGGATCAAGAAGAAGTTGAAAATCTGGATGATGATGAATACGAAACAGAGTTTTCAGCATTGGAGACGTTTTTAGTATCGTCAGGATTATATAGTTACACAACTTATTTTACCCGGGAAGAAATTGATTTAGACGTTTTAATGAAATTAAATGATAGTGAACTGAAAGAGCAACTTGGTTTACAACTTGGTCCGCGTAAGAAACTTCAGGAAGCAATTAATCGCCGAAAAGAGCTTATCAATACGCCGAAAGCAATCACAGACACTTATTTATGAAATCTGTGTTATTATATTGATCGTTGCATAAAATAATAATATTAGAACGTATATGATCAAAATTAAAAGCAATTCTTACTAATAAGTGAAACAATAAAAATAACAATGAGTTATTTTACCTACATTATTTTTACGGAAGTTTTCCTGTTTCCGCCATCGAAGAAAAAAAACTTAAACGGAACCTTTTAAGGGAATAAAGACGATAACGTTTACTTTGATGACACTCAACTCTGTGACTCCAAGGAAATACCAATGTTATAATTCTAGCCTCTTATGGCCTGACAATTGTGAATGGTACATGTTTGGAAGAATCGCATAAACACATAATGATACATGTGCTTAGTATTTCTCTTAAAGGTTTTTAAATCCTTACAATATTACCCACCTACATAACGCCGTATTGCTATAACTGTAACGTTAAAATCAAACAATATAAAAATTCAAGAAGTTTTATTTTGTATAATATGATGGATATTTGTAATGTTTGAATAAATGTGATTATGGAGATATATGAAACAATACGGACAAAGATTGAGATATTAAATTATTATGCAATATTTTTTTGTTTTCATTGATCTCATAGTATTCCAAACAAACTTTAAACCACTATATACTTTAACGACACATCGAAAAACAGTAGGCGCTGTGATTTTTGGCTTCCCATACTAGTCTAAAAAATACTCTAAATCTTCAAATGACGACGACAAACTTGCATATAATGACGCTTCTGATTAATACAATTACTTCTGGGTCGATGAACCAAAATTAACTGCAAAATGAAAATGGACATCTAAGGACAGATTTCGCACAAGTTTTCCGAGCCTTTTTGTGCATTAAACTCATCTCCACAATTTCAAACTATTACTACCTTCGACCTTATACTTTGACTCCAGTAATCGTCCTTCTTGCATCACAGAATGCGGCGATTTTATTGGATTATACGCCAGCGAGAAGTAGACAGAAAGACTGTAGACATTATTTGCTAGCACTCAATTAAATCACTGCATTTACAAACCTCCGTGATACAAGAAAGGTGGATATTTCAGTCAAGGTATAAGACGAATAGTTTGAAATTGGGAGGATGCATTTAACGAAGCTTCACAATTTTCCTTCATCACCATTCGGTCTTAAAATATGATGATAACTGTCTGCCTTAGGATTTTTGAAAGAGTTTTGTCCCCTTAGCTGATTATAGTCGTCCGTTTCCAACTTGATATGGTTGTAGTCACTATCGAGTATTTTAGGAGAACTGTCATTAGATAACACAATATGATTGTAACCACCACTATCTAGTCCGACTTGACCATTAGCAACTGCTGATGAAATATGGTTGTAATCACTGAATTGGTTAGTCTTTACAGAGTTATCTTCCCTTAATACATTATAGTCATCTGTTGGGTTCGGAATATCAACATCATTGATTTGCTCGTATTGGTTGTTTGGAAATTCTTCAATCGTAAAATAATGAGGGTTGTTTCCAATATTTGATTTTGGGGATTTGTTTTTTTCCATTTTAAATGCCTTCCGTTTTCTAAAACAAAATAAAAAGTAAATTATGATCTCCATATTCAAAATTATTTTCATCAAATTTTTGAAATTGCAATTTCTTGGTCGATACATGTATCCAACCAACCAAATGCTCTTTTCATTAAAAGTTTCGTTTACAATCTATCAGTGATACTGAGTAATATTGTCTTGCCCAGTCTGGAATACCAATATGGAAATGGGCTCACTTTATCATAGGTGAGTGAAATACTTTAACGGATGCCTCTGTTATATCATGGTCGTCGATGTATTTTCTAACTAGATGATAGAACTTGATTTCAGCTATCTGAATCACGTTTCACACATAAATTATCATTCTTCTAAATTTCAATTAAAACATACTGCGCCTATATATGTAAACTGTTGTCACTAAACAATACAAGCAGATATTATAGGATGTTTGAGGATCAGTAAGAACTGAAAAATGTTATGGATAACTAGAATTGCCTACATCTACGTTCTTCAATATAGGTACACAGCTCGAATTCACGTAAACAAAAGTAAATTACACCATCCCGTAGACAAACGATGGATTTTTCTTACCTGTGTAGTAGGACTGCTATAAGTATAATTAAGACTAACAAAGCTAAAGATCCTATTGCAATGCCAATTATACTGCTTGTATCTGTAATGAAAGCAATTTGAAAATGAATGCATATTTTAAAACATTGAAATGTTCCTAAAAAAATAAATGCCATTTTTGGAAAATCGCACAGATTGCAAAGTTGGTCGTGAATTTGACAACTCTATTAACCGATTCTGACCGTAGCACAATTTGGGTAGGTATTTGTCGATTTTCTATTGTTCAGTAAAATAATATCTAGAATATAATACCTAAAATAGACAATTCTTCCTTATTACCACCCCGAACTCGTGGTGAACTTCCAGTTGTCCTTGTCTGTACTCGTAATGTGGTAGAAAGCGATCTTGGATTTGGTTGGGTTGTTGAAGTGGATGGACTTGTAGATATAACAGGTACAGTCCTGGTTTGTGTGGTTGTTAATCTAGAAGTACTAAGCGGTGGTGTGGAAGTTTGAGTCAGTCGCCGTGTAGTAGTTAAGGGTGTAACTCTCCGGGTTGTAGTATCTGTTGTTCCTGGACAACCATTGACTATTTTCACTGAAATATGAATAAGACATAATGATGATATTAAAGTGTATTAATATGAAACTTATTCATTTTTCAAAAGCAAATCGTAAACGGCTAATGTAAGGTAATGTGTCGAAGTACAAAGTGCAGGAGTGTTTATTCATTTTCCCGATGGTTATTTAAATCTGCTTTCAGCAGCATTAGATGAGCTATTGTCAACATACTATTACGATGTAATAATTTAAGATGAGAACGACAATTATAAGTGAGTGTTAATTGACTTGACTTAATCATAGAGGAAATCGATGCTTGGTGACGATAGATGTTCATTTCCGTCCATATTCTATAATAATACTAAATTGGACAAGATAAACTTAATAAACAATATACAAGATATTAATAATTAAAACAGATTCTTTACCAAAAATCAAAGTCATTGTAATATTAAATACGTTGACACATCGAAAGACATGCCGAGTTTTCTAACCCTCCCCCAGAGTGTCTTCAGAAAGAAAGTATTCCCTGCACCGCTTGCCACAACCGCCTCAAAACTTATTTAAAGGGATTGAGGTTTACTTAATTGTGTGTGTGTGTCGAGCACACTGATAGCATCAATTTACACCATTCCAATTTTCAGTTAAAGTCTGTGGTTCCTGCAATTCGACAAAAAATAAATCTCGAAAGGATAAGTGACAAATCAAACACTTAGTTTTAGAGGAATTGCAGGAACCACAAACGTCTAGTTGAAATTTGAGAAGATGCAAATTGATGTATCAGTTAATTTAGAAAACCTCTTTACTAATCCTTTAAGTATTCATGTGCAGCTTAAATTCAAAAGAGTGAGTAATGGTTCTTGCTGATGATAAAAAAAACCTGTATCTTACCACACTTGTATTTTTTTTCCAAACTATTTGCTTCGCAGGGCGTCGGATATGATTTATTTACTGTGACTTTACATTCATTTTTAACATTACAACAATTCAACAAGGATTTTGTGTCGCTCATCGTACAGGCACTACTCGATCTCCGTGACTTTCTGTAGACTTTTGTGCTAGTTACAGGAAGAGCATCGTTGTCGTAATCGTCATCAGATTGATCTGTTTCGCAATATTGAGAACATTTTACCACACCAGCTATGCATATAACATCTTTGTTTTCACACTTAAAAAAGTGGTAGCATGCACCATCACTATCTCGGCAGCAAGATGCCATCAGATCTATAAATTAATATTTCAATTGTTAAAGTGACTGGGAAAAACCTGACGCCACGGTAGATGGTGGGTAAAACTCGGGAAGGCTCATCATTGAGATTCAGTGATACTCACAAAGTGGGGTATACGGGTTATGAGGAACTATGAGAGTTTTGCAAGTAATGGAGGTTTTGCATGTAGCCGAATGTAAGACTATTCTCTCTAAATGGCGTATTTGTCATTATGGTGACAATGTAAATTGTTGAAACGTTGTATACTACAGGAGTAGTGAACCATAAAAATGTGCTCCGATATTTAAATCTTGTAATATTTTAAATTTTCACACTCCATGACAACACGAAAACCTAAAATGTAAATTGTACATTAACTTACCCTTGTCAACATGTTTAACCCTCATCATGTATTTGTACCAAAGAGAGCTGTGATCTACGTTAGTGGAAGGATGAGTCCTCTACTGTTGATTCAGAGATACATGATACGCCTACCGGATATTACGCCAAAATATACTATATCCTTTCTTCGTGATATATTCTGTATTTACGCAAGATGATTTTATAAACTAGAGCTTTTTGACAAAATAAAAAAGAAATCTTTTCCGTTGATTTTTTAACACGATGAGATGAGTACATTGAAAACCGAAGAAAAGTTCAATCAATGAGACACATTAGTTCGTTGTAACCTGACTAATTTCCGACGTCTTCAAGGTTTTCATCATCTTCGTCAAACAATATAAAAAAAAGAATGAGTTGAATTAGAGTAGATGGCATGGCATATTTCATGTCTTCCTCGGAATATTCACAAACCCTTTATCCAACCCCTTTACCGAGCTGTCCTTCGATTTTATAATCACCATAGATACCTTTCCAAATGAAAATGAAGACAAACGTTCATAACGATAAAAACAAAAGGAAACAGCTGTAACGATGTAAAGGAAATGACGTCTATACGAAACGAAACTTTGAGAATGATCATACTAGACCTACGTTAATGTCCAACATTTTTCAAGAATTTGCTTTCTTTAACTTTAATAATAATTCAATTAGTTTTGGAGGGTTAAACTGCACAATATTTGAAGATAGTAACATTAATTACATACTAAACGCACTGATGAAAGTAAACCTTTTAATACAAGGAAATACGGTCATATAATACCAATTACAGTTCGTTTAAATTTCAACCATACCATATTGAATAAATTAATGCAACTTAGTGTACAAATTGAGGTGCTTGTCGTTCCCTCAATACAGGGGGGTTTCAGCCAACCACTATTCCCACTATAAACTTTTTAAACTTAGTCAAAATTAGTCTTTGTTCATCACTGGACTTACCTGGTGTCATAACTAAACAACATAATCCTCCTAAATTTAGAAGCTACTCTACCTATTGGTGTGTTTTGAACAAACAGAACAGAAAGAAATTTTATTGAATTCGGGAAAACAAGGAAGTAAATAATTTTCTAGGTTAAAAAAGTACGTAAGAGTGTTCTTTAAATATCCTTTGATATTTTGAAATCTGAAGAAAGGTAAGTGATATAAAGATTATCTGGCAATTCTCATTGTGCCAGTATGGCAATATTGGTATAGTAAGAGCAACATGTTTTCTTAGTGTTATCTACTATCGATTGAGATTAATCTAAACTGTTATGATTTCGCCTGCCTATTATACATTACCTCTTGAAACATTTTAAAAGTTACAATGTCATTTGGTGATGTAAGTTCTATCAAATGTCCAATTCAGGTTTAATGTGGTAAAAGTATCATTATTCAGAGATTCCAGATTTCTTCTATTTTTCTGAACAGTTGTATTTTTTGTTGTTGAAATTAGTGAGATGAGAGGTGAAAAGATTGCTATATATGAAATGACTTCCAGAGCGTCTTAAAATGGTAAAATCTTCCCCCGCGTACCGCACAGTGGAGGCCGTGACCCCCTTGCACTTAGCTAGAATTTTGCATTTTCTCTATTTTTATAATTCTTTACTGGGATCCCTGATTACTACTATATTCTTTATTCTTGTTATTTTTTTCTGTCACTAAAGAATAGTTAAATGGAGGAAAGGAAGGTCAATGATTCATCTCGCTGGCACAATTTAACCTGTAAACCACCAACGGTTATTAGAATATACAATGCCTGGGATTACATTGATGATTGCTGGAAATACTTTACGGATATTGATGTAAATGGTTTAAAGAAAAAGTGCAATGGAAAATTCAGTTGCAGTTATATAAGAAGTAGGAAATGGAGAACATGTCACAGTCGGTATCTGTCTTTAACAAAAAGTGTAATTCAGTATTATTGCGTACGATATTGTAAGTATATTCATGATTTATGATTTATTTTAAGAAGTATATTGTAGTATAGAAATTATATCACTACGAGAGAAACCTGTACCAATGGCATATTCCGCTTATTACTGGTATACAAATAAATGAAAATTGACTTTTGTTTAATATTAAATTTAACAGATTCGGAAACAACAACATCTGTAACAATACTACCATCAAGTGAATCAACCAAGGTTACGGCCTTCACAGAATCTAATACACAATACAGAAAATACACTACTTCTAACCAACACTCAACATCAAGTAAGTCAATAAGTTTTCTTTTTTAAAGAAAAAGTGCAATAGAAAATTTAGTTGCAGTTATAATAAAAGAAGGAAATGGAAAACATGTCACAGTTGGTATCAATCTTTAACTACAGGTATAATTCAGTATGATTGTGTACATTATTGTAAGTATACTTATAGTTTATTTTATATGACTGCAAGAGAGTAATAAGTGACATTTCATTAATAATTTTATTTCATTACCAACAGCAAATTCGACCAGGCCTAATGAAACAACAACCCCTATGAAACAGTCATCAAGTAAAAAAGCTAGGACTATCACTTTTACAGAATTTCATACAAATTTCAGAATTTCCACCAGTTCTTGATATCTTGAATAATATAACCCTATTGCATTGCACGTCATCAAACCCAAACAAGGTGCAGATTTCATTGGTGAGAAACTATCACCCATGGTTCTTAGTATTTGAAATATTATAGCTCAAAAGTATTCATAAGAAAAAAAAATTGTATGTATATGCATCAAAGCTAATGTCAATAAGCGGATAAGCGGAAGCCCATGTGTTACAGGCTGTAACATAATTAGTGAACATGAAACAGTGAAACATTTTATTTGATATCAATATTTTTAACAAGTCATGTTTTGTCTTTATAGTGGTGATAAAAAAACCATCTTCACCAGTCATTCTCAATAATACTACTTCAGTCCGATTCCTAAAATTCGTTCAAGGAATATTAGTAAGTGGTAGCCTATGGATATATAATTTCATTATTATCATAGATATAAAATTGATGAAGATTATTTAAGTTCTTTTGTTTCTTGATTTCCCAGTTGGTCGGATGAATACAAACACGCCTGTTACAAGTACAAATACAAGGTCAACCCTACAAGAACATTCTAGTACATCAAGTAAGTCAATGATCCTAAAACCAACATAGAAATTCCTCACTGATATTGAAGATCTTTCTTAAATAATTCATACTCAAGATTCTTGAGTAAATTGATCGAACCGGTATATTTTGACGTATAAGTCGTATAAGATATGCCTAGTACAGAAGAATGGAGTTTCGACATCATGAACGGGCAGAGTGTACAAGAATGTTAAAATGGCTGATATTTTACATCTTCAGACATATAGGAGTTCTGTGTAGGAAGGTCGTGGCTGTCAAATCTTGATGAAAACTGTCTGTTTTATATTATTGTAGATGATGCAGTTATTGCTGGTAGTGTTATTGGTGTTTTGGGTGCTCTGGCCCTTATCCTTCTACTTATATGTTTTGTTTTGAAAAGGTAAGACTTAAAAGGGGTTGTAAAGAGGTTTTCTAAACTTTGTATATGTAAACTAATAGCATCCATTTCCACCATTCCAATTTTCAGTCAGACTCTGTGGTTCCTACAATTCCACTAAAAGTAAGTATTTTATGACGTTATTATTGTAAAGGCTAAGGTGATTTTGAAATGTTCATAGAATTGTAATTCATGTTTCAGAAGGAAAGCTGATAAACACGAAGCTACAACTTCTGCTACAGGGAATTCAATTGTGTTACGTGGCGTCCAACCACAATCAACAAGTAATGAATCTACAACCTACAGTACTTTAGAAAATATTCCTGACCAAAATCATATTTATGGAACGTTAGGATCAAGACAGCAAAACACAAACTGTTTTAATAATATCCATGGTACAGATGACAGGAATTCGCCTCCGACAGCCTTATAGATATAGAAACTGTCAATGTATCAGGCTGACAGAGAGAAGACTATAACAATATATCTATTTCTGAACAAAATTCATTTTTATTTCATTGATAAAATAATAAGGATACATAGTTTCATATATACTAATACTAAGTAGCTTTACTCTGCTATGAACATATACTATTTTGTTTCTTATTTTATCTTTTGCTTATAGATATGGGGAAACTTTTCTTGTATACCTATTTTTTTTAACATGATTATATCGTTGTACAAATTCGCAAAGGTATTCTGAAATTTCGAGAAGATAAAATACCAAAAGGTTGACAGAGTATCGCTTAAGGATATAAAAAAGGTTGCAATTCGCACTACATAGTTTACCTGTTTTTAGTTCCACACTTTTTTCTTAAACATGGGATGTAATAAACATCTTCAAATTCTATATTGTCCAAAGTGGAAAAAAATGTTCTTGTTGAGGTCAAAAACTTGTACAAAACGTTTCATTGCAACTCATGCCACAAGAGAATACAAAGAACTTTTTGAAAGACGAATATCTATGATTTAGTACTTTCCTTAAGACTACAGAAAAACGGATCAGCCTTTTCCAACAATGTAACGTTTGTGTCAAGTATACACAGATAGGCCTACATGATATAAGATATTTTTAACACACATTTTCTTCCAGAATAAAAACTTTTTTACACAACATAAATTTGATTTTTGAAACCATTTAAACGTGATTACCTCATCTCAAAAGATTGGTCCCATCTCGATCATCATTGTGAACTAATGCTGAAGATACGTCTAAAGAAGTAATGATCTAAGCTACAATTAAATCAGATTCAGAGTTGACAAAACACCATAAATGTTACCTGGAGCTAAGACTTCAAATGTATAATTAATGCGATAACGAAACAACCATCAACGTTGTCAATATATCAGGTAGAAAGAAATAAGACTATAACCATAATATAGTATTTCTTAATTGAACAAACAGACAACACGAATCTATAAATTTTTCAAATTAATTCATAATTTTGTAACAGTAATTTGCAATATTAATTTGGTACATTGACAATTGCAGACATTACATGAAGTCATGATGATTTTATAATAACCTGGGTCAGATAAAATAAAACTTTCATTAAAAAGAACACTATCAAATTAAAAATATTCTATTGCAAATACAAGTATACCGAAAGGCAAAGGAAATGACATGTTGGTGTATCATATATACTAGTAGTTTCCAACCTTTCTCAGCCTTCACACCCCTGGAACAATCACCTAGACCTTTCACACCCCCAAGAATTGATGTGGGGTGTTCTCTCAATTCAAAATAAATTCTTCCTCTACACCAGTTGGCCACACCCCTGACAACCTAGTTCCACACCAACAAGAGGTGAAAACACCCCAGGTTGGGAACCGAGGATATATACAGTATGATATCCTAATGCTTATTTCTGCAAGAAAAGACATCAGAGAAAGCCAGTTGACTTACAGTGAAATGGAACAGAAAGAAGCAGTAGAACGTTAAATCACTTTATTGACCACAGAACATGCAACTGCCATTGTCTGTTAAGTTTTGTGGATTTTCAGAAATGTCTTCCAGTATAGAATAAAGATTTTACGTCAACTAGCCATTTTCATTATTTATTTTAACTAATATTAGTACCAAAAATAATTGCGATCTACTTTATAGTGAAGGATGAGTACTGGACAACAACTGTTAGTTCAATGCAGAGATACATAACACGCCTAGAGGATATTACGCCAATTTATACTATATCCTTTCTTGATGACATGTGACTTCATTAACTACTCTTCTGGCCAAAATACTAGTGTTCCCTTGATATAATTTGGAACACGATGGGTCACTCTAGTGATATGAAAACAGATTAAAAGAACATTAGTTCGTGGTAACCTGAGGTTTGCATCATCTTCGTCAAACAAATGTAAGAATATTTTGATTACATTTGGTTGATATATTTAATCTGTATTGATACTCTTTCAAACCAGGATATAGTGAATTGGATTGAAATGTTTGGCGTAAAAACTCATTTATTCCCGTAATGACTAACTCTGGAGATTAACCAACCCCTTTACCGAACTTCGATTTTATCATAACCATAGATACCCCTTCAAACCAGACAATAATAATGAATGGGATTGGAATCTTTAACTTAAAACTCTTTGGTTCTCTTAATATGACTAACTACAAATCCTTAATCCAACCCCTTTCATTTTTCTATAATAAGCGGTCCTTCAGTAAACTACATTATCGACTACAATGATATGAATAGAGTGACATAGATACCAATGTATATATCTTCTATAGTGATAATGGTAAACAGTTTCTCAATTTTACTTCCTTCTGCACCTCTTACAACATCCTGAATCCGACATCATATTACGTTTTATATCATAGCATACATGATTCGGTTTAATTCCAAATTTATTGTTTTTAAACTGAACGGGAATTTCCTAAATGTTGTATTTTAAAAGTCAAAAAATAATCTAATAGCGGTATATAGCAATATATAAATATAATATAGGTCACAGACGTCTTTGGCACATATTTTGGTTAGAATATGACGATTTTGCAAAAAGACCAAAAAACTTTGAATAATGATTGCCCAGTATTTTTCTAGAAATTTGCACCTGGATTGTGGGATTTGAGTTGTCTTTCTTCAACCTTTTCAATATTTTAACACTATAATCAGTAACACTGAAGGCATTGGTAGAGGGCAAGCAATTAAATACGAACTTAATAATTATATTAAAAACATAAGATCATGCTATATATTTATGTATACAAGTTAAGGTCCTTGCCGATCCCTTAATAATTGATGTCGTTTGTTTATTTCATATTTAAATAAGTCACATGGCTCTGCATTACATCATGATATCTGATAATCTAATATTAAAAGTAGGCTAAAAACTATTGTAGGCTACACTATTGAATAGACTTGTTCAATTAAACATAGAGTGAAAAATAAGTTGGGCTATTTATATATAATACAGGTTTTAGACGGGGAAGTAAATTTATTTCGAGGTAAAAAGTACGATATAAAGAATTTTCTTGAGATTTGCTGTGATATTTTCAAATTTGAAGAAAGGTAAGGGATTTAAAGATTATCCGGTAATTCTTATTGTGTCAGTATGGCAATATATTGGTATATCAAAAATATCATCAAGAGTAATTTGTTTTCTGAGAGTGACCTGGTTATATAGTCACTCAGGTATTTGTTTATAGGAAGAATAAAACAGTTCATTTATATGATTTCGCAGCCCACGTATAATGTTGCTTGGTTATATAAATGTTTAAACCCCTAAAACGATATATGTTATAATATTTGTTATCTAATCCATTTGTCTCTTAGATGAACTGAAACAAATATAGTACAATATGTTGACACAAAGATAAGAATTTACTTTGTTCTTCTAGGAGGCATGTATATTTCGATATTGTTGAATGCAATTACGTTTTGAACGTAATACTTTATAAAAATTTATAAAACATTGAAAATGACACGAGGTTTACTACTTTTTAGTGGCGGACTATCTGATTTTATGACTATTGTAAAAAGCAATGTTTTCTGTTGGCCCAATACACTGGGACAATATTCTTTCAAACTATGAAACCTTTTAACAATAAACATGCTATGTCTGATAACAGGGCTCTATGATCGTGTTACATTTAAAATGTATTGCGTTGTTTTTATTTGGGCGTGAACTTACCCTTGTGCTCTCAGGGAACAAAACATACAATTAAAATACGCTATTAGAAATTGACAATATTTAGAAATGATTCAATTGTACTTCTCAGTGAAAGAAACCTGTGCAATGTGGTTAGGTAACATTTACTACATAATTCATATTCAATCAAATATAATTTTCCCATTGAGATATATAATGCTATAGGCCTAATTGTGCTCAAATTAAAAAAAAGTGGCTCAAAGTTCTAAAATAGAAGAGCCAATGTAGTATAATATATTATGTTGATTAGAGGTATTTCTCATCGAATGACCAAATTATATGACATAATTCCTTGTTTTACTAGTAATCTTATTTTACAGTTAATCATGTATAGCTATACACGAGAGAAAAGCGATTCAGATAAGAAGCATAAATTAAGTTGTAAGCCTCCAATGGTAATTCAAATATACGATGCCTGGGATTACATTGATTATTGCTGGTACAAGTTCCCCTTTTCGGATATGGATATTTATGATTTAAAGACAAAGTGCAATGGAAAATCTAGTTGCAGTTATATAAGAAGTAGGAGATGGAGAACATGTCACAGTCGGTATCTGTCTTTAACAAAAAGTATAATTCAGTATGATTGTGTACGATATTGTAAGTATATTCATGATTTATGATTTATTTTAAGAAGTATATTGTAGTATAGAAATTATATCACTACGAGAGAAACCTGTACCAATGGCATATTCCGCTTATTACTAGTATACAAATAAATGAAAATTGACTTTTGTTTAATATTAAATTTAACAGATTCGGAAACAACAACATCTGTAACAATACTACCATCAAGTGAATCAACCAAGGTTACGGCCTTCACAGAATCTAATACACAATACAGAAAATACACTACTTCTAACCAACACTCAACATCAAGTAAGTCAATAAGTTTTCTTGTCATGGGGCTGCGTTGAAAGCTTGCGAGCTAACCTGAAGAATAGATTAAAACGAACCTATTATTTTCAATATTTTTTTAAGTTCATTAATACTACTCATGCTGCCTTTTGATTTCATTATTATCTTAAAATAAAACAAAATATAAAAACGAAGAAAATTATGTATTTGTTGTTTGTTTATTGATTTCTTAGTTGGACGGATGAATACAAACACGCCTGTTACAAGTACAATGTCACCTTTACAAGCACCTTCTAATAAATCAAGTAAGTCAATACTCATTTACACTACAGAAACTCCCCATTGATATCAAAGACTTTTCAAAAGTCATAATCCTCATTTAAACAATATGTGGTAATCACTTGAGATTTTAACAGAAGGATCAAAAGGATAGGACACGATAGGGTTGTTTTATATTCTTTATTTCGACGAAGTAGTACCAGAATGTGAGACCTTATGACTGGTATTATACCTCATCGAACATATTGATACCTCTAAGCAGATCAGTCATCCTTTTTCATACTTAGTTGAGATTTTACTCAAATTTGAAGCACATTTTACAGGTACTTAACTGATTGTATCAAATAAAATGAATTATCAATCTATTCTTGAGGACACAATGCTTCTGGCAACAACACATTTATATTCAAATTTTACTTTTTTATTGATGCATGTGGATTGTTAATTTGAGTAAAAACTGAGCATGAGAAATGTTTTGTGGCCCTAGGGCAGTATACTGTTATGTTCTATGTCGTTTGTAACTGTACACTGCAGTGGTTCTCAAAACTTCCAGTTTTATATTATTGTAGATGATGATGCGGTTATTGCTGGTAGTGTTATTGGTGTTTTGGGTGCTCTGGCTCTTATCTTTCTACTTGGATGTTTTGTTATGAAAAGGTAAGACTTACGACTTTCTCGGAGTTGTATAACAGTCAGCCATTGGATATTGATCCATCATATATATATCAAAAATACACTTTCACGCACTTCACGTAGGGACGCAGGCTGAAAATAGGTCAGTTGTCTGAAGATCGCATAGCGTGAAAAACAACATGTATTTTAGGTTCTGTTTTAATATTTCTATATCAAATATATTCAGTCAAGGCATGTCTCAATGTTCATAGATTAATGATCTATTTTCAGAAGAAAAACAGATAAACACAAAACCACCAGGCAAGAAAGCGTATCAAATGTTGTTAGCCAAAATTCAAATGTGTTATATGTTGTATCTGAAAATGGTCCATCAATACCAGGGCGTGATGATGATGAACCTCCAGCCTACAGTTCTGTAGATGATATTCCTGACCAGAATCATATTTATATCAATGCTGATTATGAAAAGGGTCAAGATTTAAATCATCAACAAACCAACTATTACAATCATATCCATGGTACAGGTGTCAGGAATCCGCTCCAAAACGATAACTACAATCATACAGATTCAGAAGCCCTTAAAATATCAGGTAGACAAGGGGATGACTATAACCACATTTCTGTTTCTGGACGAAGTGAAAATCTTCCGACCGAAATGGACGATGGCTACAACCACATCCGATCTACTGAAGGTGCTGTAAGCCACGGTACTGATGATAACAATCATATTGGTGGTCACACTGACGGTGGTGAAGAGAATACAGGATATTTGGCGGATGATTACAGCCACTTGGATAATAGTAAAAAGCAGAATACTTCTGAAGGCGAGCAATCTACTGGTATGGAAAATCGTGTGATGCAAAGAAGCAACAATGAGTCCGAATCAGAGAATGATTACGCTAATATCGGTAGACAAATAGTCAATGATGATGCTAATGATTTTGAACCTGATGATACCTATATTTATACTTAACTCTCGAGAGCAAATTAAGCTATTAGTTGCTGCTTTGATGTTTTATAAGACTGGTTAAATGTATTAATTTGTATACAGTATTATAGTGATTGTATTCTATGTAAGATACATAAAAGGGATTATAAAGAGGTTCTCTAAGTTATTTGCATATATATCGAGGAAACACAATTACCATCAATTTGCATCATTCCAATTTCCAGTCAGACGTCTAGTGTTCCACTAACACTAGGTGTTTAATAACGTCATCATCGCATATATCTGACATTGAAGTGGAATTGCAGGAACCACAGACGTCTAACTGAACATTGGAATGGTGCAATCAGTGTCCCAGATACACAAATACAATTTAGAAAAAACCCTTTACAATCTCTTTAACACATCTTTCAGGACATTTCTGCGTTTGGCATCAATTTTTTTTCTGAAGCTGAGCTATGGCAATAATACGGTTATTATAAGGAGGATTATTTCTTATGCCCCATGCACCACAGTAAAAATTAGTAATTTGTTCTTTGATCTACTTTTATTAACTAATTATATTTCTATTAACTTTGCAATTTACATTCGACTTTCAGCTAAGTTTAATGTTGTATTGGTATATAAATCTTGTCAAACTTTTAAAAGAATACTACCTCTTGATTATGGGATTCAGTTGTATAGTTATAACACTAGGCAAGTCCACTAATGAAGTATAAAAATTCATTTTTTTTTGGTCAACCTAAGAGGTAGAATATCTTTAACCTCATGTTCTACTTTGGTTGGAGGGCAAATCTAGATTGATGTGCCGTGTTTGACTTTCTTTTCCTTCCATATTATGTGGAAACTCTAATGTCAGCAGACCACTAATATTATCCATCCATCTTTGTTTTTTAATTTCAAAAATACATATTTTTTTCATATTCATTGTTTAAGATGGGACTTGTATTATCAACATATCTTTAGCTTAGATTTTGATTGAATTTTATATTTTAATCTTTGTTAAATATATTTTGTCGTCAAAGTTTTTTTTTTAACTTGTTTGTTATTTTTATTTGTCTACTTGAATACATCTAGTTCACATTTACAGTCATGTTAGCATTAACTTTTTGTTGATGTTTATAATTATGTTACCCTATTTTATGCTTCAGTTTAGTTCAATTTAAGTAAATTAATTTGTTTCTTTACCGTAGTCATTGTTTATTCTGTTTATTATTACTATACATTTTGGTTTTCTTTACCTTAGTTATTGTTTATAAATATTATCATTTATTATTACTGTATCCGTTTGTTAAACTTAATTAAAGTCTAGTTTTGTGAACTTTTATAAAAGTAAATCGGTAAAGCTCCTGAAAGTTACATTAGAAAGAAGAAGGTTGAAAACCCCTGATCTACTGTATATTCTATCGGTGTACAAATTATTAAGCAGATTACCTCCCTTGAAATGTACAACTGGTATGGATGTCTCCATAATGGCCATTTGAATCTTGGGTTATTTTTTTAAGAAGAGGATTGAAATATCAGCATAGAAATAGTACTGAATGTCATTCCCATGATAAGAAACACATTTTCTTGATAGAAATTTCAACCAAAAATGTCAAAAATTTTGACTGAAAATTGTCCTCTGTAAAAACAAATTTTTAAGGAGTAATGTTTTTATTTTTTTATCAACGCAAAGTCATTCTAAGACTTACAGTACTTTTTTGAATCTGCCATTCCCATTCACAAAAATAATGGAAAATTCAAAACACCAATCTGATTATTCAGTCGGACAATTCAAGTGGCTTAAATACAAAATCCTTGACAGGCTTGAAAACTATCAAAGATGTATTTGAATGTGAATGTACAAACATATGACATGTGCTGTTTTTCAAAGTAAACCCACTTTTTTCTAGATAAAACTTTTATTTACATTAAACAAAACTTAATATTTGAAATATATTTATGTAATATTTAATTAAGACCAGGAATCAATGCTTACATTTTATCATTATTGATTTGGCCTCTTGCAAGGGTATTGATTATGAAAAAACTGCCAGATGCAGGAACACTCATCCAAATTTGCTACTCATTTAAAGTGATATAGTCGTTTACTTATTTGCATATGCAACAGTTTTCATAATTTTATTCTGAATTCGAAGAAACGCAAAGTAGATGTCCAGATTGCTATCACCTAAAGGCCGATTGCAATTTGTCATGTTTAGTTACTAATGAGATTATCTGAAGTAATAACGGCATACTAGAATGTTGTTGAAGGTCTGATGGTGATGAAAGCTTTCCAAGGTACGTTTTATTCAATTTATAGGACAACCGGAACCCAAACTATTTCTGTTTTCAATTTTAGGGACTGCTATTTGCACATATCTACGACACAAAAACAATTTGCGATCGAAGACGGATAAAAGTAAATCACACTTTTTGTCCAACGTGTTCAAAAGGAAGACTATCATTTAACCGAAACGTCGTTACTAAATGGTGAACTATATATTTTAGTTCAAACGAAAACGTTGCAGTGACATAATTCCACGGTATTAACTAATTTAATAAACTGATTTGGGTTGTCTTAACATCATGTATCCTGCTACACATACCACTGCACTCCTGGTAATTGAACCAATATCAGAAAACCTAAAAAAATGAAAATAAATGAGGAAGTTCATGTCATTCACAATCAATTTTTGTTTTTTTTTGTGTTAATATGCTACAAGTAAGCCATCCGTGAAATATGCATTTAGTCCATTCAGTAGCAGTTGTCAGTTGGAAGAACTGGCTCGCTTCTCATGAACATTTTCACATCACTTTCCTTCTTAAAAAATATCAAATATCAGTCTGAACTATATAAAAGCAATGTCATTAAAAAGAGGTTTGAGTAACCATTTACCCTTAGTTTGAAATTAAAAAAGCAAATAAAAGATTTGTACTTACATGAAAGTGTTTCGTATGAATTCAAACATTGAAGGATTCTTCTTATAATCATAATCTGCTAGAAATGCTGAGTACTCCATTTTTGTGAATCGTACAGCATTGATTGTGGTATCAGCGTTTTTATCGTGGACGGGAAAAGGGCGTTCTGTAGATGACTCAATTGTTTCAAGACTTGCGGGTTTCACTCCACTCTTAGATGATACAAATTGTACGGTTCTTGTAACCTGTCTTGTTGAAAGTTGCATATCGACAATAGACCTGGCACGCCTGATGGATAAACGCTCTCTATTTTCTACAGATCTAGCACGTCTTGATGATAAACGTTCTCTATTTTCTACAGATCTAGCACGACTTGTTGATAAACGCTCTCTATTTTCTACAGATCTAGCGCGTCTTGTTGACAATTGTTCTCTATCTTCTACAGATCTAGCACGTCTTGATGATAAACGTTCTCTATTTTCTACAGATCTAGCGCGTCTTGTTGATAAACGCTCTCTATATTCTACAGATCTAGCACGTCTGTTTGATAAACGTTCCCTACCCTCTACAGATCTAGCACGTCTTGATGATAAACGTTCTCTAACTTCTACAGATCTAGCACGTCTTGATGATAAACGTTCCCTGTCCTCTGCAGATCTAGCACGTCTTGATGATAAACGTTCTCTATCTTCTACAGATCTAGCACGTCTTGATGATAAACGTTCCCTATCCTCTACAGATCTAGCGCGTCTTGTTGATAAACGTTCTCTATCTTCTACAGATCTATCACGTCTTGATGATAAACGTTCTCTATCTTCTACAATTCTAGCACGTCTTGTTGATAATCGTTCCCTATCTTCTACAGATCTATCACGTCTTGATGATAAAAGCTCTCGTTCCTCTACAGATTTAGCACGCCTTGTTGATAAACGTTCTCTATTTTCTATAGATCTATCACGTCTTAATGATAAACGTTCTCTATCTTCTACAGATCTAGCACGTCTTGATGATAAACGTTCTCTATCTTCTACAGATCTAGCACGTCTTGTTGATAATCGTTCTCTATCTTCTACAGATCTATCACGTCTTGAGAATAATCGTTCCCTATCACGTCTTGTTGATGAACGCTCCATAGCTTCTCCAGATCTTGCTAATAAACATTGCCTATCTTCTACAGATCTGGCACGTCTTGATGATAAACGTTCCATATCCTCTGCAGATCTAGCATGTCTTAATGGTAAACGTTCTCTATTTAATACAGATCTATCACGTCTTGATGATAAACGTTCTCTATCTTCTACAGATCTAGCACGTCTTGTTGATAATCGTTCCTTATCTTCTACAGATCTATCACGTCTTGATAAACGTTCTCTATCTTCTACAGATCTAGCATGCCTTGTTGACATACCTTCTCTAAATGTTTCAGATCTAGCACGCCTTGTTGACAAACGTTCTCTATCTTCCACAGATCTTTCACGTCTTGTTGACAATCGTCGTTTCTCATCTACAGATCTAGCACGGTTTGTTGACAAAGTCCTTGTTGACAATCGTTCTCTCTCATCTACAGATCTAGCACGGTTTGGTGATAATCGTTCCCTATCTTCATCAGATCTAGCACGTGTTGATAATCGTTCCCTATCTTCATCAGATCTAGCACGTCTTGTTGAAAAACGTTCCCTATCTTCACCAGATCTAGCACGACTTGTTGATAAACGTTGCCTATCTTCTACCGATCTAGCACGTCTTGTTGATAAAAGTTCTCTATTTTCTACCGATCTAGCTCGTCTTGTTGATAAACGTTCTCTATCATCTACAGATCTTGCACGTCTTGTTGATAAACGTTCTCTATCTTCTACGGACCGGACACGTCTTGTTAATAAATGTTCCAAGTTGTCTTCAGATCTAGCACGTCTTGTTGATGAACGCTCCGTAGCTTCTCCAGATCTTGCTAATAAACTTTGCCTATCTTCTACAGACCTGGCACGTCTTGATGATAAACGTTCCATGTTGTTCTCAGATCTAGCACGTCTTGTTAATAAATATTCCCTATCTTCTACAGATTTAACACGTTTTGATGACAAACGTTCCATATCCTCTGCAGATCTAGCACGCGTTGTTGATAAACGTTCCCTGTATTCTACAGATCTAGAACGACCTGTTGATAAACGGTCTCTGTCTTCTACAGATCCAGTGCGTCTTGTTGAAAAGCGTTCTCTATCTTCTACAGATCTAGCGCGTCTTGATAATAAACGTTCTCTATCGTTAACAGATCTAGCACGTCTTGTTGATAATCGTTCCGTATCTTCTACAAATCTAGCACGTCTTGTTGATAATCGTCCCCTATCTTCATCAGATCTAGCACGTCTTGTTAATAAACGTTCTCTATCGTCAACAGATCTACCACGTCTTGTTGATAATCTTTCCCTATCTTCTACAGATCTAGCACGACTTGTCGATAAAAGAACTCTATCTTCAACAGATATAGCTTGTCTTGTTGATAAACGTTGTCCGTCTTCTACAGATCTAGCACGGCTTGTTGATAAACGTTCCCTATCTGCTTCAGATCTAGCATGCCTTGTTGATAAACGATCTCTATCTTCTACAGATCTGACACGTCTTGTTGATAAACGTTCTTTATCTTCTATAGATCTAGCACGACTTGTTGATAAACGTTCTCTATGTTCTACAGATCTTTCACGTCTTGTTGATAAACGTTCTTTATCTTCTATAGATCTAGCACGACTAGGTGATAAACGTTCTCTATGTTCTACAGATCTTTCACGTCTTGTTGATAAACGTTCTTTATCTTCTATAGATCTAGCCCGACTAGGTGATAAACGTTCTCTATGTTCTACAGATCTTTCACGTCTTGTTGATAAACGTTCTTTATCTTCTATAGATCTAGCCCGACTTGGTGATAAACGTTCTCTATGTTCTACAGATCTAGCATGCCTTGTTGATAAATGTTGTCTGTCTTCTAAAGATCTAGCGCGGCTTGTTGATAATCGTGATAAATGCCCCCATGTGTGCGTATGCTGCATATGAATAGATTCCACAGTTTTTCCGTTTAATTTTGCAATGTTCTTTATTTCAGAGACAACCCCTCCTTTAGTCGGATAAGCGTAGCGCCCATCTCCCTCTTTAAGACATTGGATTTTTGCTGTTCGGCGACGTTTTCTGGTACTTCTAGAGTTTCGTGTTGCTGTTTTGAGTAAGTGGAGCCTTTCTTCCGAGTGACCATTTGTCTTGCTAGTTTTGGAAATTCTCACAAACATGGAAGCAGATGTAGTAACTCTAATATTGTCGTTGTTGTCAGATGATCCGTGGTGATATTCTGATAAAACAATGGTCAAACAAACCAGTTCCACCACTATCAGAGATCTCATCATCTTGATTACTAAAATTAATATAAAATAGTTTGTCGTTTAGAAATATTAAAACAGAACCTAAAAAGAACATGTTGTTACTCAGAGTTTCACGCTATGCGATTTTCAGACAACTGACCTAATTTTTAGCCTGTGTCTTTACTGAAGTTAGACAAGTAGAACTTATGCTCATGTCTACACTTCAAGGAAGTGTGCTTAGGGGCATTAATGATGGAAAGCTTTTCAGTTAAACACAGGTTACATCGTTTGGTTTTATTTGTGTTTTGTCAAAACCTCCGTAGTGGACAAGTCTGGTAATCAAATAGATTATTGTAATACGTATTATACATATTAGTTATTTATGGATTTTTCACACCCCAAAGATCAAAAGAAATGTCATTCTCAAAAAATACTTGAATGAAAACCAATACATTCTAACTAGAGGAATAAATATTAACATTGCAACGAATGTCTTTTTACTTATTACTTAAACCATTTTTTTTATAAAAAGCGTTTATAAAATAAACCAAATCAATACGAAACAGGAGGCAAGAGATGTCATGTCAATACTTTACTTCAGGTAAGACGAAACGCATTTTATGAACAGCTTTATAAAAACGATCAAATGAACAATCGAGAAAATATATTTACACTTACCTTAAAAATGAACGTTTTCTTCCAGAATAGAGATGTTTCTGAAGAAAGCATCCGACTAAGATTATTATATAGACCTTTGTAAGATAATTTATCAATTTATTTGATAGACACGCTTTACCATATTATGTCTCCACTCCCCCTCTAAAGAATCAATACGGACTGATTCAATTTATAATAATTTATAGCCTTATTAGACTTTTGTTATATCTGATTAAATAAATAATAGAATGATAAATTGAGTCTAGAATATAACTGTTGCACGTTTAACTTTATAGGTTTAAATATTAGGTTGGGGGCTTAATGAATGATACTTTCACGAATGGGGTAACATATAAACTATATATTTGCGTACTAAGAAGGCTTTTCCTGTACAAAAAAGTTCCATTGATGTGTCTGGAATGCCATCAAATTGAGACATAAACAATAAATTTGACTTAATCCATCTAACAAGATGACTGAATCTTCGGCCAATTTTAATTAAAGGGCATTGAAGGGTTAAATTAGACCACCTGTTTTGGGAACTTAACGACGAGTCTTTTGTCATTCAATAACGACATATTTAAAAGTCTATCACATATTTAATAACTCGTGTGATTGAGCTGCCAATCTTCTGAGTTCAAATTAGATATTTTCAGACATCCTGATATTCCAGTCAAATTTATGACAGGTAATGAGCGTAAGATAGGTAAGTAGTCGGTTCCATATCGATGAATTTTAAATGGTCTTTGAGTGATCGAAATTAAAACAAAAACATTTTTACCGAAATCAAAGACAAATATTTAAGAATTAATTTGGTAAATACAAAAATGAAATTTGGGAAGGGCTAAGATTGGTTCGACTTCAGTGGCTGCGCCAGCCACAAAGAATAGGCCGGGTACAAATAGGAGACTGACTCAATGGTGGGGTGGAGGCAACTGCCCAGGCTGAAATCAAAATGCGGTAACTGTGAAGGCGTCTTGTCGCAAGCCTCTAATGAGCGTTCTAAGAAGGTTCACCCAAGAAAATTTTTGATAAATTGAATTGATCTGTGGCATTTTGACACATATTTGTCCTGACATAAATTTGTCAAAAATCAAGTGGAGATACAATTGGGTGCAAACTTCTTTTATACGGGTGCAAATGAACTCCCCACTTTGTACCACCACTGGCCTGGCGCCGCCACTTTGGATCATTTCATTCAAGATTAACTTGGCCATAATATATCCAAATATAATAGCCAAAGCTAAACAAGCATAAACTGACAAGAATACAGGTCAATAATGAACGATTTAAAGGGAATTTCCGGTTCTTTTTACAGATCGAAAATATTTTTTGCTCTAATTTGTAAAAAATTGTACATTAAAATTTAGAGAAATGTAGGTTGATATTTTTGAAACGTCAAAAACATTTTAAAAGATTACGTAAGGTTTTTAAGTAATTTTTTTTTGGAAGCAAGATTGGTATCATGGAATGGAAATAGGGTGTATCATTTTACAGCAGGCGAAAGAGGTTGTAACAGTGTAACCAGGATGACTTACAAAAACATTGACATCAGTATTTATCGCTCCAATCGACTACCAGACAAAAAAATCTTACTGCCTTCGTGGGAAGAATGTTTTAGAACAGTCCACTGGGGGTCGGGTACGGGAAAAGTGATCGGCTAATGTTTTTAAACATCTTGCAAATAAGGACCCTCTGTATTCGGCAATCCACGGCAGTTTCCGTAAACCTAAATCTGACTCGGTAATGAATGGTGTCTTTTTGGGCGAGACTCTTTATTTCTGGTATTTAACAATTATTTGTCAAGTGATGGTTATATTGAGACCACAATATAGTCCCTAGCTTTATAGCCTTCGGGGAATAATTCTGACACAAAATTATGAGTGACTTTATTGTGACTATCCGATGATGCATTATTTTTATTATCCTTTTGGATCCACTTCCTAGGAAGGTTTTGTTTTCCTTGTCTTTGTTTACAAATATTTGTTGTCCCGAACGACTAGCCTCTGTTAAAATTACCAGTATCACGTGATCACTTTTGGACCCTCCATAGAAACGGTGCAAGGAATTTAAAGAAAATATGCCTATTGATAGTTGTGTGATAAATAGAATCTTACACGGGTGTATATGTCCTTAAAGTAATGAATCGTTTAAAGATGCGATCTCTTAGTTTCATTTATAGAAATGAAAATGCTAGTAATTGTATGAATAGAAAGTAAAGGTGTTCTAATGACTTGGAAAAACACCAGTTTGCCTCACATGTCCGTAATTAATACATAATTAGCTAAATTAGAAGAGAATTACCAGCAAAATTCTTATGAATGACCGATCAAGAAAGGTCAAAAATTCTTTTTTACATACATGGACATTTATGATTGGTTAAATTATATGCAATAAAAACATAATGATATGCTTAAGAATAATGATAATTCATTAGAAATTTATCAAATTTTTTGCTACATTTGACACTTAAAGAATAAGGAAACCCAACTTTAAGATCTTCTATTTCTCATACAATGTAATATTTCATATCAAAATAATTTAAATTGCACTTGTTTGACTTTTTTAAATGTCGTAGAAGATATTAAAATAAAAAAACGATAATGAATAAGTGCTAATACATGTTTTAATACATAAAGAACTTGTGAATAAATTAAATCTAGTAGGCCAGCGCATTGAATTGAAAAATAAAAACATTAATCCTTTTTTAGAAATGAATAAAATGGGTTATAGGCGTTACCACATTAAATTATATTGATCTTCTAGAAAAAGATAGCTTGCCAGGCAAGGTAATATACGCCCACTGGCAGCTTTGTTTTTGAATAAAAATATTTAACAGTACAGTAACAATCACCAGTATGAAATATTTAACCTTCATACACTTCTTTTGAATTCTTTAGGGCGATGCTGAATAATATTGAGTATGAGTGATTGCCCTTGTTCTTGAAACGTGTTCAATTTTTAGCTCGTGAAAACTCTTGAAGGCAAATATTCAATCTTCAGCGCGGGACTGAATAATAAAACCAAGTTTTGTCAAATCCAGCAAGAAGCATGCCTTTTTAGTGTTTAAGAGCTAAATTTGAAAGCGTTTTCAAGCTCAAGGGCAATAACTCATACTAAATATTTTTCAATTCTTCTGATATTCAATAGGGTTCATCCTTGGGCGATTACGAACATTCACACAAGTTTCATCAAAATCTGTCAAGAATTGTGCCTTCTAGAATGATTACAAGCTAAAAGCTATCCTTGGTTGATAACAAACACTCATGCCAAGTTTTGTAAAAATCCATCAAGAAATGTGCCTTCTAGAGTGTTTACGAGCTAAAAATTGAACGCGATTTTAAGAACAAGGGCAATAACACATACTAAATATTTTTTGATTCTTCTGATTTTCGATAGGGTTCATCCTTGGGTGATTACGAACTCTCATGCCAAGTTTCGTTAAAATCCGTCAAGAATTGTCCCTTTTAGAGTGTTTACGAGCTAAAAATCGAACGCGTTTTCAAGAACAAGGACAATAACTTATACTAAATATTTTTCGATTCTTCTGATTTTCAATAGATTTCATCCTTGGATGATTACGAACACTCATGCCAAGTTTTGTCAAAATCCGTCAAGAATTGTGTCTTGTAGAGTGTTTACGAGCAATTGTGGACGGACCGACGGACGGACGGACATGGTTGACGGCAATATACGCCCCCCATTTCATGTGGGCGTATAAAAATGGAAAACTATCTTGCAATCTATTGGAAATTCTTTTACATTCTTTAAGGGTCGATTGCAAAGATATTCAAAAGTCCGCTTTAAAACAGATTTTGAGTCAGTGATATGTTATATCAATGGTATTTCATTTTTTCACAAAAAGGATCATTCATTTTCCAAGAGTTTTCTTCGGTTCATTTTCATCACTTATACATGGGGAGATCGCCTAGCTGTTCCGCTTTGCGAAACCGCTTCAGGTGCGTTTTGTAGTCCGAAACATCTGCCTCTATTCCAGCCTCTGTTTGATATTTTGACAGTTGTCGGCTGGAGTAGAGTCTGAAGAAAAAGGTCCTGTCAATTGGGGATTTTCCACAGCTTTCTTTTTGTTAGTATCACTTGAGTCTGTGATCTTTGAGCTTTTGGCTGCGCACGCAGGTTTAACCGGCCGATGCGAGATCAGTTTTGTTAAAAAATTCTTCGATGGAACCGGAGCGTGACGTAGATGGTGTAAGGAGAAAATGATGGTATGACTGAACTACAAAAAAATTCATCTTCCCAAATATAATCTTGGTTTCGAGGTATCTAAATAGGTTTAAAACCTCAAATCTGCGAAGATGCGGAATGTCCTCTACATTGGCCGACATCTGTCTAAATAGCTATCAGAGGCTGAAATAGAGACAGATATTTCTAGGATTGTTGATGTTTTACACAGCATTGATACCAGCTACGTACGTAGGGCGTGCATGTGTAAGTATTTTAAGAAGGTAAATGAGCCGAGACGTTCAATAACTTCGACCACGTCCTTCACAACGGAAATGGCGTTCCTAGCTACGGACATCCTAGAACGTCTCTTGACCATTAACCCTTACATAAACCTGGACGACATGTAAACAGGTTTTCTCTCATTAAACGTTATCTAAATCTAGATATTGATCTCATGCATAGGTCATTTATTATAGGCTATGAATAAATTATATATGTACTCAACTTTTAATTAAAGATTGATATAGTATAGGTAATTCAGGCAAATACGGCGCCCTTTTTCTTCTTATGACAAAAAATGAATAGCCCTACTCGATGAGAATGGATTTTTATAACAAAAAGGTAGCCAAGTACAATAATGATCAAATCATATCTAGCCGTGTTAATAGAACAAAGAATATCATAAAAAAATGTTTTATTTCAAGTATTTATTTCGCTTACTACATATTATACTTGATGTAATAAATGTTTGCATTATGCTCATTAACGACCCGAAGTTTTCAAACGTGAGGTGATTACATTTTCAACAAATATGATCAAGGGAAATTGCTACTGGATCTTGTTTATACTGATGTATTTAGAAGGTAAGTGAACAAATTACTTCAGATCGTAAACTGAGCGATAAAATATGGAAAGATATAACAAATATTATATATTTACATTTTTTATTCTGTTTATGAAAAATAACATATTTTGACGATTACAACAATTTTAATTTTGGAATAGCTCCGATTTTTTTACGAAGAAATTTTCGTTTTTTTAAATGAATCACTAATATTTTATTTTGGATGGTTATGTTTTTAATTGTTTTTCATTTTTGTTTTCTGAATTATTACCCTTGTTTACGGTGTTACAAATTTTATTGTTCCATAACTTGTTAAATAATTCAATGGTCCACAGCGAATATAAATTTTGAAAATTGTGTTTTGTTGAAAAAAAATCAATCTGATAAACGTTTATGATAATGATCATTCAGGAATAGAAAAAATATTGGAATGAATAATAGAACATAAACAAATTCAAATTATAATTTATAAAAAAAAAAAAGAAATAGAAAAGAACACAAACCATAATTGAGATGAAATTTAAAGGTTTTCTGCATATTTTGGATTATTTATAGTGTGTTGAGATAATTTATTTAATTTGTATGTTAACTATAACGAAAATCTGACTTCTTATTTACAATCGCAATAAAAAGCGAACTACTGTAACCTGCAGAATAGTTGACTCAAATCATATTCTCATTGTAATTTTTGACGTTTTCATTTAACTGCAGATTTCAAATTCAAATCCAGATTTTAAATATTTTCATTTCAGGATCAAATTTCATTAATTGTCTTCATGTAGATACATGTTTCACATCGAACTCGTGTGGTCTTGAAACTATCACATGTCCAACAGGAACAGTGATTGTACCGGAGATAAATTACCTGTTCAAGAAGGCCACACCAAATACATGTCCAGGACCTGCTGGTGATTGTGACCATGTTTGTTGTACGTTTGATTCAGTTGATAGCGATGAAGACACAAATTTGGAGGTTCCAGATATAAATGCTATATTGCAATATGTGGTAAATTGTTTAAAACAGGAATCGTGTAACGTACAGGCGCCGTTTGACAATACCAAGGATTTCGATTATGTGCTTTATCCATATTCCTGTTTGGAGAGTAAGCATCAATACCTTTTTTTATGATATGTTGTAACTTCTGTTCCTGGTATTGTTTATTGTATAACCCGCAAACGTATAACAAATGTAACGTCAACCCAGTTTCTCTCATTGCACATTGCATGACACTGTCCGTCATAGTTAGCCGAAATAGATAAAGAAAAGTAGGACTTTAAACTCCATTCATATAATTATTGTTTAGAATATAATTTCTTCATGTTCTCCTACTCCAAAAGCCAATCTGTAACATGAATTATTGAATATAGGCGATAAACATTAATTTTGATCTTCTTTCATTCGCAAAGATCTATTCCACCAATAGAGTCAACAAAAATAGTCGTCGATCAATATTTGTTTTAACAGTTGACACCACTTTAAGGAATAATCATCTGACGTTTCGCTGTCGAAAAATAACAAGGTGCGACTAGCAGCGACGCGATGTCATGTCTGTTGCCTTAATTCTTCACATCTTGTCCTTATCAGTGGTATCTGAAAGGGGGAAAACCAATAACGGTCTGACGACCTTCGCGTATATAATTATATTGAAGTTATAATATAACTTACCGATTTTTATTGGAAGATTGTTACGATAGCTCTACCAGATAATAAAGAGTTTAGACCACTGTATACCTAAAAGGGCCAGGTTCGTCATCCGTTTGACCAATCGTACCTTACTCTCAGAAGCAGATTATTCTTTTCAGCTAATCTGTAATACACAGCTCACATCCATTGAATCCATGTGTGTCCAGAATTATCAGCGTTTAAAAGTAAAAAGACAACACATCTTTCTTGAGACTCTGCTGGCAAAAGTTGAGAAAACCTATATAGAAATAGAAAAAAATAAATTCATAGTTTGAGTTTTTTTTTTGAAGGAATAATGTGATTTTTGTACATATCAAGTACTTCTAGCACATTCTTCAAGACTAAAATGGGATTTGAGTATAACTTGTTGTTATCATATTTCAGCATCCAAGGTAGTGGAAATTGTAGACAATACTGCTACGGAAACGTTTAATGGTGATGTATCCGTATTCTATTCTGGTGCCACCGAGGCTACACCTGGTACAAACTGCTCATGTCAAGTTACCAGTACATCTCAAATGACCATCGTATCAATATACGTATATCTAGACGAACTAACATGCCCTCAAGTCAAGTTAACTACAGATGGTGGTGTCAATATTGTTTCTTGTGATGCCACTGGATACCTATCTTTGGAAGATGATTACGATCCGGGAAATCAATTTTATTTGGAACTAAGCAGTTTAAATGCGACTGAATTCAACGTTATTTGGATCAAATTTAAAACTGGTAAGCTATCCTTTTCGTTTAAAAGTGCAGAGCTAACGATCGTGAAGCAAATTTAAATAATGTAATGCAGGTCAGCAACTATTTAAGTACGTTCTATTTCAGTTTTCATTATCCTCTTTTCCTGGTAGAGGAGGAGTAGCTACGCGACCTGGAAGACATTTGTGGGGATGATTAATAATTAGTTTTTACAGAGGGCGGCTCTCAACTAAAATTTCTAACAATTTTCGCTAAAATATTCCGGAGAAAAGTGCCTGATTCAAATGTACATGTGTACAAGAACAATATGTGGAATTGGATTTAGCGACAATAGTCCACCATCAGCGAAATTATAATTGTCAATTTTGTTTTAGATCCTGCAGCAGACATCAACGTACAATGCAACGGATGTAGTCGATCATCAACTGTAGCTCCACCTGAAGCTGGTAACTCATAGTTTTTAATATTTACATTGGAATACATTTTTAAAGAAAATAAAATCATAATTCTCTAAATATTCCTCACATGCACTAAAAATTAAAACGTCATCAACACAAATACAATATGGCTTACAAAATTGACATTGTGCAGTCACAAAATTTTTGGCATTACAAAAACATAGACTTTGGAAATAAAATCATAATGGCGTAAATATAAGCTTAGGCGTTACCGATACAGACTAAACTTCGTAGACAATCCTCTTTTGAATCCCCTTTATTTTCAAATCTCAAAATCTGTCCAAAGCGGAAGTACTATCGGTTCAAAATGGAAGTAATTTTTGATTTAACCTCGATGGGTTTTAACGTTGGTAATTACGTATTGTTTCAGATGTACCGTCGGTTGTTGCTACTTGCTATACGGATTCAGGATCTTGTTCAACAGTTTCTATCGAATGTACTACTGGCAATGTTATAGCACCATCAGTACATTACTTAGTGAAAAAACAAACACCAAATTCTTGTCCCGCACCAGCTGAAGATTGCAGTAATGTTTGTTGTACATTCGACGAAGCAGATTTCAACGATGTCAATAATGAATTGGCGGATGATATATTAAGTTACGTATCTGAATGTTTAAAGCAGGACTCGTGCCTTTTTCAATCCACATACGACGCAACCTTGTCGTTCGATTACAATGCTTATTTATATTATTGTATACCAGGTAAGTTCAACCGAAAATTGTCCAATCTATGAAGAACTAAGTGTACTAAGCCTTCGCCCACATTTTAATACACTCTGTTTCTACGGATCGCGAATAAGATATGTATCGGGTTACAGTGATAGCTGCACCATTTCGGGGGTTGATTTGAGCCTTGAATATAATTATGTTAAAAGTCTTCAGAAGTTCTAGAAATGTAAGAAAAATCGCACAATTCCTTCAAATATGTCTCATACTAGGAATTTTTGTTCCTATTTCTATAGATGTCTTTTTTGTATACGTTTCGAACACTAAATCCCATTTCTGAGGCGTATCTGTCCCTTTTAAACCTTTTTCTAAAGTTTGAAGACGAGTTTGGTACTGTTTATGTGGTATTATTGTATTAAGTAGTGAATCGTGTCTGCGATTCCACTCGCATTGTACAGCACTTCAGGTTTCTATTTGACGATATACATTGACAAATAGAAAAGCATGTATCATTATTACTTTAAATCGGTTAAGAGATATAGGTTATCGCCCTTTAATCACTACGAATGTACGATCTACAAAATCAGCATATCCTTATTTTAGAGACAAGCATCGTAAAGATGAGCGATAATATTGCTACTACGACCTTTACTGGAGAAGTATCTATATACTATGCTGCAGAAGAATTACCATTTCCTGGTAACAACTGTTCATGTGTCGTCACAAGTGCTACAAGCATGACCATTAAATCATATTACGCCTTTTTGGATTTGTCCTCATGTCCAAAGGTGATTGCTACAATATCTGGTACAGCTCTATACACGTGTGCTGCAGAAGGATATTTGTCATTCGAAGAAGAGTTTGGAACAACTAATCAACTATACATCGAGATTCAAAACAATGCGAATGCTGCTACAAATAATGTAATGTGGCTTAGTGCTTCGACAGGTAAACTTCGACCAGTTATCAAGAATTTAGGATAATTAGTTATTAATATGTAAAGCACAATAAACATAAAGAATTAAATGTGTCCACTTTTAGATCACTTTATGTTATTGTGAACTGCCGAAAATACTCTTGATACTTTTGAAATCGTGTTATATGGTGTTTCTGGGCCACCAGATATATACTATTAAGACTGGAAAACAGGCTATCGCTATGGTACTCTCTTAATAATTGTCGCATGCTAAATTTATTTGACATTTGTTCAGGTACTGGTGATGACATCAGCGTTAGTTGCTCTGGTTGTGAAAATACACCTCCAACTTCATCGACTGCAACAACAACGACTACACCGACATCATCTACTTCGACAGCTACATCGGCAGCAACTACTCAAATAACCTCGACAACAACTAATCCTTCAACAACCGAAACCGGAACAACTACATTAACTACTACTTCTTCATCCACAAATACATCTCCCACTTCATCACAAGAATCCGCAGCATCTACTAGTAACGCTGATACAGATAACTCAACAGCATCTAATACGACAAACCTCCCAATAAGTAAGTCTACCTTATAGTACCACGTTCCCAATGGTGAAGACTTTGTTGAGGCACACAAATAGCATGCAAGTTGTATACGTTACATTTCCTTTTTAATGAAACATGGTACTGATTTTTTAAAATCAAATTTTGTAACATTTTAATTTTAGATTCTGGAGATGGCACAGGAAGAGGTAAGTTCATTTAATATCATCGTCAGTTTCCTCATTTGACAGCATCGACAAGATACCAAGCATACTATTAATCACTAGCATCAACAAGATTTTGGAATGCGGGTTTGCGTTTAGTCAGGAAATCGATTCGCAGCAAATTGTGATGTTGTTCTGAGCGAGTCCTGTGATATTGAAATTGTAGGCACGACAAGCTTTAGGTTAACAACCCGTGCATTCCACGTGGAAATTGTTACTTGTTTCGTTGTTTTCTAATGAACAAGTAGTGTTATTGGAGTAATTGAAGGCTATTCGAATCCTTTTTTGAAAACTTTTAATCTTTTGATTAATATGTATATATAAATATAAAAGACAGTTTTAACAGCATACAACTTTTAAAGTCAACTTGCCATGCATGGCTTTTGAAATAAAAATAATATAGTCAGTTATAAATGTCATAATATACTTACAATCAAAATCTTGTGCCGATATATTTCATTGAATATATTACAGAGGTCTCAGATAGTTCCACTGGTTTGATAATTGGAGTAAGTGCTACACTTGGTGCTCTCGTTTTGGGAGTAACTGTAACTCACGGAATTCTTTATCTTATTCATAAGTAAGTTTATTATGCGACCATATTATATGGATAAAGGTGCGAGGAGCAGCAGCATAGCAGCTCACATTTTAACAATGTCAGCTATTACAAACTTCGTACTTATACCTTGACTATAATAGTCATTTTCTTTCATGTACGTTTGTAAATGAAGCGATTTGATTGGATTGTACGCTGGCGAAAACAAAAAGCCATAATGTTGCCTTTCTGTCGAGGGCTCTGATTGGCTTTATGCGCTGGTGTACAATCCAATCAAATCGTTGCATTCCGTCATACAAGAAAGGTGACTATTGCATTCAAGGTATGGTGCGAAGTTCGTAATAGCTTGACATTATGAGGATGGCTCGTCAGTAATATATATAGGTGATGCCAAATAGCCAAAAGAAAATGCTTATCTTTCGGAGACATCCTTTGTTGTTTTCTTGAGTAAGGTTTTGATCTTGACATGGTGGAAATTTCGTAACATCTTAACATTAACCTCTTATTTAAAACTATTATATTTTTATTACAGGCATAAGAATGCAAAGGTTTCACCATAAAAGAAAACTATGTGGACATCATACTATATGCTTGAAATATTTCTTTGATTTATTCGTTTAAAATTATTCGTAGCCTCTTTATGGAAACCTTTCTGTTTGCACTATTATTATTTTCTGTCCGGCATCTGTGGTTCCTTTAATTCCTGATAAACTTAACATATGAAAAGCTTAGAAAATTGTTTTGAATCTTTTTGATCTATTGAATATTGTTTCATTTGCATCGGAAAGATTTTATGAAGTCGGCCCGTGAACCTTGCAATTTACGTGGTTGCATTACATTTTACAAAAGAGACCGTGTCTCTAAATCCAGAAATTTATCTAAATACTTGTTTTACAAAATGAAAATAGGTGCCCTCACACTATAGCGATTACAAGTTGCGAAAAATAAAAGTGGGCTTGAGTAACGAACGTAACTCACAGCTCAGTTGTATAAGAGTTACGTTCGAAACATAAAATAATATGACCGCTAATTCTTAATCGCAACCATACACAACTGATGATCACTATGGTGTGAGAGGTCAAGGCCTTTAAAAATTTCATATTTTTGAAAAAATAAATAAAAAATCTAGATATTTTCTTGCATCCCGATAAAATATTGATGTTAAGGCATTTATTGCGATATGTTTATGAACAGATAGCGGGGTTAGTCTTACCTAACCACATTTCATACAGTGTATTGTTACAAAATATCAGTGATAACATTGTGATCACAGTATAGATATACTCATGTTGATAAACTTATCAGTTGGAGGGTGATTTGTTTTATTATTGCGAAATACTTCATTATCGGGCATTTGTTGCAAGCTATTACGGAAATTATCCCCTATCAACTTAATATATATAGGACATCTTCCTAACTTTCACCCCAAATAATCTTACAATATTGTTCTATACTTATCTCAACTATATACTATAGATTGGAAACGATAGGCTTGAAAATTATTCCTTAACCTAACCTACATAGCAAAATATTCTATAATATTAGCAATAACAAAGTATAAAAATTTTTACAAAAAAGTTATAACAAAGTATCAAAATTCTTATCAAAAAGCTATAACAAAGTCTCAAAATTATAACAAAATAGCTATAACAAAGCATCAGAATTATAACAAAATAGCTATAACGAAGTATCAGAATTATTACAAAATAGCTATAACATAGCATCAGAATTATTACAAAAAAGCTATCACAAAGTATCAAAATTATTACAAAATAGCTATAACAAAGTATCAAAATTATTACAAAAAAGCTATAACAAAGCATCAAAATAATTACACAAGGTAACAAAGTATCAGAATTTAAGGGTTAATAATATAAACAGGTTCTATAATTTATGACTTCATTATCAATATTCAGAGCACTGAGCACTGTGCCTTCTTAATATGATACTTTATTAAATATTTATTTAAAAACATTCTTTTGAGAGGTAGTTTCCTAAATGTTTGTTCATATGAACCTACAGGTTGATAGCTGAACAGATAGTACAAATTATCTTCTAGTAATTAGTATGCATTACCATGTGGGTTTTAAGAGTTGCTCATAAATTTGTAACAAATTTTGCGTTGGTAATGCTTATCTGCTTCTGCTTTTTACAAAAAATGTTTCTTCTTCATATGATCACTTTATTGTGCATTTCTCTTACATGTATTTTCAAAATATATCCGGTACTCAAACACTTTTGACATTTTTCACAATGAAAGAGTTTCTCTAATGTATGAGTTAACATGTGTATTGATTGAGCGTTTCTACACGATATAACTTTAAAACATTCTGGACATGCTTTACCATTATCTATGGAAGTTGACTGTGATGATGCCTCACTATATACAGCAGTTGATTTACCACTTTCTATTATAGTTTCTGACGATGAGGCTCCTCTATATATAATAGTTTCTACATTGGAATGCTTAGATCTGGTAGCTTTTTGTACAATTTGAACACTGGAGCGTGCCATTCTGTTTTGCAATCTTCTGTTTGACATTTTGTTTCGATAACGATGTTATTGTTGATAAACTTGCGCCTTCACAATCGATCATGTTGTAATCATGGCTCCTTTGTTCATAGTGATCAATTCTTTCAATTATGGACACGTCATTAATTTCCCATTGCATACAATCTTTGTGTTCTTCAGACTTCTTACTAAGATTGTTATTTATATTAGTAATACTATTTTCATTAATGTGTACAGTACTGTTTGTAGTTTTAATTTTATTGTTTTGAGTTCCACTGACATTGTTGCGAATTTCACTAACATTGTTTGGAATTTCCCTTCCATTGTTTTGAGGTTCACTAACATTGTTTTGGATTCCACTTACATTGTTTTGATTTCCATTAATATTGCTTTGAATTCCACAACCATTGTTTGGACTTTCACCGCCAATGTTTGAACTTTCACTACCTTTGTTTTGAGTACCACAACAATGATTGTTAATCCTACTTTCGTCAGTAAATCCATCATTTGTGAACTTGAACTCTTTGTCAGATGGACTATGATCACTATCTGTATCACTACCGGTTTCACTATAATAGTCGAATTCGCTCTCATCATCACTGTAGCAAATTACATAATAGTCATTTTCAACAGTTTCCTTAACTATTTTTGATATATTCACTGCTCCCATAAACGAGTGTTTCAAATTGAGTAAAATTTCTCTGATAACACAGATTATCCACATGTACATTTTCAACACTAACCTCAACGATAATCTCTTCATTATTACTAATGTTGGATTCCCCAGTATCAAAGCCACGAACTCCGAAACTCACTTCTGTCATTTCAATAATTACAAGTAATTCCTACGTATGCCCTTTTTCGTCCCGTCATTTGGCAATATGTGAGATACGTACACTTTCTTGCTCGATGTAGACATAATTGTATTGAATGTATCCCATGAGCTATTAACAGATATGGTTGCCCATAATTATAATTAACAATTGCCTTGAGGTTGAAAGGAGGATTTATTGATTTCAGTAGATTAAGTTCTAATAAACTATTGTTTAGAATCTCTCAGGGTACTTCACACATACAGAATAAGTCTATCGTACAATTATGATTAATCATTCTCGTTACCAATAAGAAGATGGTCTCAAATTTAATAGTGATAGCAAATCGATGAAAAAAACTCACACGATCGTTTCACCAGATTTTCAGCATAGTACAAACAAACAAGGGCAATAAAGGAAGGGGAAGCTAGACCTGGGCAAGTGAACGACGGCCAACAGAAACCTTGAAATTTAGTCTCTTCAAATTTTTTGAAATTTCTTTTTTTTTATTATCATTTAAATACTCTTTGTCCCTGTGAATGTAAGGAATAGACGAGGTAATAATAATAATAATAATGTTTATTAGCATTAAGTACATACATACTTTTTAAACAATAGAAAGCAATATAAATAAATAAGTGACTGTAACATGGTGTTAGAATAAGAAATTGTAATAAGAAATCGTGATAAAATAAATAAAAAACATAAACTATAAATAAAATGATAATTTATAATATTTACAATATGTACATGATATTATTTGTTTTGAAGGTGTGTTGAAGGTAAATACACAAAGGATGCTGAATTTTTTAGCAGATACAGTGTCTTCGGTATGGTATTTGATACGAGATTATCGATAGAGTAGAAAATAGAAGATAATCTCGTCCCTTACCCCGTCTATTCACAGCAATAGAATTTCACATATCTAATTAATCAATCAACCCATTAAATTCTTTTACTGAATCATTGCAGTTCTGCAGTGGACGTATCAAAATGTATGATTTTGATTATTTTGATATTATGAGATTTTTAAAGAGAAAATGACAATTTTAGCCTAAGATAACCAAAATTAGTCGTTATTGTTGTCGTTACTGTCATTATTTCCACAGTCAAAAGAGTCCAAATTATCAAAACCACTATGGGGAGCACTAAAGAAATCTCTAAAATCCGTACTTCCTGAAAATATCCCTGCACCACCACCACCCATTCCAGTGCTTCTGATATACCAGTCATCATCGCCGTCACCAAAACCAGATGTGGCTTTATTTGCAATGCAGGAAAATACTTTCATCACCATGTTGCCAGTAAAACCCAAAGCTGAAAGATAAATAAATTTATTAACATCAAATGGGACTTCCAGGGGACTCTCGGACGACCAAATAAAACGGGCGGACGGTTTAAACCAGTAGCTGATAACTTTTTTGATTTTTTGCTACCAGACACTCGAAGGACTGGGGTGATCGCGACAGATGTAGTGCACGATAGTGCTAGCAGATTCCAGACTTTTTTTCGCAAATATCTTGCCGATCGACAGAAAATAATGATCGGTACTATCGGGACAAAATCAATCGGGTCAAACTTGGATCAGTATTTACAGAAACTACCACTCGGTTTGCACAAAAGTGCTCAAAAGTCTTTACAACACAAGATATTTTAAACAAAATTAAACCCAAATCTGAAAGCAGCAATGTTTGATCTTTTCGAATTTAATTGCATGAACATCATCTCAAGTCGTTTTTACATATCTTTGTTTTAATTTCATTTGATGTGTCATAGCTTTAACAGTTATGCTGACTTTGACACTTATCTTGCTACCAACACTAAGTTTTAAAGTCGTCGTACATGGTGTTGTTTTTTTCTTCACTTTATCTTTTCCTCTAAATCCTGGATTAATCGTTTCATATCTCGGACATTCTCTCAGTGACCAATTCAATATCATGTTACAATGTGGACACCTCTTTTTATCCTGGCAAGAGAATAGCATTACAGTTCTTGATGGTAGTGATAATCTCTCGACTGAATGAGATAACTTATGAATATATCAATAAATAGTCATTTTAAATCAACAATCGGTAGTTTTTTCCAAAATTTACAGAATGATAGTCAGTTATCGACAGAGAGAGACAGAGAGTGTGTACATTTCAGGCAGCATCTCACTAAGACAAACAATTCAGTTTTTTATATACAATTCACACATAAATAAAGTGCAGTCGCCATTATGATTTTAAAAATTTCTTTGCAGCTTAAACCAAACGAAAAAAGTTTAGTGCATAATTAAGTTTTTAGTGAGTAAAGAACATTTTTTTTGACATCATAAAATTTCAATATCAAACTATATTCTTTAATGGATTCACAAGTCAGTGAGTTATGGAGATCGTCATAACAGCTTTTGGATCTAAAACTTTAATCTTTGATGTGTTCGTTAAAAAGAGTTTTGGAAGAGACGGTCGGTTGAAATGATACGAAAATACCGTTACCCAATTTTGCATATTCAAGCCCGAATCATCAAAATGACGTCATATAAAACACATATAATTAAGTTATTATTATAGAATCAGCGCACACCTTAATATTGAATATTACCATTTAATGTAGTACAATAAAAAAAATTTCCTACCTTGATTAGAGGGCGGCACACGGGTATATACTTTTAAATATCATTGATATATTACAAAAGCGATCTAACTTGATAACGAACGAGCGTGACATAAAGATAGTGAAAATAGTAGACATATCGAATTTCCTAGTTCAAGTTCCCTTCTCCATTATCATATCGTGATTACAGATTTAAAAATAACAAGCCATCAAACTAAACACATAACATAAATGTCCTGTTTTTCTGTGCAAGAAGAACATGCGGTTGTGTAAGGACGCCAACAATATCCGTCCATCAATCGTCACACTGTATGGCAACTTTAAACTTGGTCGTAGGCAAACGTAAAGAAAACACGAGAAATATTCCTCCAAAAATTACAAATTCTAAAACATTCGCCCCTATTCCTCGACCTATGTATGATGAAGTGTCTCGGTTACCTTTGCATGGGTAGCCTTAAGGACACCTTAACAGTGTGACGGGGCTATAACAAACACATTTCGTTTACATACAAGAATCGTAACTTTCTAATTGGAATTTTATGCTCATTTCAACTAATCAACTAGAGACTGGACTTTATTCATCTTATGTTCACATATAACGCATCTAAAATAATATCTGGCTTTGTCACACCAGAAAGGCATTCTTACTTCGCTGCTACTGCGACAGAAAATGGCTCAGAGCGTGTTTAGGTTGTCATAAGCGTGGTATAGACGTGAAGGACACGCCAGACATCTTGCAATTGTTCCATTTGTCGCCACTATTTGCCGAGTTATTCGGCGTTTATTTTGAATATGTTGAGAACGCGTTGAGAGCGCCAATGGATCGAAAAGGTCGTTAGACAAACGTTGTAACATCTCCTTGAGCAGTATAAAAGCACAGTACATGCGTGGCAAAGACGCTGCAATATAGTCCGTACCTAGCAGTACGATTTCGAGTGTTTTTGTTTGTAATGTTATAAACATTTTTCTCTAGTTTTCCGCACATTTAAGTGCGACCTAGTACCTGTTCCAGTAGCCGTAAGATCGTAAAACCTTTCCTATTTAAGTCACGGTCATTCTCAATTTTTATAAACAAGGACATGAATGGTAAATGCACTTTGATTACAAATTTTATTGATATCTTAAAAAGGTATATTATAAAGAAGACAAAATAACAAAAATGTCGACCAAATTTCTATTCGACTAGTTCACTTGTTTACTTGATTATTCATTCATGTATTCATGGGTTTGTCCCACTAATATATACAAACTATATCCTGGCCCCTTTTAACATTAACGCCATTAAATTTCACTCATTGAATGTCAAATTTTATAGGGTGTGGTAATTTCTTTACAAATTTTTTTTCATATAAATCGACAGTTTACACATAATAAAACACTAAGACAAGATATTGGCGAGCATAGGTGTGTATTCATTGTAAAGCCAAGGAGATGAGAACGAAAATATGGACAACTTTATTTTTGATGCTTCTGTCATTAGGTAAGAATATTGAAAGGTGTGAAAATTGAAACCACTTTTATTTTCAAAAAATGGTTGTTCGTGCCAATCTATGTTAAAGGGACAGTATGCAAAATTTTCAAAACTAGTTTTGATACTGAGTTGGAACCTTTAGTATCCGCAGGAAACTAGAATTATTCGTTTACTTTGCTTAAATCTGTACAGTAGGTTTCTTACACTTACCAAAAACATACCGAACTTAAAAAGTTCACGTACCTATTAAATAGTTTTGGCGTTAAAAATTTAACGCAAGATTTTTTTTAGTTAAAACGTTAGCAGAGTCAAGGGACACACTTCTCTAGATTTGGTGTATAGTTCTCTTGAATTTCAGGAAACACTTATAGCCTTACAAACTTGTTGTTCCGGGGATCATTCATACACACAAAAAGGGGACGTGACGAATATTTCCGAGAAGTATGAGTGTCCGAATTTCAATAATTATGAAAATAAAAAAGTATGTTCCCATCATACGCCTAAACTAATAAGGACTTGAGGATGAAGTATTCAAATTAACTTTTAAAGAGTTCACGAAACAAAGGTTTCAATTGATACTCATAAGCGTACCGAAAACATGCCCCATAACAATTAGGCCAATATAAAAACATTTTCAATTCTTTTTGTATTTATAGAATGTACCAATGCAATGGTAATTACATCAGGAATGTCACTGACTTCCACCAACAATAATCCAGCAGTTGATTCTTCAGTAACTCTAACGTGTCACACTCCAGGTTACGATGAAATAACATGGAGCGGACCAAATGGCGTGTTTATTATTTTCGCACCAAATTGTTTTAGATTATCAGAAGCAGAATCGACCCATATCACTTATATATCTGTATCTTGTGGAGGTGGAAGCAGTGTCTTGACTATTAATAACTTTGATCCTGCTCGAGATGCAGGAGGCTGGTCATGTTCTGGATACTCTACGATGGGATCATCTGATTCAGCTTCTATTACATTAACTGCTGCGGGTAAGTTCCTCTAAGAATTTATTTTTTCATTTCAGTACCTTGTCCCTTAAAAACAGGGGTATACAACCTTTTGGACTATCGGGAATATCCGCTCACCAGGAATTTTTTAAAAACCTATTATTGTCATTCCCTTGTAAACTATGTCCCAGTTCGGAAATGCACTAAATGTATCATGAACAAAACCACACTTTTTATCGAACAAATCAATATAGTAGCTGAAATCCAGTTCAGGTACCATACAATATATTACCTTTACGAAAGGATTTAATGTCAGAATTATGTTCATTACAGCTTCTGAGGTAGAAAACATCAAGATAACAACAGATTTAGCATTTATAGATCATTATGATACAATTTCATTATTATATGGTGAAAAAGAGACGATACATTGTTCAGCTGATTGTCAGAATAGTTGTCAATTTACATGGCATCTGAATAACCAACTTGTTTCATCATCTGATGAATTAGTAATTGATCTACAGAGTACACCAGCTACACCTGGTGGTAAATATATCTGTACAGCGAGTTCTGGTGGTGATAGCATTACAAAGAACGTAACAATAAACAGTACGTAATTTTTAATTAAGTTTAATTAGAGTTTTGAATTACAACAAGATTGGCTCGATTCCCCCTCAGCTAATCATATATGATATTGCTTCGATGGAAAAAAATAATTATGCATTTTCAGAAAAATATTTAATTTGTTTCCATTCACTGGCGTCCAATTGGGAGTTTTTTTTATGCACGTCTTCGCAAGCTACTTGTGAGAGAAATGTCAGTGCCCCTTCAGAGAAATCCCGGGAATAGGATGTGAGTAGCACGTCAGTTTGCTTGTCGACCAAAGGGAAAATGATATTGTCAATGAAAATGCGTCTAGGAGTGGAATAATCAAGCGCAAGATGAAACAGAGAAAATAGAGTGTACAAGATCTGGATTGAGCAAAAAGAGACATAAAGAAAAAGGACAAAAATTAATAATTCATCTAAAATATATTTTTTAACTTCAATGAGACTAATTCATAAAATTTTGTCGTAATACTTTAAGGGTTATGTCTACTCCGACGGGAGGAAATTTGCTATACATGTACCCGACATCTCCATAGGGGTCTTCTTCTTCTTCTTGACATTGGAAACTACATCACTGAAAAGTATGAGCAAATAGTTCTGTCTGTTAAATACATTATATTATCGATTTCAATATCATTTTCATAGATTTACTAGTTAACTGAATTGTTTTGAATGGTTATTACAATTGTATAAAGATAAAGGTACATTGTCGTTAGCGTATATTCGAATTGTTTATTGATGCCCAAAGTTAATCATTCGGTAGGGATATAGGGGTTTCGTGGGTTATTTACATTGTCAACGTAAGGTAATCTGTATTGTTCACTAAGTGGAATAAACATGTAGTACAAAACCACCATGCTATTCCTTGAGAGAACTTCTCAAACGGATATTTGTATTTGGACAGTTTCTTGTAGACCTTCTTCCATTAAACAGAAAATCACTATCCACAGTTCAGATAAGTATTACATCTGCGGCAAGACGATTTATCATCGATATAATGGTAAGATGACGTGCAACTCGCACCCCATTCCCGCGAACAGCTCGCAAACGTTTTTTGTCTCCCAAGTGGAAGGGCACTCTCGTTTTTGTCTGTCGTTGATCAACTCTATGTGAGTAAGTCGCAATATACTTACTCTGAAATGGAGACAGCGATAGAATTCCTCTCGCTAGTAAGTCAAAACTCTCATGTGGACGGTTCCTATCTGATATCATTAACACTACTATACGTTTAAATACACAATCAATTTTATTGGTAAATTATATTGTAGGATGGGCAAGAGACACTATTATATTTTCACCACCTGATGATATACTAAATGTAAATGAAGGTGATAATGTTACAGTTATTTGTGATGGGACGACGAATAGTCACTACTGTTCTGGTCCAATGAACTTTGAGTGTTATACATCTTGGAACACAATGTCTGCCGGTTATACGTCATCGCCACTTGAGTTGAGTTTCTACAACATAACTCTTGACAAGACTGGAAGACATTACTGTATTCATAATGAATTTGAAGAATCTTCTAATACCCAAATTAATCTCTACAAATCAGTACAGATTAATGTTATTGGTAAGGCATTATACATCGTACATACATAATAACACATAATAATGTTCCAAATTATTATATATATATACCTTGTTTCACTTCTCCAAGGTAATACATGTTCATGATGTCACATGATTTTTAAAGGGGCAGTCTATTGTTTTTTTTGTAGGTCGAAATTCTTTTGCTCAAATTTAAGAAAACTAGACAACGAAAATTAGAGAAACATGCCCCTTAACGTATCTGAAAGTTTTAGCTAAAAAAATCCAATGCTTTTTGCTAGGTGTGAGAAATTACTGTAGGCAAAATAAACGCTTTAATGTATCTAAATATGTCTCCTACTTTTTCCTTTGGAGCCAATATAAAGTCAAGCACCAAAACTAGGTCAAACTGCTTAATTAACAATTAGTACTCTCCAATTTTAATAAACCATTTTAAAGCAAATTCAGTTTGATCAAGAAGATGCATAGATATAAATAGCATACTTTAGAATTATTTTCAGATATACTACCGTTTTTAATAATGAAAATTTTGCATACTGCCCCTTAAAACTTATAAATGCTTATGCTTCTATGGTAATTTTTATCGTCAGTTGCTTGGCAGCACAGGACTGAAACATTGAAATGAATGTTTTTACGTCATGAGGGTAATTTTCTAAGGACAGCGGCATAGCCTATTCTCTTTCGAAACATAAGTCGAATTTTTATCAGTCAAGCCAAATTGATATCGATGTGTAAATAAGAAATATTAGAAGAGACTATCATCTTTATGAATCCAATTATTTACAACAACGTCCGCAGTATCTTCAAAAACAGCAATAACAATCAACCAGACAGCCACAACTGCACAATTTTCTTGTTAAAATATATTAACAATCATCAATCAAAAAGCAATTCAGGATATCATATATTGTATTTTAGTTTTATAGTTATCTTATATTATGTAATAATACATATTTATTATAAATGAATATAATAATTTACAGACAGTTCAACGTCAGCAACACCATCAACAACAACAACAACAACACCATCAATACCATCAACAACACCATCATCAACAACATCAATAACACCAACGACACCGTCAACAACCGAACAGCCAACCACAACTACACAGGGTATCGTATGATTTTCATCAAATTATATATTGTTATTTTATATTGCATAACTTATGCTAATATACATTATATTATAAGCGGAAGTTTTACAACATAAACTTTTGTATGATATATTATGTTTTTTTTATATTTATCTTACATGAAGTCAAAGATAAATTGAGTTTTACTATGGTTTGAAAATTAATTCCTCAGTTTTTTTTTAAATTTGTTTGACCTTGACGTATGAGTTGTCTATTAAAGATTTTCACTAAAATATGGCTTTGGCATTTATAATCAAGCAAATATATTTATGCATCCGTAATCTATACCACTTCACATACCCGAGAAAGAATATGAACTACTTGTGTACTCAACTCGTGTTTGTGTTGTCATATTGGATGTGCATGCATATTTTTCCTCCAAAAAAGATCTTGACACCCACGTACAATAATTTATCCAGCTCGTCAAAGAAAAACTAAAGGCGTTTAGAGACAGTAATTATTTTCATATTCTTTTTACTTTTTAGATACACCAGGAATGTCATTGACTTCCACCAACAATAACCCAACAGTTGATTCTTCAGTAACTCTTACCTGTCAAACTCTAGGTTTCGATGAAATAACATGGAGGGGACCAAGTGGAGTGTATATATTATTTATAAATTGTTTAAGACTATCAGAAGCAGAAACAACCCGTATAACTTATATATCTGTATCTTGTGGTGGGCTCTTGACTATCAATAACTTTGATCCTGGCCGAGATGCAGGGACTTGGTCATGTTCTGGGAACTCTATAGGTATGATGGGATTATCTGATTCAGCTTCCATTACCTTAACTGCAGCGGGTAAGTTCAGCCTTGAAATATTTTTTTCGTAGTATAGTATCTTGACTATTATGAATTTAGATCCTGGTCGTGGTACAAGACCTAAGGTCAATGGTATACACCCTTGTACCAAGACTACCCGCTTCCAATGATCTAACAAGTGAACAAAAAAAAGTATTATTTATAAAAATTCATTGTTTCATTTTATTGTTAGGTATGTCCCTATTCGGAAATAAATTAATTCAGTATTTCTCAACCTTTATGATCCTTTTACAAATAAATACAAAAAACTGTAAAACTTAGCACGGTTTGACACATAAAGATCAATGGAGATGTCAAAGCCCTTCAGTCAAAAGTTTGTGCTTGGTGTTTTTGAAACGGGTATTAGCAGGTCTTCAGGCGTAGATCACCACGTCTAGACTGCCTCTTTTTCTTGGTTGATATAATTTCTACGGTGCTCAAATTTGGATAGTTTTGGATGTTATCTTTGTCAAGCCTCATGGACTGGTGCTTTTCTCCAGGTGGAAAACATTTTCAAATTAAACCAATAAAATCATTGTTGTAATTCAATTAAACGAAGATAACCACACTGAAATGATTGAATACTAGAATTATGTTCATTACAGCTTCTCACGTAAAAAACATCAAGATAACAACAGATATAGCATTTATAGATCATTATGATACAATTTCATTATTATATGGTGAAAAAGAGACGATACATTGTTCAGCTGATTGTCAGAATAGATGTCAATTTACATGGCATCTGAATAACCAACTTGTTTCATCATGTGATGAATTAGTAATTGATGTGCAGACACCTGGTGGTAAATATATGTGTACAGCGAGTTCCGGTGTTGATAGCATTACAAAGAACGTAACAATAAACAGTACGTAATCTTTAATTTCAAACAGTTATAATTAAAAACTCTGAAAGATAATTGTTTTTATTTCCTGATACACTCTCATATAATGTAACATTGCTTAAATAGAACAGAAATAATTTGTTTTTAAGCAAGGAAACTTATAATATAATAGTATTTTGATTGGTTATAGTTAAAATAATGATAATCGTTAACTCAACAATTCGTTTTAATTTATTGATAAATATATTGTAGGGATGGAAAGAGACACTATTATATTTTCACCACCTGATGATATACTAAATGTAAATGAAGGTGATAATGTAACAGTTATTTGTGGTGCGAATAGTTATTACTGTTCTAGTCAAATGAATTTTGAGTGTTATACATCTTGGAACACAATGTCTGTCGGTTATACGTCATCACCACTTGAGTTGAGTTTTTACAACATAACTCTTGACAAGACTGGAAGACATTACTGTATTCATGATGCATTTGAAGAATCTTCTAATACCCAGTTTACTATCTATAGATCAGTTCAGATTAATGTTATAGGTAAGGTGTTATCTGGTTTGTTTACTTTGGCCCTCGGTAGAAAAAACAGACCAAGCGAAACAATTTGATTAGAAAAAACGCACTAAGTTGAAATTCATAGAATCAAAAATTTTTGACTGTATTATTGAGACATTTTGTGAAACAAGCTTTTGTCTTTATCTGTCGAAGTGGTCAACCAGGACCAATCAATATGAATGAAGTCCTGTACAGTCTTAACCTTTTGTAACGTATGTTATCTCATCCCCTTTTCTGTTATTAAACATTGTACATCGACTACCTCGTGTCTTAATGGGACAGATACGCCATTCGTTCAACCAAATGTAAATTGATCAGCTAAGATCATCAGTAATAGTGTTCACAGCTCATCTTCGCACTTTGAGCCTTCAAATCCATGTGTATCCAGAATTATCCGCGTTTGAAAGTATAAAAGACGACTCGTCTATTCTTGAAACTATTCCTTATGTAGAAAAGACACATATATAACTAGAACGTTAAATTCCTAGTAAGAATTATTTTTGAAGGAACAGCATCTTGTACAACAACATCTTCTCTTAGTATTACTACGAGCCGAATTTCTTGCATCGTGTCTCTTCTAACGTCAACATGTGGTATAACACCATCAAACTATTTTAAACACATCTTTTAACTCCTGTAATCATATCCTTAACTTCTGTATAATAACACTATCAACATGTTATATTATATATATATCATTAATGATTCCAATTATTTACAGCAAATTCAACGTCTGCAACGTCACCATCAACAACAACCCAACAGCCAACCACAACTACACCAGGTAGTTTATATCATTATTATTATATTGTATGATTCATTGTAAAATATATATATATATGTAATTATATATTGTGTAATATAACTACTTGCATAAATATTCTTAGAATTTTCGTTAATGAAAATATAACAACTTGCCCTTTGTTATACTGGCACTATTTATGACAGTAATCATATGAGCTAAATTTATACGACATAACACCTGACAAATCTCTAGCCAAATATGGTAGATTGGAATTTCATACATATAATTAAAGATTAACGAACGCGCTCTACCTAAAGTAGGAAATAAATTGAAACATGATTGAAGCTGATAGAGAACGGCAATAATTTTCAGATTTCATTATTTCTTTTTTAGATCCATCAGGAATGTCACTGACCTCCACCAACAATAACCCAGCTGTTGATTCTTCGGTAACTCTTACCTGTCAAGCTCATCGCTTAGATGTCGTAACATGGAATGGGCCAAATGGAGTGTATATAAGTTTCTCGACAGGTTGTTACAGATTAATAGAAAAAGAATCAAACCATATTTCTTATATATCTGTATCTTGTGGAGGTGGAAAAAGTGTCTTGACTATCAATAACTTTGATCCTGCGCGAGATTCAGGAAGTTGGTCCTGCTCTACATATTCTGATTCAGCTTCCATAAATCTAATTGCTATTGGTTAGTAGACCTAAAATCTTTTTCTTATTATAATCTCTTTGATTTTGAATATTATAAAGTTAAGTGGACAAAACCGAGGACGGGTTTCAATTCTCATTAGTTATTTTCCTTTACGTTAACCCTACCTATTTCATTTCTGTTTTCACCGTAGCAATAATAAAAATATTGTTGCTTGACTGCATTCAAATAGATGACATTAATGAAATGATTTAATACTAAAGTTATGTTCATTACAGCTTCTCACGTAGAAAGCATAAAGATAACATCAGAAATAGCTTATATAGATTATCATGATTCAATTACATTATTAAATGGTGAAAAAGAGACGATACATTGTTCAGCTGATTGTCAGAATAGTTGTCAATTTACATGGCATTTGAATAACCAACTTGTTTCATCATGTGATGAATTAGTAATTGATCTACAGAGTACACCAGCTTCACCTGGTGGTAAATATATGTGTACAGCGAGTTCTGGTAGTGATAGCCTCTCAAAGAACGTAACATTATACAGTATGTAATATAGTTTCTATAATATAATCTGTCTCACCCGCTTGTGAGTGTATCTAGACTCGTGTTCAGTGAGGGTTGTGGAGGGGGGGGGGGGGGGGGGGGGTGTGGGTCCTTAATAAGCTTTTTTGGAATAGTCATGAAATCACTCGCCAAAATCTTTTTAAAAGGTTAAATTGTGGGATCAAAAAGAATTTTTTTGAATTGGAAACCTACTTTACAAACATGTCTGCACCCGAATGTCAACAAAAAACTACCATTAAAATTTGATGAATTTTAGTCGGAGGCAACTCTGTTTTCGTTAAGAATTTTGAAATATAAATCAATAAATGATACATTTTATGTGCCTTTCCAAAATTCCATGATGGCCGATGTCCATCATGTCGTCCTTGAATCGTTAATTTGAATACTTATGAATTTATTTGTACAGTTGTACTACAAGAGTCTAGCTACAGAACAAATATAATATTTGAAATTTGAGTCTCTTTCGGAGAGTACACAAAGTTGATAATGGTAACTGGCATTTATTAATATCCAACCCTTGACAAAAATACAACGTTGTTTTATTATAGCAAAGTCAAGAGATACGATTAAATTTTCGCCCCCTGATACTATACTAAATGTAAATGAAGGTGATAATGTAACAGTTATTTGTGACGGGATGGATGATTATAGCTGTTCTGGTTTCGAGGGGGTGGATTGCACAGATTCATGGAATACAATGTCAACATCGCATGAGCTGAAGTTTTACAACATAGAACTTGACAAGACAGGAAAATATTACTGCATCCATGAGGTGAATGAACAATCTTCTAATACGCGGTATAAATACTACAGATCAGTACAGATTAATGTTTTATGTAAGTAGCTTTTACTAAGTAAACTTTTCAGAACAGTTTTTATTACAGCTCAAAACCACGTTCTAAACTCTTATGATCATTTGCATGATTTTCTTTCGGTTTTTCGGAAACGTGTGGATATGATAGGGACGCAGGCTGAAATAGGTCAGTTGTCAGAAGATCGCATAGCTTGAAATGTTTTTTTAAGGTTCTGTTTTAAAATTTTATTTCTATATATTATATAACGGGTATCTTTTTAGTTTTATCTAATTCATATTTATTATTTATGAAAATAATTATTTACAGCAAGTTCAACGTCGACAGTATCAACAACATCAACAATACCAACAACACCATCAACAACAACAACCCCATCACTAACAACACCATCAATAACCGAACAGCCAACCACAACTACACAGGGTATCGTATGAATTTCATCAAAATATATATTGTTATTTTATATTGCATAACTTATACTAATATACATTATTTTATAAGTCGAATTTTTACGACATATATTGTGGTATAATGTATTATGATTATCATATAAGATGTACCTTATATGAAGTTAAAGATAAATTGAAAATGTTACTTTGGTATTAACACCTCGTCTGTTGTATTCAAACTTGTTTGGCCTTTGGCATATTTACTAGAGATATAGCTATTGCATTGATAATTAATCAAAGATGGTATTTTGTCCTAAGCAATCAATGAAAACTAAATGCGTTCTACTTAAATAAAGACTGCAATTATTTTCAAATACTTTTTATATTTTAGATACACCAGAAATGTCACTGACTTCCACCAACTATAACCCAACAGTTGATTCTTTAGTAACTCTTTCCTGTGTAGCTTCAAGTTACGATGAAATAACATGGACGGGACCAAGTGGAGTGTATATATTATTTTCAGGTTGTTTCAGAATATCAGAAGCAGAATCGACCCATATCACTTATATATCTGTATCTTGTGGAGGTGGAGGCAGTGACTTGACTATTAATAGCTTTGATCCTGCTCGAGATGCAGGAAGTTGGTCATGCTCTGGAAACTCTATAATGGGATTAACTGTTTCAGCTTCTATTACCTTAACTGCAACGGGTAAGTTTACCGATGAAATATTTTCTTCGAAGTATAGTATCTTGACTATTATAAATTTGGATCTTGACCTTAGGTCAATGATACACACCCTTGTACCAAGACTAGCCGCCCTCAATGATCTAAGATGTGAACCAAAGAAAAAAGAAGAATTTTTTTGATTGTTGTCATTTCAATATTAGGTTCCTAATTTCTCAATTTTCCACTATTCACAAAAGTCCCCACTTTGTGTGTAATACACTCCCAAGTCCCCCTCATTCCAAATTTCACCCCACGAATTTCGAATTAACCCCTGGGGTGCATATGAAGCACTACACTAAATGTATCATCAGCAAACCAATAATTTTCATCAAAGTAAATCAATAAAATTGTGGTTGTAATTCGGTAAAACGATCTAATATAACCACACTGAAATGATTGAATACTAGAATTATGTTCATTACAGCTTCTGAGGTAGAAAACATCAAGATAACAACAGATTTAGCGTTTATAGATCATTATGATACAATTTCATTATTATATGGTGAAAAAGAGACGATACATTGTTCAGCTGATTGTCACAATAGTTGTCAATTTACATGGCATCTGAATAACCAACTTGTTTCATCATCTGATGAATTAGTAATTGATCTACAGAGTACACCAGTTTCACCTGGTGGTAAATATATGTGTACAGCGACTTCTGGTGGTGATAGCATTACAAAGAACGTAACAATAAACAGTACGTAATCTCTAATTAAAAGAGGTGTAAATATTAAATAATTTGCAAGATACTCGCTTCTTTTACTTGATGCCCCTCGGCTAATCAATTGTAGAATTGCTAAATGAAATAGAAGCAATTTGTCTTGAAGGAAGTTAACTTGATATAATAGTATTTTCATTGATTATTGTTAAATGAACTGAACACGCTTAAATGACTTCTTTCCTTGTATCATGGACGACTGCGTACTGCACACAAAGATTCTGGTTCTAGTTGTGTATTTATTCACATTGGGTACGGACAAGACTCTAACTGTTCCTAACTGATAATTACTAACTCAACTATTCGTTTTAATTTATTGATAAAATATATTGTAGGGATGGAAAGAGACACTATTATATTTTCACCACCTGATACTATACTAAATGTAAATGAAGGTGATAATGTAACAGTTATTTGTGATGAAAATAGTTATTACTGTTCTAGTCCAACGGGTTTTGTGTGTGATATATATTGGAACACAATGTCTGTCGGTTATACGTCATCACCACTTGAGTTGAGTTTTTACAACATAACTCTTGACAAGACTGGAAGACATTACTGTATTCATGATGCATTTGCAAAATCTTCTAATACCCAAATTAATCTCTACAAATCAGTACAGATTAATGTTAAAGGTAAGGTATTATATGGTTTGGTTACATTGGCCCTCGGTAGAAAAACAGCACAAGCGAAACAATTTGAATAGAAAAACGCACAATGGAAATAACATGTTTAAGATTTAAATTTACAGAATTTAAAAATATTGACTTTATAATTAAACCATGTACTACTAACCGCAAACGAAACCCGAAATTCAAACAGCATATTGGCAAAACATTGATACCAGCAAATGAACTTTTCACATGAGGAGCTATATCAATCATAAGTGAGTAAGTATTTCATATTGCAAAGTTGTTTGAGATTTTTTTTTTTTGTAAATAAAAATTCTTTGAAATGAGCAAATCATTTGTTCAATGTGTGATTTTTAAAGACGATCGATAATGACCTCAAGGTAATAGTGGTACATTAGACTCTGATCTGATCATAACATAATATTCCGAACCGTTCATAATCCAATTGATTTTCCATCAACTGGATTTTAAGCTCTACGACCAAACTGTTCTTCTTATCTCTTATAGATTAAATATCCCCAACCACTTTAAGTGACTTTTTCTGTTACATCGTCGTCAACTTCACAGAAATGAAATTAAACCTTAAACTTCTGTTTTAACGCCAGATATATATTAAATTATTGATGGTTTATTTTGCAGCAAGATCGATTACATTTACAACACCACAAGGTAGTTCTTGTTTCTTTGTTTTTTCATAAATATTTTAATATAGTGAAATTAATCGAATAACAAATATTTTCACTGTCAAAATTTTACTCCTTATCAATTGTAGAGCGATATTTATTTATATATCTTGATATTCAATAGATTTATTTATTTCTTAATATTCACTGTTTAGAGTAATACTTTTACTAACAATATGGCTTTCATACAATGTATATTATCCTTAGTACGAAACGTGAAGAATGATGCGCAGGCTTGGCAGAGTTCACACAAATCGATTATCCTTTAAGATAATCCATATGTTAAGATGTGGTTTCACTATTTTTCAGATCCGATTATTTGTTTGTTTTAGATACACCAGGAATGTCACTGACTTCCACCAACTATAACCCAGAAGTTGATTCTTCAGTAACTCTTACCTGTCAAACTCTAGGTTTCGATGAAATAACATGGACGGGACCAAGTGGTGTGTTTATTATTTTCGCACCAAATTGTTTCAGAATATCAGAAGCAGAATCGACCCATATCACTTATATATCTGTATCTTGTGGAGGCGGAAGCAGTGTCTTGACTATTAATAACTTTGATCCTGGTCGTGATGCCGGGCGTTGGTCATGTTCTGGAAACTCTGTAGGTATGGTGGGATCATCTGATTCAGCTTCCATAATCTTAACTGCTGCGGGTAAGTTAACCTAAAATTCATTTCTTACTGTAGTATATTACTGTAGGGCTTGAATTCACATTAAGCGTGTCATTTTTAGGTCTGTCCCACCCAGATCGATATACACAAATATATTCGATTTTAATAAATGTATCATCAGCAAACCCACACCTTTCATAGAAGTTATAGAAGACTACAAGATTTGTCTTTGTTTAACATACTTTAAATAACTAACCTGAAAATAATGTCAGAATTATGTTCATTACAGCTTCTGAGGTAGAAAACATCAAGATAACAACAGATTTAGCGTTTATAGATCATTATGATACAATTTCATTATTATATGGTGAAAAAGAGACGATACATTGTTCAGCTGATTGTCAGAATAGTTGTCAATTTACATGGCATCTGAATAACCAACTTGTTTCATCATCTGATGAATTAGTATTTGATCTACAGAGTACACCAGCTACACCTACACCTGGTGGTAAATATATGTGTACAGCGAGTTCTGGTGGTGATAGTATTACAAGGAACGTAACAATAAACAGTACGTAATATAGATTATAACTATAATAGATAATACCTACAGTACATTAGCGAGCATCGTGTCCAAACCACACCCCCATTCGCCATACTTCCTCGGGGCCGTGGTATTACAAGTGAAAAAATTACGTATTCATAGCTTAATATTGTCCGATCAAAATTGGCACTACTGTATTGGTAGCAAATTTTATCCAATCAAAACAAATCACTCGTTATGACGCTTTGTTCGCGAACGTAAACGAAACGAAAGCAGTGTGCCATTATATATTTTGATGAATACGTACGGTACAAAATTGAAAAATATTTTTGTTGAAGCCGAGAGAAAACCAAACCTTACTTTAGAATATTTACTTGGAAAAAATCGTATCTCTTCAAACGGGCGGTAGAAAGCGATGTGCTTTGTTTACATGACCTCATTTCTGTTCTACCGTACTGATTGGTCAGATTTAAATGTCACCAATCTCATTTCCACGCCCCAAAATGAAGTGTAGAGGGCTTAGTTTAATACGGGTGAATAAGACTATAAGTAGCGGGTATCACAAGCTAGGTAGTATATGCTTACTATATTAAGCCATCTGATACAAGTTCTCAGTTGAGTTTGTCAAATCGCTTCTATTTCTGAGAGCTCACAGTGTTAATTTCATTCGAAAACTCCAGCTCCGTTTACTTTTTTTTTTACATTGATTTGTTCAGTTCTAGTAATATTGCGACCTTTATAATTTTAGAATTACAGGCTAATTTAAATTTTTACCAAACACTTCGTTCCGTTTTATTTGCTTTTTTTTCAAGAGGGATGTCGTTATACCCTTACTAAAGTGGCTATAAAAATAAAATCTAATAGAAAACGAACGAAAGTTTGGTCTATTTTAATAAGACTGGTAGAGTTAGAGCCAACAATGGTTATTTATGACACTTCTCGTACTTATGCTATTTAGTGGCTATTGCTTTACAAGTTTTTTTCAATGACTTTGTTTACACAAGCTTGTAGTGCTGAACGACCTGAATTCTCTAATCACGTGATCACGTGACAATCTGGACAAAGTTGTGGTAAATTATGTTTGCCGTAATGTGTTTGAGAGAGCTAGGGGTAAGTTTGTGTTAGTTTGTACAGCTGGTTTTAATTATTATCCAACTTGCAGGAAATAAATTGTCTGTAATCTTTGTTATTTTATAGTGCAGTCAAGAGAAACTATTATATTTTCGCCACCTGATGATATACTAAATGTAAATGAAGGTGATAATGTAACAGTTATTTGTGACGGGAAGACGAATGATTATGGTTGTGCTATTACCGGAATTCAATGTACAGATTCATGGTATACAATGTCAACATCACATGAGCTGAGGTTTTACAACATAGAACTTGATAAGACTGGAAAATATTACTGCATTCATGAATTCTATGAACAATCTTCTAATACGCGGTATACATACTACAGATCAGTACAGATTAATGTCATTGGTAAGTAGCTACATTGGCGTTTCTACTTTCTCATCATATTAACATTTTACATAGGGAAAGAATGGCTAAAAACGACACGAAATTCTAATTCAAATTAGACTGAATTTATGCTGCAATCAAAGACAATTTGACCACAGAAAACAGCTATTGGTCGTTTGAAGGTAAACTAGTTTCAGTCGCATTTTACCCTTTTATCTGGTATCACGTCCCAAGCTTTTATTAATATTTCTAAAACCAAACTTTCTGTTGCAGCAACAACGACTTCTGTTTTATCCTCATCAACATCTGGAACAACATCAACTATTCTTGTAACATCATCATCCACTTCTGTTTTATCCTCATCAACATCTGGAACAACATCAACTATGCCTGTAACAGCATCATCCACTTCTGTTTTATCCTCATCAACATCTGGAACAACATCAACCATGCCTGTAACAGCATCATCCACTTCTGTTTTATCCTCATCAACATCTGGAACAACATCAACTATGCCTGTAACAGCATCATCCACTTCTGTTTTATCCTCATCAACATCTGGAACAACATCAACCATGCCTGTAACAGCATCATCCACTTCTGTTTTATCCTCATCAACATCTGGAATAACATCAACCATGACCGAAACAACATCACCGACTTCTGTTTTATCCTCACCAACATCTGGAACAACATCAACTATGCCTGAAACAACATCATCAAATTCTATTACCACATCCTATACCTCAAACACCGCTTATACAGAAACATCACCAATTTCCGCTACAACGCCATCTACTTCTCCCTCAACAGCCTCAAGTAAGTGATTAACAACCGACATCATACTTATGGCTTACCAAAATTTAAAAAAAACAGATTCTAACTGATTCTTGCATTATACTCACAATCATTCACAATATAAGCTCTTTCGTGCCGATTTTGACATTTTCTTTTGGTTTAAATTATATTTTAATGTGATTTACTCCTCCCTTACGGAGTAAAAGCAAGTCATAAACCAATTGCCAAAATTCATTTTAGGTTATATTACCAGCTTAAGAGTTGATTCATCTAGCGATCCGCAGCATGTACAGGAAGGAAGTGACTTAAAATTGACCTGTTTTGCTGATTGCCAACCTGTTGATAGCTGTGTTTACACCTGGAAATTTAACGACAATATGATAGCCAATACTCATGAATGTAAAATGGACAACATAACCCGACAAGCAACGGGTACTTATACCTGTTCAGCCAGCAATGGACAGACAATGTCTAAGGCAATCGACGTGAAAGTCAACTGTAAGTACAAATTTCAAATCAATTTAGGGCAATCAATGTCACACGCAATCGACGTGAAAGTCAACTGAAAATCCATATTTTGAGCTAATTAAACATGGTTTTGGATACCTTAATCTTTATAATTTGTCCTGGACTTGCAAACTTCCTTACAATAGTCCCAATTTGAATTATTATTAAAATTCTTACAATAGTCCCAATTTGAATTATTATTATAAAATTCAATTAAGATAAGATCGGTATTGGCGGCAGTGGCCCATCCAGAAAATTCGACGTTTTTCAGTTCAACCCAGCTCACTTCCTCTCTCTATCCCCAAAACTCTCTGATTTTTTTTTCTAGATCCTCCTTCTGCCATGACAATATCACGAGTTCCAGATAAATCAGCCTACAATGTTAAGAGTAGCATAACATTAACATGTAACGTAGATTGTGTTCCTAAACCTACATTAACATGGAGAAAGGGATCTGAGGTTATACTTATATCGAACACATTCAATTACTTATCTCTGTCCAATGTTTTAACTGGAGATTCTGGAGAATATACGTGTACTGCTGATAATGGCATTGGAGATCAGACTGCAACAACCTCTATTAATATTAAATGTAAGTATTATAAGGCTTGTATAGATGAAATATCCCCTAGTTGTCAGAGTATGTATGTAACTTTCTCATACGCTGGTAATTCTTCAAACAATAAAATTCTAAGGTCTTTAATTCTTATATTTGAATATATTTCTTAATATATCTGATTATTGTATTATGTCGAATTGGTTACAGATTGGAATCCAGTTGGTTGACATATATCCTAATCCTTAATTTGGTTAAATGGGAGAATGACATGTATTAGTAAGATTAGTAAAAGTTTGTCATTATAAGGCTTTGTTTTCTTGCTTTATTTGTCAATATAAGTGTCCATGTGTCGTATATACAGCTTCAGAAAAGCTAATCTCAATAAATCACCAATAATAATATTAAATCTTACTGTTTACCAGAATGTATCAATGTATTATTCAAATTGTAAATTCTGTCTTTCGTGACTTTTACATCGGCCATTGTCATGCTTTTGCGCTTATCAATTATTATATTGTTGGCACAACCGTTCACCTGGATGGTTTTTTCTTTCAGATATACCTTCTGGATCTGGAGGTTCCGGAGCTAGTTCTATGTACTGGATGTCATCACACAAGATTCTGTTGATGATCGTCATTGTTTACATTCTTCATTAATCATTTTAAATGTTTTTAATGACCAAGAGCAATATTCATGTATATGAAATAAATATTTAACATCAAGATTACATTTTTTAGACGAATGTTGGGCCACTTTCTACGTCCCGGTTGTGGTACAGATATAAAGGAATAGGTACTCAAAGTCTTCGTACACGTATATTTATCATCAATACTTCTCGTCAGCGTTAAGGCGTCTTGTTCGACAGCAAAGAAGCGAATTTTGCCCGGGCGGAAACGCTAATGGACATGTAGATAGAGTTAATTCAGTTTATTACCTCTATCATGTTCAGATTCAGCCAGTGAATGATAACCAGGTCTCTGATAGGTGTAGTATTCAATATAGTTCTCGCACAGAGTTTATTTCATTATCAAAAGATAGCTTGCCAGGCAAGCTAATATACGCCCACTGGCAGCTTTGATTTTGAACATAAATATTTAGCAGTACAGTAGCAATCACCAGTATGAAATATTCAACCTTCAGTCATACACTTCTTTTGAACTCTTTAGAGTATGAGTTATTGTCCTAGTTCTTGAAAACGTGTTCAATCTGTAGCTCGTGAAAACTCTAGAAGGCAAATATTCAATCTTCAGGACTGAATAATAAAACCAAGTTTTGTCAAAATCCAGAAAGAATCATGCCTTTTAGTGTTTAAGTGCTAAATTTGAAAGCGGTTTCAAGAACAAGGGCAATAACTCATACTAAATATTTTTCAATTCTTTTGATTTTCAATAGGGTTCATCCTTGGGTGATTACGAACATTCACACCAAGTTTCATCAAAGTGATTACGTGCTAAAAATTGAACGCGTTTTCAATCGCAAGGGCAATAATTCATACTAAATATTTTTCGATTTTTTCTGATTTTCAATAGGATTTACCCTTGGGTAATAACAAACACTCATGCCAAATTTCGTCAAAATCCGTCAAGAATTGTTCCTTCTAGAGCGTTTACAAGCTAAAATTTTTACGCGTTTTCAAGAACAAGGGCAACAACTCATACTAAATATTTTTCGATTTTTCTGATTTTCAATAGGGTTTATCCTTGGGTGATAACAAACACTCATGCCAAGTTTCGTCAAAATCCATCAAGAATTGTCCCTTCTAGAGCGTTTACAAGCTAAAATTTTAACGCGTTTTCAAGAACAAGGGCAATAACTCATACTAAATATTTTTCAATTTTTCTGTTTTTCAATACGGTGTATCCAACCAACACTCATGCCAAGTTTCATCAAAATCCGTCAAGAATTGTGCCTTCTAGAGTGTTTACGAACTAAAAATTGAACGCGTTTTCAAGAACAAGGGCAATAACTAATACTAAATATTTGTCAATTTTTCTGATTTTCGATAGGGTTTATCCTTGGGTGATTACAAACACTCACACCAAGTTTCGTCAAAATCCATCAAGAATTGTGCCTTCTAGAGTGTTTACGAACTAAAAATTGAACGCGTTTTCAAGAACAAGGGCAATAACTAATACTAAATATTTTTCAATTTTTCTGATTTTCGATAGGGTTTATCCTTGGGTGATTACAAACACTCACACCAAGTTTCGTCAAAATCCATCAAGAATTGTGCCTTCTAGAGTGTTTACGAGCGTTTCAAGAACAAGGGCAATAACTCATAGTAAATATTTTTCGATTCGTCTGATTTTCAATAGGGTTCATCCTTGGGTGATTGCAAACAACCATACCAAGTTTCGTCGAAATCAGTCAACTTGTGCCTTGTAGAGTGTTTACGAGTAATTGTGGACGGACTGACGGACGGACGGACGGAATGAGGTGACGGCAATATACGCCCCCCATTTCATGTGGGCGTATAAAAAATCATACCTGAAAATATTTCTAAAGTATGCTATATATATCTATATATCTTCTTGATCTAACTAAATTTGTTCTAAAAGGGTTTATTAATGACGGAGAGTACATATTTTTAATTAAGCAGTTTGACCTAGTTTTGGTGTTTGGTTTTATAATGACTGTTATATTTAGATAAAATCTTTAGAAACACATTTCTCTACAACTAGGCGTTTATTTTCTTCAATTACCCAGCTTTCAAAAAGGATAACGAACTTAAAAAACCTTACTTAATGTTTTAAAATATTTTTGGTGTTTAAAAATTAAAGGCAAGATTTTTTTTGTTAAAACTTTCAGATTCGTTATAGTGCACATTTCTCTAGATTTTGGTGTATAGTTTTCATAAATTTGGTCAAATTTTCCCATGACCAGGGAAAGACTTTTTCAAATCAGCAACACTTACTCTAAGATGCTTTCATTAATTTTGATAAGCTTTTAGTGAAACCAATCACAGAGAAAACGTCATTAAAATGTAAATGCAGGCCTAAAATACTTACAGACTTGCACCGGGAGTTGAAGAAATTAAACAGTCAGTAAACATAATATTGAAGATGATATTAATTTAGCGGATTTCCCAGGCCTATTCAAATAATTAACACAGGGAACTCACGTAATTGTTGGTAGTTTACAAATACTTCCTATACATGAAATTAAAGTGAACTGCTTGAGTTTATGATTTAAGCTGAATGTGCATAATTAAAACTAAAACTGGAGTGGGATAGTCATTCATTGCAGTTAAGCGATGTGTTATTTCGAATTAAACAATCTGTAACATACGTGATTTATATTTGAGTCTACCTGATGATGACAGTATCATAAAGACCGATTCTCTATAAACCATCCTCAGGATATTTGTAAATACTAAGTCAAGGAAAGATAACACCCCCACATCTTAAGAACCTTGGATCTCGTTAGTTTAACCAATATAATAGGTACTTTAATAGTTATTTCCCTGACTATCAAATTTAAATTACTCTTTTTCTGTCTAAGGCATTTTACCGATTAAAGGGGAAATATTATTGCACACTTGATAAGGAGGAAACACACAGCTTTGATCTTGGAAGAAGCCCCTTAGACTTAACTTATGAAAGATTTTAGTATTTACCAATCAAAAATACCACGACCATTTTAATATTTTCATTTACTTCCTTGTCAGAATCCTACATGTATAGATGTAACAGTATAAGAGGACATCATACGTTAGTTACTTCTACTTTTAGTTATCTTCTTTAATAAAGCACGTTCAAAATCGTTTTCTATTGCCTTTTACCATCTACCTATGACAGAAGTAGTTGTAATGGAAACGTCTCAACGTTATGCTTTCTTGTGGGCAAGAAGTCGAGAATAGTTATGGTCGCATTCGGCTTCCATATAAAACGCCTTTTGTTGCATTCAGGTACCTTCTGGTTTAAAGAATTAGAACTAGAACGTCAGAATAAAAATTCATACGAATAGCCCTCATGCGTTTAGTTAAAATTTCAAATTTTTTGCAGTGTTTTAAATAGCAAAGGTTTTTGTTAATAAATATAGTACTGAACAATATTGTCTATGTTACTTCTCCGTGAGAAACACCGAATTGATAAACTCAGTCTCAGTGGTATCATGTGTTCCTGAAGGCTGAGCATGTCTGCATCGCTAGCGACCTCCGCCACATTACTTTTTTTTGTTGAGCTTTAAATTTGTATCTTTGCACTGGGGCTTTTAACGCATACGAAAACGAATTTAATTTCACGACCCCACATGATAGAGCAAAAATATAACACAATGTTTTCTAACTTTATTATTTGGAATGAACATTTTTTTCTCGTAGGTGTCTACCCAATCAGAAGCAATCTCCTTACATGCTATTCTGTGAAAATATAATACATACCAGGCAATCACCGATAGAATTATTTTAAACCAAACTAATAACTGCAATAGTTAGACATGTTAATTTGTTTTTTGATTGAATAACAAACATACAGACATAACTACAGGCAAAAACGGTGTTAATTCAGCCTTGATTTCCTACATATTCTTTGAGATATAATCATGATATTTGAGATGACTTCCGTAGTCTCTACTTGCTTGCAGGTAAAGAAACCGTTAATGAAAAAAAAATAGACACAAAACGAAATAATTTAATGCGAAGAAAATCAAAGCAGCAGACAAGCGATGATTAGGGACAGCATCTGTAACCTTCTGTTGAAAAGGTGTTTTATGGCAATGAATCGTGTATATTAGTCCCAAACACTCATTACTCCAGTTGTTCATTTTCGGAAGTTATAATAATATTTTTTGAATATTTCTGATGTGTTCATTTTCAAGTTTTTAAACATCCAAAAATTAATGTCCATGATCAATTTGGGTATTTGAACTCGAATCATTCAACGAGATTCCCTAATAATAAAATTGGGAGGTGTATTCCATGCAGCCAGTCAATTTGATAAAGCTGGAGAGTGTTTTTAAAATACTTGAAACAAGGTAGAATTATTACCTGAGATATTCGATACTTACTACTTTATCATCTGTGCTGCAAAAACACTGAGGTAAAGGAAATGCCAAATCTTTAAGTTAAAGATATAGAACAGATTGAATGTGTTTCTACCACACTAAACGTATAAAGATAATTTGTTTTGGTCCCTCCCAATAGCTGATATAAATCAAATTCTTTTGTTAAAAACTTGAAATAATAACTTTATCTGTTTTCATAAAATAAAATTCAAAAGACCAGAACCTGGTCGGACCATCTACTTTCTGCACCTGGTTGGGTCAATGAAGACGGCAGCGTCATGTTACATTTGCAAGGACAGTGGCATAACTACTCTCTATGTGGACCAAATAGGCGGGATTAAGACAAACCTTTTACAGACTGTCACTCGGAAAATACTTACCTTATATACCTGCTACAGCACTTTTAATGACCAAGGCTTTGCAGAAAAGAAATTTCGTTGTATTTCACTTCCGAAAAAAGGTAAGTCGTATTTCTCGAAAGTTTAAAAAACTTGCCATTTTCTGTTTTCGACTGAAATACACACAGGGCATACTGATTTTTCACCTGATACGAAAATGATACCTCATCGTGGAGTAGGTCTAAATCAGCATTGTTCAGTCTAGCTAATCAAGCCAGGATTGAGACCAAAACTTTGAAAAGTATGCCTAGTGGTAATGAAATGGCCGTAATGATGTGGACAAATTTATTGTCCTGCTTGAGGATCTCTACATAGAGATTGCTGGTGGTTGGTTGGACTGGTGGTGGAAGCAGGAATAGCTTCTTCTGTAGGATAATAAGACAAATGCACCAAGTTAAAGCTTGTTATCTGTACTATGGAATTTGTAGTATTCTAAATGGTCAGATCTTTCAAAGAAACATGCATGCACTTCTTTTCTGCCAATAACAATGCAATCTACATAAGATAATGCTATCGTTGGATTCCAGTGTCAGGGAATTGTCTTGTCCTTGTCCTTCAAAGACTTCCAAGACTTATTAGGAACATTCTATTTTGATGTCTTTGGACGTCATGTATGACACAGAAACCCCAGAGAAGACTGAGCCTTTAGGATTCTAACATGGTAATATCCTAGTACTAGACACTTTTACAATATGCTGTTCATGTATGTCTTTATCGGCTGTCTTGTATGAATTTTTCGTGGCAAAGACAAGAACATTACAGGTTTGTTATCAAATTGTATGAAAAGAACATACAAAGATGACAGAGCAAGACTGGACTTGTTACATGGAAAACAAAATAATATCACATGATGCAATCCCACCAACAAATGCATCACTCATTCAGCATGTTAAAGAGTTTCATCTATCTGCTTCAATAAGATCAGGGATTAGACCCAAACTTTGCCAGGCTGTCGCTCCAAGACAATCCAAGATATAAGCTGCAATTTGAACAACATTTGCAGTTGTAATGTTTCAAATTTTAACCTCGACACAATAACAGAGCCTGTTCTAGCTAAATTTTGTTTGTGAAAAAAAGTAACGAATATTTAGATCCTTTTCTTCCATAAATTGTGTATTTGGGACACTTATTGGCTGGGGTATCACCTTTGACAAACATCATCAACAACGTGATTTGATTTATCATTTAACATAGTAAAAGAATAGCCGGTGACATCTCTAGAAAATTTAATGGTCCCCTGCTTGGCCGCCTCGCCTAATGTTTTCTAAAAACGCCACTGCATAGTCATTTATACTTAAGCTATTCAAATGACCCGATAAAGATTTCAACTCTGGGTGCTTCGACACCTGCCGGTTTGTGTCATTTACGAGGCCTATTGGGGTTCTGTCACTATAGTATTACGTTCCTTTTCTAATTACCGGAAACTGGCTTTTGTCAAGAAGGACATTATGAATGGTCCTGTCTGTATTTCCAGGTGGATATTCGTTGAACTGATCATCTTGCATGTCTACTCTGTAGCAAGATTTTTTCAATTTTTTTTCTTAAATCTTATCGTATTCCCTTCCCCGAAATCTATTGATCATGAAATCTATCCCATTTATATGTTCTATAGCAAACATTTGATCGGTAAGTGATATTAGTGAAATAGAATTCCTTCATGATTCCTATTCATCTGCGGTAATAGACTCATATAAATACCGAAAACCATCACAGGAATGCCTCGAGAAGCCTCTTGGAAAATAAGTATAAAGTACCGTTTTCAGCGGATGACATATTTTTCAAAACAAAACTTAATAATAATAACTTCTTTTGGTGGACAAAGGTTATAAGGGACCTCAAAACTGCAAGAAGAAAAACAAATCCTAAAAGATCAGAATTTATGGTTCTAGATAATTATGTGTTTAACGAGACAGTTACAACGTTTGTAAATATATTGATTCCAAGCTTTACTGACAACTGATGTACACCACGTCATTAATATGTGATTTATATTTCCTATAACAATGTTTGTTCGATTTAGAATACAATTTTAAAAATCTATTTAATATTTGATATAAAATTGGTGTTTTTTACACAATAAAATATTAATATTATTTTAAAATAACTGAATTTGGTTACATTATCAGAAATTATTTATGTGCCTGGACTCTAAAATTGTTTTCTAGAGAAATTCCCATGAAAGACCCAATATGACGAAGGCCCAGATTACAAATGATAGGAAATTACAATGCTGAAGAATTAAGCGACAAGTGAGAATATTATCATGAAATTGGAGTTTCTGCCCAAAATGCCACAGTACATCGATAGAAATCTAGAATATTTAAAAAGATAGAAAAAGCGCAGAAATTCGGAACTTAAAAAATACATTTTATTAGGTTACAAAAAGCAACAAAAGAAACACTTCAATAAAAATAACAAAAGAAGAATAATTTGAAACATTCCTATTGCGAAAACTTGTTAATTAAGTTAAAAACTTAACCAATTCTTATTACTTTTTATACGCCCACATGAATATGTGGTCGTATATTGTCGTCGCCCCTGTCCGTCGGTCCGTCCGTCAACATTTCTTGTGAGCACTATAGAGACTACAGTTTTTATCTGATTTTGATAAAACTTGGTATGATGCTTTAGATTGATAAGATCTCGGTCAAGTTCGAATTTGACATATTTTCGATGAACGGTTTTTGAGATATTGCCCTTGACTTAGAACGCCTTGAAATTTGTTAAAAATTGTTCGTGAGCAGGATTGAAGCTACAGTTTTCATCCGATTCTGATGAAACTTGGTGTGATCATTGGAATTCATAAGATCTCGGACAAGTTCTAACTTGACGCATTTTCGATGAACGGTTTTTGAGTTATTGCCTTGACTTTGTTAAAACGCTTCGAAATTTGTTAAAAATAGTTCGTGAGCAGGATTGAAGCTACAGTTTTCATTGGATTCTGATGAAACTTGGCTAATCATTGGAATTGATAAGATATCGGACAAGTTCTAACTTGACGCATTTGCGATGAATGGTTTTTGAGTTATTGCCCTTGACTTTGTGAAAACGCCTCGAAATTTGTTAAAAATAGTTCGTGAGCAGGATTGAAGCTACAGTTCTCAACCGATTCTGATGAAACTTGGTGTGATCATTGGAATTCATAAGATCTCGGACAAATTCTAACTTGACGCATTTTCGATGAACAGTTTTTGAGTTATTGCCTTTGACTTTGTTAAAACGCGTCAAAATTTGTAAAAAATAGTTCGTGAGCAGGATTGAAGCTACAGTTTTCAACAGATTCTGATGAAACTTGGTGTGATCTTTGGAATTGATAAGATCTCGGACAGGTTCTAACTTGACGCATTTTCGATGAACGGTTTTTGAGTTATTGCCTTTGACTTTGTTAAAACGCGTCGAAATTTGTTAAAAATAGTTCGTGAGCAGGATTGAAGCTACAGTTGTCAACCGATTCTGATGAAACTTGGTGTGATCTTTGGAATTGATAAGATCTCGGACAGGTTCTAACTTGACGCATTTTCGATGAACTGTTTTTGAGTTATTGCCCTTGACTTTTTTAAAACGCGTCGAAATTTGTTAAAAATAGTTCGTGAGCAGGATTGAAGCTACAGTTTTCATCGGATTCTGATGAAACTTGGCATAATCATTGGAATTGATAAGATATCGGACAAGTTCTAACTTGACGCATTTGCGATGAATGGTTTTTGCCCTTGACTTTGTTAAAACGCTTCGAAATTTGTTAAAAATAGTTCGTGAGCAGGATTGAAGCTACAGTTCTCAACCGATTCTGATGAAACTTGGTGTGATCATTGGAATTGATAAGATCTCGGACAAATTCTAACTTGACGCATTTTCGATGAACGGTTTTTGAGTTATTGCCCTTGACTTTGTAAAACGCTTCAAAATTTGTTTGTGAGCACAATAGAAGCTACAGTTTTCAACCGATTTTGATTAAAATTGGTGTGATCAATGGAATTGATGAGATCTCGGACAAGTTCTAACTTGACGCATTTTCGATGAACTTTTTTTGAGTTATTGCCCTTGACTTTGTTAAAACGCGTCTAAATTTGTTAAAAATAGTTCGCGAGCCGGATTGAAGCTACAGTTTTCATCGGATTCTGATGAAACTTGGCATAATCATTGGAATTGATAATATATCGGACAAGTTCAAACTTGACGCATTTGCGATGAATGGTTCTTGAGTTATTGCCCTTGACTTTGTTAAAACGCTTCGAAATTTGTTAAAAATAGTTCGTGAGCAGGATTGAAGCTACAGTTCTCAACCGATTTTGATGGAACTTGGTGTGATCATTGGAATTCATAAGATCTCGGACAAATTCTAACTTGACGCATTTTCGATGAACGGTTTTTGAGTTATTGCCCTTGACTTTGTAAAACGCTTCAAAATTTTTTGTGAGCAGGATTGAAGCTACAGTTTTCAACCGATTTTGATGAAAATTGGTGTGATCAATGGAATTGATGAGATCTTGGACAAGTTCTAACTTGACGCATTTTCGATGAACTTTTTTTGAGTTATCGCCCTTGACTTTGTAAACACGCGTCAAAAGTTGTTTTTTGCCCTTGATTAGAGCTGTGTGATTTAATTGTTTGTTGTATTTGGGTTATTGATATTGAATTTAAAAAATTTTGTGGAATTATTCAGCATAAATAACTGGCATATATATGTAATTGAATTCAAAGTAATAAAATTTCTTCAATATGAGAAGATTCGCACTTTAGTCACTAAAGACTGTTTTATCATTTCTGACAGTATGTTACCTTGCCTCGCAAGCTATCTTTTAAAAAATAATTTGCATCGTGAGATACACATTTCTTGCAATTATGATGACAATTATGCCAAACTTGTTTTTGGATATGTTTCTAAAATTTCTGAATCAGCACATGAAAGTTATAACTGTGTCGTGTGCAAAAATATGCCATGATGACGTTCATGATACACAGATGTTGAAATTATTCATGTTCTTGTTTTATATATTTTTAAAACATCCGGTTAAATTAGTATAAATACCAGCAATATGGTTCATAATTTCATATTAGATTAGATAATAAAATTATACTAATCATGTTGTCACTTCGATTACTCGTCGTTGTCGCGGCTCTCCTGGTTTTATTACAAGTTGTTGACTCTTCTCCCAATGGTCCGAGACGTCCTGACCGTAGACGTTTCCCCTATAAATATCATGACAGGAGTAAGTATGTCTTGTTTTATCACTCTAATATTATCAGTAATGTCACTTAATGGATCATTGTTACACTTAAACCCTTCAAGAAACCCGTCAAATTTGTTATTCTGAAAGTTCAAAATGTACGTCATTGATTAACATTGTTTGATGAAGGTACTAAAATCTAGTTTTCGCTTACGAATCAAGTTTTCCTGCAACCTCAGTTTTCAGGCGATTCGAAATTTGCATCATAGACTTACTGCCTAACACCCATTTCACCAGGGTTGTTTTGTCCAATCGGCTAGATTTGTACCTGATTGTCCCCGATGATTAATGGTTTGATCGGCCCGATTGTCGTCTTAAATCGGATCAAATCGTTCCCTTTTTTCACCCGATTGAGTTCCGACCACGATCGATTTTGCGTTCGTACACGGCAATTGCCTGGTAGAGACCCGCTTCTCACCACAAGTTGTTCAATCGGTAGTGGCCGAATGTAGGCGTAGGTTGACTAAGGAAGCCATTGAAACCAAAATAAAGGACCTTTCCAAAGAATGTTTTGGCCCGACCATTTTTTGGTCGATCGGCCGTATTTTTGGGCAAAAAGTCGGGATTCTGTGAGCACTCTCAAGCACTCCGAGGGTATCGAAAAAGAGACCGGCTACTGTTTATAAACATGTTGAAAAAAAGAAACGATTGGAGGCGATTTGGGACGATGACAGGAGTTTCAGGACGACGATCGAGCTGATAAAAAAATTAAATTAATCTGGTATAATCTGGTATAATCTGGTCCATTCCGAGACGACTGTACCCTATCCTCAGAGTCCATCGCTCCAGAGCTTGCAGGTTCACGACTTTTTTGCCAAACTGAGGCCGATCGACCACAGATTAGATCGGGTTCTTACAGGACCAGGGTATAATGGGTCTCTGACATGTTTCTAAGATTTTTTTCTATTTTAGTTTGTGATGATTATCACCTTCCTGCCCACGCCGAATGGGTTATTACTGAAGACTGTGACAAGTATAATAGACCATTCAAATGTTCTGACGGCTATCATCTGAAAGTTACCACAGTATGTCACTATGGGAAATGGAAGTTGGAATACGCCTGTGTAGAAGAAAGTCCATGGTCGGGTAAGATAGAAATTTCTTTCTTGAATGATGTTTTACTTACTTACTTTCTGTACTTGATAAGGCGAATGAAAACAGGCAATGTTATGATGAAGCAAATAGAAAGATAATCTATGTACCATTTATTTTGTAACTTTAATATTTTATTTTATTTCAGGGTAAACAACAAATCACCGGTTAAGCTTTGATGACCTACTGGTAATAAAATATTAGAATAGGAATACAGATATGTGTTATTTCATATTGCGTTTCCAAACACAGCCTACATGAAGGGATTACATTGAAAGGACCACTCAAGGTGTGAATAGATTGGATATAGTAGGGCTATAATAATAATAATAATTTTTTGCATTTCGCCCAACTTATATACATACAAACATAATAAATAAACAACAATTATATAAGTAATATAAAATTTAGAAAGATTTATAATATCAAATTTACTCAAAAGAACTGGAAACTGCAGGTACTATTTCATTTATCGCATTCGAACAGAGCACTGATCTGGACACCATACCTCGCTCTTTCTACCTTTTACATGTTGTTACCCTTATGTATACCTCAATAACAACCATATAAGGAAATTAATAGAAACATTTTTCTCCCACAAGATCTCTTAGATCTCTCTCTCTCTATAAAGACACTTCAAAACACAGCATATGTCTTCCATCAAGAAATGAACCTTTTTCAAGACCACTGCCCTGCCATTTCCATTTGCCAATTAAAGCAATAAAGTTCACTGTATGTCATGGGTAATTATAGTTTCTTACAGATTTTCAGAACGCTTTGGGAGGGGAATTTCAAATCCTCTTTTTTTGAGTTAAATTATACATTTGTCCCGTGGCTGTATAACCGATTCAACACAAAGCATGAATCCCACGAATCGCCACGATTTGTTATTATAAGGATTCTTGAGGATTCGTGGAAGTCTAACATATACGTTGGTTCACTTTGCGAGGCTCTATGATCTAGTTACGATACAGGTACAATAGAGTTACGAATATTCGTGGGATTGGGCTGGATTAGCATGAATATTATCAAGAATTCACTACGATTTTCAAAAAGCTTTTACGAATACTGCACGAATGTTAAGAAACTGTAACGAATCGACTAAGAATAGGCCGAACGCAAGTACGAATTAGGTACGAATAAAAATGAATTCCCCCAACATAGCTATAAAAATGTCCATGCTTGGACATAACAGAATAGCTAAGAATGCTTACGAATTGATTACTTTGAACAGCTCAAAACTTTTGCCACGAATTTCCGATAGTTCTAGAATTGTAAGGACTAAATACGAATATATACGAATCAGTTAAGAATTTCACCAACTAATTATGATTCAATTGAGAATCCTAAAGTTTATCAATTCGTTACCTCTGTGGAAGAGTAGCATTAGGGGTCAGAGTATGTATGTAACTTTCTCATACGCTGGTAATTCTTCAAACAATAAAATTCTAAGGTCTTTAATTCTTATTTTTGAATATATTTCTTAATATATCTGATTATTGTATTATGTCGAATTGGTTACAGATTGGAATCCAGTTGGTTGACAAATATCCTAATCCTTAATTTGGTTAAAAGGGAGAATGACATGTATTAGTAAGATTAGTAAAAGTTTGTCATTTTAAGGCTTTGTTTGCTTTCTTTATTTTACACGATTGCATCTTAGATTTTTAGGAAACATTAAATTATTTCAAGGGTGCAGAATCTCTAATGCATCGAATCCATCAATCGTTTTTGACGGTGTTAATAGAAAATTGTGATAGATCAGATCATCATTCAAGAATCGTATGCCCTACAACACAGCTTTAACCCCCCGTGATTTCTCAATTTCAATGATGTAGATCTGAAAGAACGGTAAAAGAGAATACCGGTTGTTATTTGGATGTGGAAGTGAACCAAGGCCCCGTTACGCAGCTGTGATAAAGAATCACTTGATATAAAAAAAAGTAGTTTATATAGCTAGCCTTAAAAAAATTTCCCATTGCTAACTTGTTGGGATTGGCAGTCCTCATTGGTTTATAGGGGGAGTAAACTCCATCTCACAACATGCCCTTCCTGATATTTCACACAGGATATTATTCACTGTCAATAATAATAATAAATCTTACTGTTTACCAGAATGTATCAATGTATTATTCAAATTGTAAATTCTGTCTTTCGTGACTTTTACATCGGCCATTGTCATGCTTTTTATCAATTATTATATTGTTGGCGCAACCGTTCACCTGGATGGTTTTCTCTTTCAGATATACTTTCTGGATCTGGAGGTTCCGGGGCTAGTTCTATGTACTGGATGTCATTACACAAGATTCTGTTGATGAACGTCATTGTTTACATTCTTCATTAATCATTTTAAATGTTTTTAATGACCAAGAGCAATATTCATGTATATGAAATAAATATTTAACATCAAGATTACATTTTTTAGACAAATGTTGTTGGGCCACTTTCTAAGTCCCGGTTGTGGTACAGATATAAAGGAATAGGTACTCAAAGTCTTCGTACACGTATATTTATCATCAATACTTCTCGTCAGCGTTAAGGCATCTTGTTCGACAGCAAAGAAGCGAATTTTGCCCGGGCGGAAACGCTCATGGACATGTAGATAGAGGTAAATCAGTTTATTACCTCTATCATGTTCAGATTGAGGAGAAATCTAATATGATGGATTGATGGAACCTTTACAAATCAGAAATTGACACTGGACAGTCATTATAATATTTGTGTGTTGGGATCTGGGATATCAGGTTTGCTGTAATATCTTCGAACTTGGGTCTTAATTTAACAGAAACGTGTGTTATCTCCCATTTTCTATATTTGCCTCATCAAAATCTCAAATTAGTGTTCGTCGATGAATCCGATAAAGCAATATTTCTAATCCTTCAGCCAGTGAATGATAACCAGGTCTTTGATAGGTGTAGTATTCAATATAGTTCTCGAACAGAGTTTATTTCATTATCAAAAACGTCGTAAATTATATCTGAAAATATTTTTAAAGTATGCTGTATATATCTATGTATCTTCTTGTTCTAAAAGGGTTTATTAATGATGGAGAGTACTTATTGTTAATTAAGCAGTTTGACCTAGTTTTGGTGTTTGGCTTTATAATGACTCGTTATATTTAGATAAAATCTTTCAGATACGTTAAAGGGCACATTTCTATAGATTTTGGTGTAAAGTTTTCATAAATTTGGTCAAATTTTCTTATGACCAGGGAAAGACTTTTTCAAATCAGCAACACTTGCTCTAAGATATTTTCATTAATTTTGATAAACTTTTAGTGAATCCAATCACAGAGAAAACGTCATTAAAATGTAAATACACAGGGAGTTTAAGAAATTAAACCATGAGTAAACATAATATTGAAGATAATATTAATTTGGCGGACTTCCTAGGCCTATTCAAATAATAAACACAGGGATAATTGTTGGTAGTTTAGTAAAGAACACTTTAAGTGTTTCAAATACTATAAAAATGTGCATAATTAAAACTAAAACTGGAGTGGGATAGTCATTCATTGCAGTTAAGCGATGTGTTATTTCGAATTTGACAATCTGTAACATACGTGATTTATATTTGAGTCTACCTGATGATGACAGTATCATAAAGACCGATTCTCTATAAACCACCCTCAGGATATTTGTAAATACTAAGTCAAGGAAAGATAACACCCCCACATCTTAAGAACCTTGGATCTCGTTAGTTTAACCAATAGAATAGGTACTTTAATAGTTATTTCCCTGACTATCAAATTTAAATTACTCTTTTTCTGCCTAAGGCATTTTACCGATTAAAAGGGAAATATTATTGCACACTTGATAAGGAGGAAACACACAGCTTTGATCTTGGAAGAAGCCCCTTAGACTTAACTTATGAAAGATTTTAGTATTAACCAATCAAAAATACCACGACCATTTTAATATTTTCATTTACTTCCTTGTCAGAATCCTACATGTATAGATGTAACAGTATAAGAGGACATCATACGTTAGTTACTTCTACTTTTAGTTATCTTCTTTAATAAAACACGTTCAAAATCGTTTTCTATTGCCTTTTACCATCTACCTATGACAGAAGTAGTTGTAATGGAGACGTCTCAACGTTATGCTTTCTTGTGGGCAAGAAGTCGAGAATAGTTATGGTCGCATTCGGCTTCCATATAAAACGCCTTTTGTTGCATTCAGGTACCTTCTGGTTTAGAGAATTAGAATTAGAACGTCAGAATAAAAATTCATACGAATAGCCCTCATGCGTTTAGTTTAAATTTCAAATTTTTTGCATTGTTTTAAATAGCAAAGGTTTTTGTTAATAAATATAGTACTGAACAATATTGTCTATGTTACCTCTCCGTGAGAAACATCGAATTGATAAACTCAGTCTCAGTGGTATCATGTGTTCCTGAAGGCTGAGCATGTCTGCATCGCTAGCGACCTCCGCCACATTACTTTTTTTTGTTGAGCTTTAAATTTGTATCTTTGCACTCGGGCTTTTAACGAGTTACGAAAACGGATTTAATTTCACGACCCCACATGATAGAGCAAAAATATAACACTTTTTTTTTTAACTTTATTATTTGGAATGAACATTATTTTCTCGTAGGTGTCTATCCAATCAGAAGCAATCTTCTTACATGCTATTCTGTGAAAATATAATACATACCAGGCAATCACCGATAGAATTATTTTAAACCAAACTAATAACTGCAATAGTTAGACATGTTGATTTGTTTTTTGATTGAATAAGAAACATACAGACATAACTGCAGGCAAAAAACGGTGTTAATTCAGCCTTGATTTCCTACATATTCTTTGAGATATAATCATGATATTTGAAATGACTTCCGTAGTCTCTACTTGCTTGCAGGTAAAGAAACCGATAATGAAAAAAAAATAGACACCAAACGAAATAATTTAATGCGAAGAATATCATGAGTTCAAAATCAAAGCAGCAGACAAGCGATGATTAGGGACAACATCTGTAATCTTCTGTTGAAAAGGTGTTTCATGGCAATGAATCGTGTATATTAGTCCCAAACACTCATTTCTCCAGTTGTTCATTTTCGGGAGCTATAATAACATTTTTTGAATATTTCTGGTGTGTTCATTTTCAAATTTTTAAACATCCAAAGATTAATGTCGATGATCACTTTGGGTATCTGACCTCGAATCATTCAACGAAGTATAGAAACTTAAATTAACCAAGACAATCTTAACATTATCAATATTCATTGATCTTGACTATCTTCATGCTTGGATAGCGCCAGACAGTGCCATCTCTAAGAAGAGAGTACATGTACGTTTTTTTTTTAACTCAATTAATCAGCACAGCATGTTGATAATTACATGAATTTATGAGTTGCCTTCCTCAAAGGTTTTATCTATAAATTATCATTTTTATTCTAGAGATTCCCCAATAATAAAATTGACAGGTGTATTCCATGCAGCCAGTCAATTTGATAAAGCTGGAGAGTGTTTTTAAAATACTTGAAACAAAGTAGAATTATTACCTGAGATATTCGATACTTACTACTTTATCATCTGTGCTGCAAAAAAACTGAGGTAAAGGAAATGCCAAATCTTTAAGTTAAAGATATAGAACAGATTGAATGTGTTTCTACCACACTAAACGTATAAAGATAATTTGTTTTGGTCCCACCCAATAGCTGATATAAATCAAATTCTTTTGTTAAAAACTTGAAATAATAACTTTTATCTGTTTTCCTGACCATCTACTTTCTGCACCTGGTTGGGCCAATGAAGACGGCAGTGTCATGTTACATTTGCAAGGACAGTGGCATAACCACTCTCTATGTGGACCGAATATTGTGGAGGAAGCCTATACAGTTCGGTTCTTTGTCTCAACCGCACTACCGTAAAATTTTTCCTGGTTAGACCCCCCTCCCGAATTGGAAAATCAAAAAGTCATTCTCGGCCTATCCTTGGATTAAAAACTAAACCTCCAGGGTATCGGCTACTTAATCATTGCGGTTCAGAGCAGGTTGGGAAGGTTGTAATGCTTCTAAGAAATTGATTTTTGAATTTGAAAAATGTGCTACTTCAACTACATTCTAGAATGGATATATTTGAAAAGTGATCTTCTATCTTTTGAGACTCGAAATTATGCGCACCAATATCTACTTTCAATGTTAATGATTTCCCATATCTGATTGTTGTCGTTATTCTCGTTTCCCATAGTTAGCGTTCTTAATTACACCTATTATAATTAATAAGCTAACGAAGAATAGGTCAGCAGTGCACTCATTTTGTACTACATTCGCTTTTATCTGCTCTTAAATGCCACTGTAACTAACTTTTATCTAGTAAATTGTGAGATTTAGCGAAAACAAGGTTAGATATTCTTACAAGACATACATAAATATTGTTAAAATTCTATAAAACTAGACAAGATTTAGTAATTCATTTATTGAGCTGGTGATAAATAGTCCATAAATAAAGTATATATACTTTAAGCTGCATGTTTCATATCAGGTACATACATTGTAGATTCTTTGTTTAAAGTTGCCTATAAGAATGATTTTTAACATAACATATAGTCATTTAAAGACGCTTTAACCAGGTTTGCAATTCATGCATGTATGCCTATGATCTCAGTCATCCGCAAACAAAATCACCCTTCATTAAAATTGCTTTAGCGATACAATAAAGCCGTGGACCTTCACAAACAAATAAACCACCCTTTGTGACTATTGTGCCACTATTCTCTTCTTATTGCCTCTATGTTATTAATATTGATAGCAAAAAAGAGCTTTGGTTAAGACCATCTTCTAAATCCACCAAGAAATGTAAGATTTTAGAAGAATCTTCCGAAATCACCAGTAGAGAGATTTTTAATGTCTATGGTATTATCACTGAAAATGTAATCAACCCCTCTCCATTTGCGAAATTATCAAAACCAACAGTATGCATTAATAGGCAAAGTCTGCCTGCTACAACACTATGTGTTCATACCTTTCAAGTTCTCTCTCGAATCCGGGTAAAACTTCCTCAAAAGTTTAATATTAGTCCGAAATAGACGCAAGGTATATCCAACTATACAAATATTACACCAAAAGTTGCATCTATTTTCGTTTTCGGGGTAGGTCTGAATCAGCTTTGTTAGGTCTAGCTCAACAAGGCGGGATTAAGACAAACCTTTGACAGACTGTCACTCGGAAAGTTCTTACCTTATATACCTGCTACAGCACTTTTAATGACCAAGACCTTGCAGAAAAGAAATTTCGTTGTATTTTACTTCCGAAAGAAAGGTAAGTCGAATTCTCGAAAGTTTAAAAAACTTGCCATTTTCTGTTTTCGACTGAAATACACACAGGGCATACTGATTTTTCACCTGATACCAAAATGATACCTCATCGTGGAGTAGGTCTGAATCAGCATTGTTCAGTCTAGCTAATCAAGCCAGGATTGAGACCAAAACTTTGAAAAACATGCCTAGTGGTAATGACCTGGCCATAATGATGAGGACAAATTTATTGTCCTGCTTGAGGATCTCTACATAGAGATTGCTGGTGGTTGGTTGGACTGGTGGTGGAAGCAGGAATAGCTTCTTCTGTAGGATAATAAGACAAATGCACCAAGTTAAAGCTTGTTATCTGTACTATGGAATTTGTAGTATTTTAATTAGTCAGATCTTTCAAAGAAACATGCATGCACTTCTTTTCTGCCAATAACAATGCAATCCACCTAAGATAATGCTATCGTTGGATTCCAGTGTCATGAGAATTGTTGTGAGTTCCCTGTTTTCAAAGACTTCCAAGACTTACTAGGAACATTCTGTTTAAGATGTTCATGTAGTTCCCAGGATACAAATCATTCTAATTAAGATATAAGTGGACAGACATGTCTTTTGATGTTTACTACTGGACGTCCTGTATGACACAGAAACCCCAGACAAGACTGGGCCTTAGGACTGTTTGTAAAAGAACATACAAAGATGACAGGGCAAGACTGGATTGTTACATGGAAAACAAATATCACATGATGCAATCCCACCAACAAATGCATCACTCATTCAACATGTAAAAAAATTTGTTTTGTGGGGCTAGGCGATTGTGCAAAATACGTAAGCTAAAAGCTCTTCCTGTTGACGGTGACAGAAATGGAAGCCTGGAGAGTTCCTAATCAAAGCTCAATGCAATTACCACGCAATAAACAAATTGTGGATGAAAAATTGACTGCCGAAGAAGATGCGAATGTTGTCGCTTTGGTCTCAAACGCTAACAGTAATGCGGTTCCTGCAGGATTGAGAATTTAGAAAACAACTCCTCAAACAGCTAATCGTGTATAGCTAATCAAAATGTTGTTAGGTGAGTTTTTATTTTATCGAACTAGATAATATAGAACAGAAAGAAAATACTCAACAGTTCCAGAGCAATTATTTCCATTTCTAAATGAAATATTTGTTCAATCCTTGGACTGTACATTTAGAAGAATCAAACCCTCGCTTCCCCAAAATGTAAAATCATTTCGATTGGTGGACACATTGAGAAATGGTTTTCCTGGTCACCATACATACATGTCGACATTATTATCACTCAAATATTTCGTTTCCTTGACAATCTGGGACAATCTTAAACAACGGCGGCTGTTGTATTTTTTCCCACCCAGATAGCGACCTCTTCAGAAAGAGAAGGAACCTCTGTCCCAAATTCGGTGCTAGTGCAAGTAAAAGATTATTTCATCTATATGCTTCAATAAGGTCAGGGATTAGACCCAAACTTTGCCAGGCTGCCGCTCCAAGACAATCCAAGATATAGGCTGCAATTTGAACAGCATTTTAATGTTTCAAATTTTAACCTCGGCACTATAACAGAGCCTGTTCAGGTTCTCTAGCTAAATTTTGTTTGTGAAAAAAGTAACGAATATTTATTTTCTTCTATAAATTGTGTATTTGGGACACTTATTGGCTGGGGTATCATCTTTGACAAACATCATCAACAACGTGATTTGATTATCATTGTAACATAGTAAAAGAATAGGAAATTTAATGGCCCCCTGCTTGGCCGCCTCGCCTAATGTTTTCTAAAAACGTCACTGCATAGTCATTTCAACTTTGGCTATTCAAATGACCCGATAAAGATTTCAACCCTGGGTGCTTCGACACCTGCCGGTTTGTGTCATTTACGAGGCCTATTGGGGTTCTGTCACTATAGTATTACGTTCCTTTTCTAATTACCGGAAACTGGCTTTTCAGAAGATAAACATCCTTTTAGTGGATTGTCAAGAAGGACATTATGAATGGTCCTGTCTGTATTTCAAGGTGGACGTTCGTTGAACTGATCATCTTGCATGTCTATTCTGTAGCAAGATATCTTCTATTTTTTTTCTTAAATCTTATCGTATTCCCTTCCCCGAAATCTATTGATCATGAAATCTATCCCATTTATATGTTCTATAGCAAACATTTGATCGGTAAGTGATATTAGTGAAATAGAATTCCTTCATGATTTCTATTCATCTGCGGTAATAGACTCAGATAGATACCTAAAACCATCACAGGAATGCCCAGAGAAGCCTCTTGGAAAATAAGTATAAAGTACCGTTATCAGCGAATGACATATTTTTCAAACTTTAATAATAATAACTTCTTTTGGTGGACACAGGTTATAAGGGACCTCAAAACTGCAAAATAGAAAAACAAATCCCAAAAGATCAGAAATCATGGTTTTAGATAATTATGTGTTTAACGAGACAGTTATAACATTTGTAAATATATTGATTCCAAGCTTTACTGACAACTGATGTACACCACATCATTAATATGTGATTTATATTTCCTATAACAACGTTTGTTAGATTTAGAATACAATTTTAAAAATCTATTTAATATTTGATATAAAATTGGTGTTTTTTACACAATAAAATATTATTTTAAAATAACTGAATTTGGTTACATTATCAGAAATTATTTATGTGCCTGGACTCTAAAATTGTTTTCTAGAGAAATTTCCATGAAAGACCCAATATGACGGAGGCCCAGATTACAAATGATAGGAGATTACAATGCTGAAGAATTAAGCGACAAGTGAGAATATTATCATGGAAATCTAGAATATTTAAAAAGATAGAAAAAGTGCAGAAATTCGGAACTTAAAAAATACATTTTATTAGGTTAGAAAAAGCAACCAAAGAAACACTTCAATAAAAATAACAAAAGAATAATATTTTGAAAAATGCCAATTGCGAAAACTTGTTAATTAAGTTAAAAACTTAACCAATTCTTATTACTTTTTTAAAAACTAGTTAGATACACATTTCTTGCATTTATGCCAAACTTGTTTTTGGATGTGTTTCATGATGTCCTATAACTCTATTCATTTGAGTTATTGCCCTTGACCACGCGTCAAAAGTTGTTTTTTTCCCCTTGATTAGAGCTGTGTGATTTAATTGTTTGTTGTATTTGGGTTATTGATATTGATTTTAATAATTTTTGTGGAATTATTCAGCATAAATAACTGGCATATATATGTAATTGAATTCAAAGTAATAAAATTTCTTCAATATGAGAAGATTCGCACTTTAGTCACTTAAGACCGTTTTATCATTTCTGACAGCTGCCAGTGGGCGTATGTCACCTTGCCTCGCAAGCTATCTTTTAAAAACTAATTTGCATCGTGAGATACACATTTCTTGCAATTATGATGGCAATTATGCCAAACTTGTTTTTGGATATGTTTCTAAAATTTCTGAATCAGTACATGAAAGTTATAAGAGTGTCGTGTGCAAAATATGCCATGATGACGTTCATGATACACAGATGTTGAGATTATTGTGGGACTTTGCTTTCAGCAAAGTCCCAGTTTGTTATCGAAATGTCAATTCTTTTTTT